>NW_020837989.1:9386508-9770442 GCF_003676395.1 Aethalodelphis obliquidens
GCCATGGCTCACGGGCCCAGCCGCTCCGCGGCATGTGGGATCTTCCCGGACCAGGGCACAAACCCGTGTCCCCTGCATCGGCAGGCGGACTCTCAACCACTGCGCCAACAGGGAAGCCCTAGGGCTCTGTTTCTTTATCTTTAACTGGGGTTGGGGAGTGGACACGTTACTGTAAGGACACTTTCATGGCTCACCTTCCAGGGTGAGGCATCGGTTGCCTGCCCTTGACCCCAGGTTGGATGTGGGAGCCAAGAAACAGGAAACTGACGCTTTGGAAAGAGCAGTCAGCAGTCCTGGGTGAGGTCAGAGCTGGCAGCGCGGTGACCTCTGCCCCAGTCAGCAGGTCAGCAGCCAGGCCTCCTCCCTGAGCTGCTGGGCTAGTTCCTCAGCTGACCCCTGGCAAGGGCTCACTTTCACCCCTTGCAGAGGAAAGTCTGGGCGTCACCTCGCCCGTGGTGTGGTGACCTATCTACACCTGTGACGGCCGCGTGTCTACACCGCACAGACGCGGATCAGTCTTCCTGGCAGAGCTTCGGGCACTGACCAGAGTGGTGAGGACCAGGGCCCCGCAGTTCCCCTCCTGGGCTCAAGCCCTGAGTCTGCTGTGCCCAGTGAGCGGGTGAGCTGGGGTGAGTCACCCAGACTCTTAGTTTGCTGATCTTTAAGTAGGGGGTGAAGATTAAATGTGGACTTTTCACAGGAACATGAAAGAGCTCAGTAAGCATTTATTATTATTAATGTACACAACAAAAATAGCCTTTAAAGTAAGGTGACCAGTAATGTTCAATGAATAAACAGATAAGCGAATGAACCAGAAGTTAAGAGGCTTACATCTCGGCTCCCTCCATCAGTCCTTCGGCTCATTCAAACGGAATGAATTTTTCCTAAACTTGTCCCCAGTGCCAATCGTAGCACCTTTGCTAATGGCTTTTCCTCGGTCTGGGATTCTCTTCCCACCTATGTCTGCCTGTCAAAATTCCATCCTTCAAGGCCCCCGGTCACACCTCCTCCATGAAGCTTTCTTTGCTGTTCTCATTAGGACATGCTAACCTTCTCCTTATGTCTCCAGTATATCTCTGTATACTGATGATTCCAGTAGAGGCCTTTCCCCTGAACTCCAGGCTTGTGTATCCTACTGCCTGTTCAA
Organism: Aethalodelphis obliquidens; assembly: GCF_003676395.1. Lineage (NCBI taxonomy): Eukaryota > Metazoa > Chordata > Mammalia > Artiodactyla > Delphinidae > Aethalodelphis > Aethalodelphis obliquidens. The sequence goes on from NW_020837989.1 coordinate 9,387,656, forward strand.
TGTCCTCAAGCCGATGGAGAATAGACTTCTTATACTCAACCTGTTCACCCAACCACTCAGCCAAGCTTGCTCCCCCTGTGGGACCCCCATCTCAGGTCATGGCTACCCTGCTCCTTGTAGGTGCTGAGGCCCAAACATGGGGAGCCATCCTTCACTCCTCCTTCTCTCACAGCCTGCATCTCATTCACAGGCAGTTCTGCCTCTACCTTCAAAATACGCCGGAATATTGCCACATCTCACTACTTCCACTGCTACCACCCTGGCCCATGCCACCCTTTCCTCTTGCTTGGATTATTGCAGTAGCCTATGATAGCTCCTCTGATTCTTTCAGATTGTAAGTCACATCATTCTTCTGCTCAAAACTCTGCAATGGCTGCCATTTCACTCAGAGTGAAAGCCAACCTCCTTAAAGTGGTCCAGTAAACCCTGCATCTTCAGGATGCTGTTGCCCCTCCCCTTGTACTGGATAATCTTCAGTTATCCTCTGGAATCACCTCTCCACCCTTCTCTCCCCTGCTCTGTGCCCCCCGGGAGGCTGGCCTCTACAGGGCTCCTCAACTCAGCTCTCTCACCCTTTGGCTTCCAGTTGTGTTCAGTCAATGGAAGATGGGAGGTGAGCGGATGGAGTATTTATTCCTCTGCCCCCTGTGCACACATGGCCTTGGCTAGGCCACAGCTGTGTTCCACTATTAATAACACAGCTCCTGTCATTAGTCCTGGCCTGCATCCAGCTCTTGCTAGATTCCAACAGCCATTCTCTTGTCCCGTCAGGCTTCCCTTCAGGATGTTAATGGCTTTTTAGTCTTCCTAACCCTGGGGTGCCTCACCATCCTTGCTGGTTTTCTTTAACCCTGCCCACACTGTTGTAAATAGCTTCTTCTTTAAACTCTCTTCAGTTACTCCTTCGGGGGTACCCTCTGCTTCCTGCCCCGTTTTCACTCTGCTCAGGTTGCGCCCTCCCTTGCCCTCCCTCCAGCACGCCCGCACGCCCCTGCCTCAGGGCCTCGGCGCTGGTACTTCCCTTTTCCTGGCAGGCTCTTCTCCTGGATGCCCATGATACCCTCTGTCCCCCAGGTCACGCAGCTGTCACCTTCTCAGTGACAACTCTCTCTCCGCCCTTTTGAACACTGCAGCCTCTCTACTCTGGCAGTTCCATTCCTTTTTTCTGTATCATTTTCCATCTTTTTAACACACTGCACAAGTTACTTATTTACTGTTTCTTGTCTTTCTCCCCTCACTAGAATGTAAGCTACACAAGGGAGAGTCTTTTGTCTGTTTTGTTCACTGCTGTATCCTCACAACTTAGATCAATGCCTAGGTATAGCAGATGTTCTATAATTATTTGTTCACTGAATAATGTGATTGAATAAGTGACCTGTTGTTCTTCTCTCTCATGTGGTCTACATTTGTTTCCTTGGGCTGCCCTCACAAAGTGTCACAAACTGAGTGGTTAAAACAACAGAAACTTACTGTCTCATAATTCTGGAGGCTAGAAGCCCCAAATCAAGGTATTTGCATGGCTATGCGCCCTCTGAAACCTGCAGAGGAAGGATCCTTGCCTCTTCCTAGCTTCTGGTGGTTGCTGGCAATCCTTGGCATCCTTGGCTTGCAGCTGCAGAATTCTAATTTCTCCATTCATTGTCACCTTCTGTGTCTCTATCTCTTCACAGGGTGGGTTTATTTTTTGTTTGTTTTTTTAAATAAGGAAACCAGTCATATTGAATTAGGGGCCTACCCTACTCCAGTACGAACTCATCTGAACCTAAATAATTACATCTATGACAATCTGTATTTCCAAGTAAAACCACATTCTGATGTACTGGGGGTTAAGTCTTCAATACATCACTTTTGGGGGCCACAATTCTCCCCATAACATGGTCTTTCAGTTCTTCCGCTGAATTGTCGTACCCAAGTGCATGTATTATTGTCCCAACTAGATTGTAAATTTTACAAGAAAAAAATTCAATTTTTCATCTGAAGTGGCAAACTGGCTGGTCTTGGGCTGGATTTGGCCTGCAGGCATGTTTATCTGTCCTGAAGTATTGGCTCACACAGTGATTTGCAAGATGTTCTGAATCAGTTTGTGAATATTTAAAAATTTGGAAACTTTACCTGAAAATCTGGGTGTCTGGTTTCCATAACAAATCAGAATGCCTGGTCACACACCAGAGGAACATTGTACCATGTTTTCACATATATATATATATATATATACACACACACACACACACACACACACACACATATATCTCCTATTGGATTTGTTTCCCTTAGATAACTTTGACTAATATGCTCTTCATTCAAAAATATCCATTGCTATTACCCTGGTTCAAGCCATCATCATCTCTCTCCCGGTTGTTACAATTGCTGCATACTTGGAATTCCAGCTGCAGCCTATTTTCCAAGGAGCAGCCAGAGAGACCCTTTAAAAATCATAAGTCAGTCACATGACTCCTCTATTTAGTGTCCTCCATCGGCTCCCATCTCACACAATGTACAAGCTGAAGCCTTCAGATGGCCTTCGAAGTCCTACACAACCTGGCTTCTTGCTGCCTTCACTGACCTCATCTCTATCCGGTCCTGCCTCACTAGACTCCGACCACACACACTTTTCCTTTAGCTTTCTAAGCAAGTTCCAGCCTTAGTGCCTTTGTACCTGCTGCTCTCTTGTCTGGAAAGCTCTTTGTTCTTGCTAATTCATCTGAGCTATCCATAAGCAGAAGAGCACTGATTTCCTGCATCTCAAGAGAAGCAATAATGACTTTTTCCAAAATGAACCGTTTATTTCAGGTTTGCCAAAATGTGTGTGTCTCAACCAACTGCCTCAGGGTGTCATCTCTGACAGATGGCCTGGGGTTCCTTCCATTGGTTGGCCTTGATCATTTACAATTGCTGACCTCTGTTGCTGCACCTGTATAGAAATGGTGTGCAGCCAAGTCAAGGAGAAATGTTAAGTCTGAGCATTCATCATCATGTGCACATTAGACCATGGTTTCTCTTCACTGATTCCCATGTACCTCCCAAAGTTCTTAGTGGCTGCTTTCTAAAGGAACCCTTGCCCTTTTATCCTAGGCCCAAGAAAACATCCTAATTCATACTTAAAACACTGTGCTTTGGTGAGGGGAAAAGACATGAGACACATTATGGGAAGCGGAAACTTTAAACAGATGTGTGCAAGGAAAACATCCTCCATGGCAGTTCTGTGATCAGAGAGACCCTGTGTCCCTGCATTCCTGGCCCCATCCCAGCCCTCCTCTCCCGGGCCCTCCGTAAGTGCTCAGCTAGCTCCAGAGGGCTCAGCATCAGATCACCAAATCCTTCCTCATTGTAGTCATGGAAAGAGCCTGAATATTAGAAAAGAGAAGCTCCTGGGCTGTGGAATCAACTAGACCTGGTTCAAGCCCTGAATCTGACAATCATAAATGGTGGGGCCTTGGGCAATTATACTTGCATTAGCTTTCTCACTTACAAAATAGAGATGATAATGCTAATATTATGGGGCTGTTATGGGATTTAAATGAAATAGTGTATGATAAGTGCCTGACCTATAGTGAACATTCAGTCACTAGGAGTCAAGACAAGTAAGCACTGAAATTGAAGCCAGACTTCAGAGACATGGCCCTGTCACCTGGGGCTGAGCTGGGATGTGCAGTGGACACCCCTGATCACTCCAGTGAGACTGACCCCTAGGCTATCCTTCACACTGTCATCCCAGTGCTCCTGCCAGAATATAACCTTGACCAGGCCATCTCCCTCCTTAAAGTGCTGATGAGACTAATCGCAAGTTCAGCCTCCAAGCAGCCTGCAAGTCAGGACCCTTGCCTTCCCTAGGCCACACCTCCTCACTCTTTGGACCACTCACCACCAACCTTTGCTTTGGGCATTAAGCAAACAGTAAGTAATTAATGATCCTTGAGCTAGGTTGTTGGATCAGTCACGCCTCTCACATTGTTGGCATTCAGCTATATTTTCTCCGTCTCCTTCAGGAGATGTCATGGGAGGTTTTCTGAAATCCAGCCATAGCGTATCAACTGCATCCCCCTGCTCTGCTCCTTATCCAAAATGGAAAAGAGTTTGGTCTGGTGTGACCGTTTTTTGTGCATACTTGTGGCCTTAACATACTTGGTCCTCCATCCTCTTATCTGTAAGATGCTGGGCTACATCAGGAGATTTCCTGGATTCCTTCGGACCAAGACTTTGGGAGCCAGGGCTGGGCGTTGGCTTACTGATGCTGCTGGGGGTGAGGTAAGATGCTGTGCCCACAGGTCCAGCTTCACCCAGATAGCTAAGGGAGGTGTCTGCACAGAGAGGATGGGTGGGGAGCCCATTCCCAGTAGCAGGCAAGTTACTGTGGGCCAAGCCAGTCAGGGAGGGAGCAAGAACAGCAGCAGCCTTGATTCCTCCTCCCCCCTCAGCCCCCCCATCCCATCCACCCCCATAAGAACCAAACTGTGTATCTCAATCCTAGAATGTGTGGAATGTGCCACAGCCTGATAGGCATGAAGCAATCTGTAGAGAGGCAGGGAGGAGCTCTACTCCCCAGTCAGAGGCCTGACAGTGCAAGGACTACGGGTCCTGAGGGCTGGGCTGCCCCTCCCATCCTCCCTGGGCCTGCTGCCTCAGCCAGGATATCAAAGACTGCATTGTGCATTGAGCGGGACTTGGTCCCTCGTGTGCCAGGGAGGAGGCGGGAGGAGGGACACCGCTGGGAGGCTGTCCCCTCCCAGTGCTCCTCTGGCTGGTGTTCCCAGGGGCCTTGGCCCGGGGAGGATGGTGCACACATGGGTGGCTGCTTCTGCATCCCTTGGGAGCCGAGTCTGTCCTGGGGGCCAGGTGAGTTTCCTGGGGTGCCCCGGCCTGTGGCTTGGCTGAGGTGGTGGGTCCAGTGAAGGCTTACGGATCTGCTGGGTTGGGGGAGCTACTCTTCTAAAGATGGGGAGATGGTTGTACTTTCTGGCTTCTTCTTCTCCCTTCCTCACTTAGTATTTGTCATTCTGGCTTTGTGAAAAGGGAGTGAAGCCTGGGAAGCATCTACGTTTCCTGAAGAAAGAGGCTTTGAGCTTGCTCTAGGAGGAGGAGAGAGAGTGCTGCTTTTGGCTGCCATTCCCAGGGTGTGACTAAGCCCTTCCTTCCTTTCTTCCCAAGATTCCCTAGTTCAGGAAGAAAGCTCAGGCAGTTAGTTCCTCTGGGGCCCAGGAGTGGTCATAAACTTGGCCTAAGCCACTCAACCCTATTTTTGTCCGGGTTAATGTTACTGGAGAAAAACAGGCAGTTTCCTGCCTCCTACCTGTTATAGTGTGATTTTTTCTTTCTTTTTTTTTTTTTTTTGTACGTCAAATTGAGGTCACAGAGTTGTTGCTCTAAGAATTGTCAAGTCATCTGAGACTTGACACAGGGTGACCAGCCTTGCCGGTTTCACTGGGACCCAGGGCTTTCCCAGGATGCATTCAGTGCTAAAACCGGGACAGTCCCAGGCAAACTGGGGTTGTTGGTCACCTTAATGCAAGCTCCTCGCTTCTTTTCACAGCAAGACCAAGGTGAGGCCCTGTGGTCTCATGTATGGCATTTATTAGGATGAGTGGTGGCTTTGGAGGAGGACTTGCTTGGGAGACAGAAGAGCATTACACCAAGAAATCATTCCTAACCCTTGTTAGGATTCCTTATCTTCCTGGAGCACTGCCATGTTTCCTTGGAGGGGGAGCCCAGGAGAACCTCTAGCTAAGGCCTTCTACTCTCTGAGATGACTTCCCCCTGTAGTCTTGTGACCTGGGCTCGACAACATGGAAGGCACTAGAGGTTCCTAAAGCGAATCTGAAGCAGCCACGTTCTGCTTCCTCTGCTTGAAGTCTCAGCCTAGGCACCTTGGTACCTCCAGCAGGGAAAGGCTCCCAGACTAAGCAACCCTAGACTTTATAAGCAAGCAAATGCCCTTGGCACAAAGGCATGACCTTCAGCTAGGAAACAAATCTGGAAGAAAGATTCTCCAGATTTCTAAGATGTATATACTTTTCAGACCCTCCCCCTAAATCCTGTTGTCATTGCACCCCATGGGAGCAGACGTTGCATGGGAGCTGTGGGAACATGAAGAACCACCGCTCTGTAAGGCAGGGACCTGGGTTCTAGATCTGACTCAGTCTACTTCCTCTTAGGCAGGCATCCTCACAGTTAATCCCCTGACCTTTGAGGCCAGAGTGTCTGGATTTGATCTTAGTTCTTTGATTTGGCTTGACCAATTTATTTAACCTTTCTGTGTTTCAGTTTCCTCACCTGTAGATTTTATGATATAATTATGCCTTCCTCACAGGGTCGTGGTAGGGATTAAGTTTACATGTGAAACAGTTAAAACAACCTGGTACACAGTTAATTAAGCACAATAAATAAAACAAGGCACATTAATCACATCTCTATGACTCTGGCATATCATGCTCTCTCTCTAGGCCTCCCTTTTCTCATCTATAAAATGAGGGGGTTAACTCTGCCTGTGAAGGTATCTTAGGGAGCTCTGCTCCTAGTCCCTGACACCCAGCTTCAGCTGGAGCAGCTCTGCTCCTGTTTGACATCCTGTTGTTCAACCCAAAATTTCATGTAAAAGAATTCTGCAGCTCAAAACCAACCAACCAACATTGAAGAAAACATCCTCAAAGTTCTTATAATACTATCATTCAATTATCTTATTGTTTCACCAGATTTTTGCCGTCGAATCGGCTGGCATCCTGGATTCACTTTTTCACCAGGAGTCAGCCTGATATTTATTTCTACTGAGGCTTTTCATGCCATCTCCCTAAACTGTTTTCTGTACTTGTCAGGGGATTTCCCTAGGGAGGATGATATGGTGTTATAGGTCTGAGGCCAGTTGTTGTAAACATCCCCTTCTAGGTTCCCCCTATTTATCCTAGAGAAATGGAACAAAGTATGAGACACATGCTGGAGTGACCTAATAGTGTGTGACTTTGGGCAAGTCTCATATTCTTCGAACCTCAGTTTTCCTGTCTGTAAAATGAATCTAATGATAGTATCTATCACACGGAGCTTTCGTGAAGATTAAATCAGATAATTCATCTCATGGATTTAGCAGAGTGTCTGGCTTCTGATAAACCCTCAGTAATTGTGGGCTGTTTTATTGTTAGCTAATAGGGACCACTCCCACATTCCTTCTTCCTATTCCTTACTCTACTGGAGTAGGAGTCTGTGCTCCTGCTTCTTTGGCTGCTTCAGTCATTGTGTCTGTTTCAGTGGGAGTAAACAGTGAGGACCAACAGTCCTCAAGGGTTAGGGAGGCAGGAAAGAAGAAGGCTTGACAGTACTAAGCCCCAGAGAGCTGCCCAGCTGGTTTGCCTTGGTGTGACACAATGACAAACATTGTCCCCGACACCCCCCAGGTGTGCTGCATTCTCACACATGGACTCTGCCTGCAGCATCTGTTTCCGTGATGTTTCTTACTTACTCACGTAAATCTCCTGATTGCATGTGGGCAGGGGATGGGTTTCTAGTAACTGCCATTATTTCTGGCTTCTGGACCCCTGGAAATTCTTGCCACTGTTAAACTACAGTTGCTCACTTAGGATCACAGAGCAAGTCATGTCAAGATTTGTTGGTCTAAAAGCTTCTAGCACTGCCCCCTTATATTTCAACACTATCTTGAAGACATCTGGCAGACTTACACCCTTAAACAGAGGATGTGGGAGAGATACATTTGCCTACATTGATCGCTGTTGTTTGTAACTTTCCTTTCAACATTTTTGGTAAATACGAATCATCAGTAAAATTATAGGAGATGGGGGGGTGAATGCTGACAATAGCAAACCATGCTTCACATTTGAGCTTTAAAAAGCTCGTGAGGTGCTTTGAACATACTGATAATAGAGACTATGAGAACAATATGCAAATTTCTACTTTTTGTCCTATTAGCTTCAGAACTTCTTTCTTTCTTTTACTTTTTGAAAAAATAAAAGATTACAGATACAATTAGGGTCCCCTGGTAGTTCTTCCCAATCTCACTACCTACTCTCCTCCCCCAAATTAATCACATTTATGAATTCAGTAGTTTTGTGCTTTTATTACATATTTGTGTACTCATATCATTGCAAAGAATTTATTTTGAAGATTTTTAAACTTAAAATGATATCATTATGCAAACTGCTTTTATTTTTTTGCTCAACATTATGATCTAAGATATATTCATGTAGATAAATGTAGCTGTAATTCTAATTTGGTATTTGTTCCAACAGGACAATGTGGGTTTACATCATAAAAATTGCTGGTTGTATGCTTGTCAGGTCAAAGAAAAAAAATGTGGGTGGAGAAGAAAAGAATGCAGGGAAATGTTTACTGTTTAGTTATCTTCTTAAAGTTGGGAGTGGTGGTGGATGGGTGGGATCAAGGAGAGACTGAGAGAGGAGAAATAGGAGTGAATTCTCATTTCCAGCAAGTTTCTGTGAGTGAAATATTTCCCAAGTTGGAAACCATAGATCTCAGCATTCTGAGGTTGGGTTTATGTAGTGGAACTGGCAAGGTCTGCACCCAATGATCTGGATGGCCTCTGACTCTATTGCTGACTTGCTGTGTGACCCCGGTTAAATCATTACTCCTCTCTGGGGCCTTAGTTTCTCAACAGTAAAATTAAGAGTGGAACTCAATGGTCTTTTATTCCTTTCAAATATTCGTTTTCTGTAATTATTGCCTCTCCTCATCTTTATCTCTCATATTTAAAATGTCAAGATGCCTTCCCTTTTCTAACTTTAAAATATAGTGTCATTCACTTTATTCCCTGACTTCTCATTTGCCAAGATCACAGTCCATATTCTCACACTCACACCCGTGGACTGCCATACAATTTTTCAGCTATCCTCCTTGCTTCACCTCCTTGCCTCTCTCTGTCCTTCCTGTGCTATCCCAGGTAGAATTTCCACTTTTGTTTTGCCACACCTATGCACAGGAATGTTTCATAGCTCCATATTGCTTGCTATTTCCAATCTAAATTCCTCTGCCTTCCTTAAAATGCTCTCCCTATCCTGACTCTACCATATTTATCAATTTTAGCCCCATGACCACTCACCTCTCCAGTATGTCCTCTGTCAGCTCATGTGCACGCAAAGTTCATTCACCCCTATCCTGCTGAGCTCTTTACCAGTAATCCTGCTTTTCTACCACCTATATGAATCGACCAACAAAATAAAGAGGAAGCCATAGACTGGGGGATAATATTTGTAAACCACATATCTGACACTTGTATCCAGAATATTTTTTAAAAATCTTATAACTCAGTAATGAGAAGGTAAACAACCCAATTAAAATGTACAGACACTTTCATTCAGAAAATACAGGGATGGAAAATAAGCATGTGAAAAAATATTCAACATTAGTTATTAGGGAAGTATAAATTGAAACAATGAGATAAAACTGCAAACCTACTAGAAGAGAAGTATAAATTGAAACAATGAGATAAAACTGCAAACCTACTAGAAGGGCTACACTTAAGAAGACTGATACTATCAAGTGCTGATGTGAATGTGGAGCAACAGGAACTTTCACACATTGCTGATGAAAATGCAAAATGGTACAGCCATTTTGGAAGGCAGTTTGGCAGGTTTTCTTTTTTTCTGTGCCAAAGTCAATTTTATTTTATTTTTTTGTTATCTTTATTCGAGCATAATTACTTTACAATGTTGTCTTAGTTTCTGTTGTATAACAAAGTGAATCAGCTATATGTATACATATATCCCCATATCCCCTCCCTCTTGCATCTCCCTCCCACCCTCCCTATCCCACCCCTTTAGGTGGTCACAAAGCAATGAGCTGACCTCACTGTGCTATGCAGCTTCTTCCCACTAGCTATCTATTTTCCATTTGGTAGTGTGTATATGTCAATGCTACTCTCTCATTTTGTCCCAGCTTACTCTTCTTCCCCCCTGTGTCCTCAAGTCCATTCTCTACATCTGTGTCTTTATTCCTGTCCTGCCCCTAGGCTCATCAAAACCATTTTTTTTTTTTAGATTCCATATATATGTGTTAGCATATGGTATTTGTTTTTCTCTTTCTGAGTTACTTCACTCTGTATGCCAGACTTCATCCACCTCACTACAAATAACTCAATTTTGTTTCCTTTTATGGCTGAGTAATATTCCATTGTATATATGTGCCACATCTTCTTTATCCATTCGTCTGTCGATGGACACTTAGGTTGGTTTCATGTCCTGGCTATTGTAAATAGTGCTGTAATGAACATTGTGGTACATGTCTCTTTTTGAATTATGGTTTTCTCAGGGTACATGCCCAGTAGTGGGGTTGCTGGGTCATATGGTAGTTCAATTTTTAGTTTTTTAAGGAACCTCTTTACTGTTCTCCATAGTGGCTGTATCAATTTACATTCCCACCAACGGTGCAAGAGGGTTCCCTTTTCTCCACACCCTCTCCAGCGTTCATTGTTTGTAGATTTTTTGATGATGGCCATTCTGACTGGTGTGAGGTGATATCTCATTGTGGTTTTGATTTGCATTTCTCTAATGATTAGTGATGTTGAGCATCCTTTCATGTGTTTGTTGGCAATCTGTATGTTTTCTTTGGAGAAAGGTCTATTTAGGTCTAGTTTGGCAGTTTTTAAATAAACCTCTGTGTTTTTTGAATTGAGTGTTAGTAACTTTCTCTAACCAATAATAATAATAAAAATAAAACTAGCTTCCAGAAAGTAATTTATTGATTCATAAATAAAAAGTTCAGGGGTTGTTTGTTTCAGGTATGTCTGGGTCAAAATATTCAAGTGATATTATCTGGAAGTTATCTTTCCTAAGCTCTGTTTGTACTGGGTTGGCCTCAACCTCAGGCAAACTTTCTCCCTGTAGTGGGCCCCATAGCTCCAGACTGTCATATTCACAGCTTCAAGTGCAGTGGAAAGGAATCTTTTCCTGAAGAGGTCTAAGGAGAGTCCTAGGACCAGTTCTCACTGGCTTAACTTTGGTCACCTGGCCATGGTACAGCATAACTTGACTGGCTTACGCTTGAGTCACGTGTCCACTTTTGGAGCTAGGGATGGAGTCAGCCCCATCTGAATGACATAGACTAGGTCTACATGGGTCACATCGCTAATGAGGAAGCCAGGGATTTAGTCCAGAACTACCTGATTGCAGATTTTTTTCCTAGCCACTTCTCTACCTGCCTCCATTTTTAGAAAACAAAGCATGTCCATTACAGAATATTTGGAAAGTAGACAAAAGTATAGAAAAAATGGTTAAAAGTGACCCAGCGATATCTATCATGGGCCTTTTGGTTTATTTCCTTTGTCATTTTAAAAAAATCATATATTTTTCCTAAAGTACTTTATTCTATATGATAGGTTTTTTTTCCAGTTTTATTGAGATGTAACTGACGTTCAGCACTGTATAAATTTAAGGTGTACAGCATGATGATTTGAACTACATACATCAAGAAGTGATTACCACAGTAACTTTAGTGGACATCCATCATTTCCTACAAATATAAAATTAAAGAAAAGGAAAAAAAATTTTTCCTTGTGATTTGGGCCCTCTCTCTTTTTTTCTTGATGAATCTGGCTGAAGGTTTATCAATTTTGTTTATTTTTTTAAAGAACAAGCTCTTAGGTTATTGTTTTTTCAGTTTCTATTTCATTCATTTCTGCTTTGATCTTCATGATTTCTTTCCTTCTACTAATTTTGGGTTGTGTTTGCTCTTCTTTTTCTAGTTCCTTTAGGTATAAGGCTAGGTTGTTTGTGATTTTTCTTGTTTCTCAAGGTAGGCTTGTATTGCTATAAACTTGCCTCCTAGAACTGCTTTAGCTGTGTCCCATAGATTTTGGATCATTGTGTTTTAGTTTTCATTTGTCTCCAGATATTTTTTGATTTCTTCAGTGATCACTGGTTGTTTAGTAGCATATTGTTTAGCCTCCATGTGTTTGTGCTCTTTGCAGTTTTTTCTTTCAGTTTTTTCTTTCTTGTAGTTGATTTCTAGTCTTACAGTGTTGTGGTCAGAGAAGATGCTTGATAGAATTTCAATTTTCATAAATTTCCCGAGAATTGTTTTGTGGCCTAGCATGTGATCTATCCTAGAGAATGTTCCATGTGTACTTGAAAAGAATGTGTATTCTGCTGATTTTGGATGGACTCTTCTATATAAACCTATTAAGTTCATCTGGTCTAATGTGTCATTTAAGCCCAGTATTCTGTACTGATTTTGTCTAGATGATTTGTCTATTATTGATATAAGTGGGGTGTCAAAGTCCCCTAGTAATATTGGGTTACTGTCAATTTCTCCTTTTACGTCTGTTAATACTTGCTTTATGTATTTAGGTGCTCCACTGTCAGATGCATATATATTTAAAATTTTTATATCTCCTGTTGGATTGATCCCTTGATAATTATGTAGTGCCTTTCTTTGTCTCTTGTTACTGTCTTTGTTTTTTAAAGTCTATTTTGTCTGATATAAGTTTTGCTACTGCAGCTTCTTTTTCATTTCCATTTGTATGGAATATCTTTTTCCATTCCCTCACTTTCAGTCTGTATGTGTTTTTAGATCTGAAGTGAATCTCCTGTAGGCAGCATATATGTATGGGTCTTGTTTTTGTATCCATTCAGCCACTCTATGGCTTTCGATTGGAGCATTCAGTCTATTTACATTTAAAGTAGTTATTGATAGGTAAACTTATTGCCATTTTGGTAATTGTTTTTGGAGTTCTTTTTTGTTTCTTTCTTTTTCTTTTGTTCCTTTCTCTTGTGATTTGATGACTATCTTTAGTGCTATGTTTGTGTTTGTATCTCTTTTTTGTTTGTGTATCTACTGTAGATTTTTGGTTTATGGTTACCATGAGGCATTTATACACACACACACACACACACACACATAACTTTTGTACTGTGTATTCTTTACTTATTGTGGCTACAGATGATTTTACTACTTTTTTCTTTTAACCTTCCTACTAGCTTTATATGTAGTTGAGTTACTACTTTTACTGCATGTTTGCCTTTACTAATGAGCTTTTTTCTTTCGTAATTTTCATGTTTCTAGTTGTGGCCTTTTCTTGTTTGCTTGGAGAAGTCCCTTTAAAATTTCTTGTAAAGCTTGGTGGTACTGAACTCTTTTAGCTTTTGTCTGTAAAACTTTTGATCTCTCCATCAAATCTGAATGAAAGCCTTTCCAGGTTGAGTATTCTTGGTTGCAGGTTTTTCCTTTTCATCACTTTAAATGTATTGTGCCAGTCCCTTCTGACCTGCAGAGTTTCTGCTGAAAAGTCAGTTGATAGTCTTATGGGACTTTCCTTATACGTAATTTGTTGTTTTTCTCTTGCCCTTTTAATATATTCTCCCTTTATCTGTAATTTCCAACATTTTAATTACAATGTGTCTTCGTGTGGTTTTCTTTGGGTTGATTCTGTTTGGGACTCTCTGTGATTCCTGGACCTAGATGTCTGTTTGCTTTCCCAGGTTAAAAAGGTTTCAGCTATTATGTTCCCTGCTCCCTTCTCTCTCTCTCTTCTCCTTCTGGGACCCCTTTAACGTGAATGTTAGTATGCTTGATGTTGTCCTAGAGGTCTCTTAAACTGTCTTCATTAATTTTCATTCCTTTTTCTTTTTGTTTTCAGCTTGAGTGATTTCCACTACTCTGCCTTCCAGCTCACTGATCTCTTCCTCTGTGTCATATAATCCACTGTTGATTCCTTCTAGTGTATTTTTTTATATCAGTTATTGTATTCTTCATCTCTGTTTGGTTCTTTATATTTTCTAACTCTTCGTTAAAAACTTCTAACTTCTCACTCTGTTCATCCAATTTTCTCCTGAGTTCTTGAACATCTTTATGATCCTTACCTTGAACACTTTATTAGTAGATTGCTTATCTCCACTTCACTTAGTTCTTCTTCTGGAGTTTTATCTTGTTCCTTCATTTGGAATATATTCTTCTGTTGCCTCATTTTGCCTAATTTGTTTTTTTTTTTAATTCTATGCAGGGCTTCCCTGGTGGCGCAGTGGTTGAGAGTCCACCTGCCAATGCAGGGGACATGGGTTCGTGCTCTGGTCTGGAAAGATCCCACATGCCGCGGAGTGGCTGGGCTTGTGAGCCATGGCCGCTGAGCCTGTGCGTCCGGAGCCTGTGCGAGAGGCCACAACAGTGAAAGGCCCACATACCGCAAAAAAAAAAAAAAAAAAAAAAAAAAATTCTGTGCATTTGATAGGTTAACGACATTTCCCAACCTTGGAGTAGTGGCCTTCTGTAGGAGATGTCCTATGTGTCCCAGCAGTGCACTCCTCTCTGGTCACCAGAGCTATATGATCTAGGGGTGTCCCCTATGTGGGTTGCATGGGTCCTTCTGTTGTGGCAGGCTGACTACTGGGGTAGTCTGGTAGGTATGGCTGGCCCCCAGTCTGGTTGGTTGCCAGGTCACTGGTAGGTATGGCTGGGTAATCTGAGGCAGCTGGCTGTGGAGCCCCAGCACCGCTGGGGCTAGTGCTGGGGCTAGTGCTAGTGGGTGGAGCTGGGTTCTGAGTGGGTGATTGCAGGGTCAGGGGTCCTGGATCTATTGTTAGCCTGCTGTTGAGCAGGGTTGGTTCCTTACATTGCTGACTGCAGGATCTGGGGTGTCCCTAAGCTAGTGTTGGCCTACTGGTGAGAAGTGCTCAGTCCTCTGATGGCTGGCTGAGGGGGCCAAGGTGTTTCAGAGCAGGTGTCAGCCTGCTAGATGGTGGGGCCATGGCCTGGAGGGTCCCAGTGCTGGTGTTGACCTTCTGGTGGATGAGGCCAGATCCCAGGGCAGCTGTCTGTGGGGCCCAAGTTGTCCCAGAGCTGATGCTGGCCTGCTGATGGGCAAGGCTGGGTCCCATGGGGTCCTGGGCCTGGTGCTGACCTGCTAGTGGGTGGGCTGGGTCCTGACATGGCAGGCTGCAGGGCTATAGTGGTGCTGTGGTTGATGTCTGCCAGGTGGTGGGTATGGTCAGAGCCCAGGGGATCCCAGGGCTGGTACTTGCCCATGGGTTGGTAAGGCTGGGTCCTGGGGCTAGTGCTGGACCACTGGTGGGCAGAGCTGGGTCCTAGGGTCTCTGGCTGCAGGGCCTGGGGATCCTGTAGCTGGAGTCAGCCCTGTGGTAGACAGGGCCAGGTCCTGGGGTGGCTATGAGCTCAGGGGGTCTTAAGGCAGCCAGCCTGCCAGTGGGTGGGGCTGTGTCCTTGCCTGGCCTGTTGCATGGCCTGAGACATCACAGTATTGGTACTGACAGGCTGCTGGTGGGGCCAGGTCCAGCACTAATAAGCTAGAGGGAAATTCCAAAATGGTGCTTGCCAGTACCAGGGTCCTCATGACAGAACAAGATTCCAAAAATGTCTGTCCCCATTGTCCATGTCCCCATGGTGAGTTCCAGTTGCCTCCTACCTCTCCAGGAGGCTCTCCAAGATAATCAGGTAGGTCTGACTCAGGTTCCTTTCAAGCGGTAGCCTCTTTCCTGGGTCCCAGAGAATGTGAGATTTTGTGTGTGCCCTTTAAGAGTGAGCCTCTATTTCCTTCAGCCCTCTGGGACTCCTGAAAATAAGCCCCACTGGCCTTCAAAGCCAAATGTTCTGGGCATTTGCTTTCTGGTGCAGGACCCCTGGGCTGGGGAGTCCAGTGTGAGCTTGGACCCCTTACTCCTTGGGGAGAACCTCTGCAATTGTAATTATCCTCCTGTTTGTGGGTTGCCCACCTTGGGGTATGGAACTTGACGAGACCATGCCTCTGCTCCTCCTACCTGTCTTACTGTGTCTTGTTTCTTCTTTATATCTTTAGTTGTAGATTTTTTTGCTAGTCTTCTGGTCTTTCTCATCAGTAGCTGCTCTGGAAATAGTTGTAATTTTGGTGTGCCTATGAGAGGAGGTGAGCTCAGGGTCTTCCTACTCAACCATCTTGGCCACTCCCTGATATGATAGTTTCTTGTTGTGGTCTCTGGTTCTTTTTCAAGGCCCAGCTCAAGTCTTCAAATCTTTCATGCTGAAATATAATTCCATGTTTAAAAGAGCTCTGTAAACTGTAAATCCCTGTGCAACTATTAACTGTTCTTCACATTATAGAGCTCCCTCTGATTTTCCAGATTCTTTACTGTTTCTCAACAAGCTGTCTTCTGGCTCATGGGTCCCAAAACAGTTGGCGAATTAGCTCTTTTTACTCCAGAGATTCTCACACTATAGAGAACATCAGAAATCCTCAAAGTGCTAGGTAAAAATACATGTCTCCAGACTCTACCCCTAGATATTTTCAGGGGAGTAAGTGAGAAGGCTCCAGGAATATTTTAAAATTCATCTTTTTATTGAAATTTATCATTCATACAGAATTGTACATGAAATTATATGTACACAGCTTGTGAATTTTTACAAGGTGAATATATCCAACTATGCTGCTTCCTGTGGCTGTAATTCATTACTTCTCATTGGTATATTGTATTTAATTGTGTATGTCATCATTTACTTATCCATTCTAGTGTAGATGGACATTTGAGTCATTGTCAGGTTTGGGCTGTTATGAATTACTACTGCTCTGAGTATTTTAGTAGCTATATTCTTGTGACGATATGTATGTATTATTTGGGATAATAGTGGAGCGGAACTGCTGAATCTTAAGCATATGTACCTACGCATATGTTCAGCTTGAAGTGATACTGTCAAACAGTTTTCCAAAGTGAAAATTTTCAAAATTTATTCTCACACTTGCAGTATATGAGAGTTCTGGTTGCTGTGTATCCTTACAAACACTTGGCTTTACCAGTTTTTTTCATTTTTGCCAATCTGTGTAGAGATGTTCCACTGTGGTTTTAATTTTCATTTCCCTGATGAACTTGAGAAAATTTTCATAAATCTACTGGCTGTTTGGATATTATCTTTGGTGAAATGCCTATTCAAGGCTTTTGCCCATTTTTCTAGTGGGTTACCCATCTAGTTCTTAAATATTTTTAGCATTCTTTATATATTCTGGATTTAAATTCTTTGATGAATACACATATTGTCTACAGTTTCTTCTATTCTGTCACTTTTATCGCTCTCTTAATTACATCTTTTGACTAACAGAAGTTTTTCCTTTTAATGTACAGTAAGTCCCCTACATACGAATGAGTTCTGCCTTGAGAGCGAGTTCATAAGTGTAATTTGTTCGTAAGTCCAACAAAGTTAGCCTAGGTACCCAACTAACACAATCAGCTATATAGTACTGTACTGCTATAGGTTAATAATACTTTTCACAAAAATAATACATAAAAAACAAACACAAAAAATAAAGAAAACATTTTTAATCTTACAGTACAGTACCTTGAAAAGTACAGTAGTACAGTACAACAGCTGGCATACAGGGGCTGGCATCGAGTGAACAGGCAAGAAGAGTTACTGACTGGAGGAGAGAGAGGAGGTGGGAGATGGTAGAGCTGAAGGATCATCATCAATAGGAGACGGAGGGCAAGCTGCAATTTTACTCACACCTGACGTTGATGGCACAGCTTCTGGTTCCTTGCTGGGTTCAATCCTATCTACCCTCTTGAAAAAATGACCCAGTGATGTCTGGGTAGTAGCTCTTCCTTTCTCATCCTAGATAACACGGTACCACTGGATTGCATTCTAAACAGCTGCTGCAACCTTCGTGTACTGTTCTACGTTCGGGTCCTGTGCCTCAAAAACTAACAGTGCCTCCTCAAATAAAGAAAAGCCCCTTGCCATTTCCTGCATTGTGAAACTCTTTGGTTCTTCAGTTACTTCTTCTTCCTCTTGTCTCTCTTCGTACTTTCTCTGGGCACGTTCGCATCTTTGAAAGTTCACAACTTGAAGGTTCATATGTAGGGCACTTACCGTATTCCAATCTATCCATTATTTCTTTTGTGGGTAGTACTTTTTCCATTCTGTTTAGGAAATTGCTGGCTACCCCAAGTCATGCAGATACTCTTCTAACTTTTACTCCAAATTTTTTTGGTACAGGTATCTTTTAAAAAACAAGCAACTAAATAATTCTGATGCAGACTATCCACAAATCACATTCTGCAAAACTGCGATTTTCTGCTCTAAACCTCATGTGTCCTTTAAGAGCTGTGCGCCCTACCCTCTCCCCCAAACCAGGGTCACCATCATGAACTTCCTTCTTCAAGGTAGGCTCATGCCACAGGCCCTCATGGTCCTCAGGCCATTGTCTCTTCTCATGGAGCCTTACAACAGGGACAGACTCACAAAGTTTGCCAGGGCTGGGTATAAATACATGAGCTGTCAGTTTGGGGACCGTGATAGCCAGAGGACAAATGCCCCATAGTGGTGGCAGTGACTGCTCAGTCCCAGCTGACTGTTGCCAGATAATCATGAGGGTCCCAGACCATAGTTCTTCCAGTTTTCAAAGCAAAGCCAAGCATCTGGGTTATGTAAAACATCCTGATTTCTAAATGATGTAGAGCAATTTAAACCTTAAAAATTCACTGTGCAGTAGCAGAAACTAACACACCATTGTAAAGCAATTATACTTCAATAAAGATGTTTAAAAAAAACCAAAAAAAACCCCAATAGCTTGTTAAAATAATTCTTAAATTCCTTTAGCCTCTCCCAATATTTTAGTTACTTGTCCTCAGTTGCTTGTGTTTGCTCAACTTAGTATAAAATCCTTTAGGTTATTCCCCTTCTTTAGATCTTCATTTCCTCATGTGGACTTTCACATTATATAAAACGTACATTAAATATCTATGTTTTTCTCCAGTTTAAAAAAAAATTCACTGTGCGGGGGGAAAAAAGAAAAGAAAACAGAAAAATGTGGGTTTTCTGTGGCCTGTGGCCTCTGGTATACCAGTTTTCAAACTCTGTCCTAGTGTAAGGAAGCAGGCTGCCACTCCAAGTGTGATCCTGGGACCAGTGGGATGGTCACCTGGGAGCACATTAGAAATGAAGAACCTCAGGCTTCCATCTACTGAGGCAGAATCTGCAATTTATCAATAGCCCCAGGTGATTCATACATTCATTAAAGTGTGAAAACTTTACGTAGATGTATGGTTTTTTATTTTTAATTTTTGAATTTTATTTTTTTATACAGCAGGTTCTGATTAGTCATCCATTGTATACACATCAGTGTATACATGTCAATACCAATCTCCCAATTCATCCCACCAGATGTATGGTTCTCAATACTGGCTTAAATCAGAATCATTTGGGGAACTTAAGAAAAATACCTGTATCGATGCTAGATGATGTCTAGCTCTTCTCAGCCGGGCCCAAGTCGTGACTGACGAGGGACGGACGTTCATGGCGACCAGGACCGCTCTTCTCGTTCGGCCCCGGCCCCTTGCCTCTCCTCCCTGCCTGCTGGTGGTGTGTGTAAGGCAGAGGTGAGGAATCCCCGCTGGACTTGGTCTCCCGCCCCCTGCCTCACGGCGGTCGCCGGGCCGACCGGGTTCGCTCACGCAGCCGACACTCCAGCCTCGCCTTCTCGGAGAGTCTCGCGAGGCGTCCCACAGTTCACCACGCGCCCCCCGTCGATACGTGAGCGTCTCACCTACTCCCTGCGGTGCCGCTGGCTGGCTCCAGGCGTCCCTCAGGTGGCGTCGCTTCCTGTTCTCAGCGAGCCCCTCGGGTCCCCCCAGTAGTGGTGAGTCTGGTGAACAGCTCTCTTGGGGAGTCCAGGTGATAAGGAAGGCACGCCGGTGTCCCTCGTTAGGGGCAGGTGCCTTGTGGGGGTCGTCCTCATATGTGCAGGGGGACTGACTTGGCCGTGTGTTCCCCCTTCGCCGCCGAGGTTGTACGCGGGAGTGTGAGCTATCGTGACCGGCTGGGTGATGTGAAGGGGGGCTCAGGCAAGCTCCCTGGTTAGGCAAACGCAGGAGCCCGAGGCTTCGCAGGCGTTGCCTGCCCCTGACCATGAATGCTTATGTTGACCCCATGCTTACCCAACCGCAGACCGCCCCCCACCCCAGCCGAGAACTGGCATCTCCCGAAGTGTGTCCGTGGGCCTGATGGGGAGACGATGGGTGGGGGACTGGGGGACGACGCGCCCTGGGTGGGAAAGCCTTCTCTAGCGATCTGAGAGGGAGCGTTGGGGCGCCGTACCTCCTTGCCGCCGCCCCTCCAAAGCTCACAGTAGCCCCTGCAGCGTGTGTGGGCAGAACCCCTCGCCTTCCGGTGAGTGGTGGGCTGGCTCCGCCGTGAGGCCACGTGCCGCTTTTCAGGGGAGGGGGGAGAAAAAAAGAAAAATACCTATGACTGGGCAGCACTATGAACGATGTAAATCAGCATTTCTGGAGATGAGGCCTAGGCACTGATATTTTTAAGAAGCAACCTGGGGGATTTGAATAGGCAGCCAGGGTTGAGAAGCGCTAATTTAGATCAAGCCCTCACTTATGACTGGGAAATGTGAAATCTCAGAAAATGAATGGATGAAATATCTTGACCAATGTTACCTACCTAATGTATCAGAGAATCTGATTTGTGCAAACTCATATCTCATGATTCCCAAGCCAGAACCTTTTTGCTATAGTTACTTCTGGTTCCTGGAGGCAGAACGACAAAATGATCCTGCTAGACTATGGCTCATTACTGCCAGCTTTCTAGCTAAGCTGCCTAACTTTCGGCACTGACCCCTAACAAGATTTGCTAGATGAAGAGCTGTGACCGAATGGGCCTGTCTTTCAGCCCATTCAAGCCAAAATCCATTTCATTCCCTGTTCATTACCCAAAAAAGTGCTAACTGTTCCTGCTATGAAGACATGGAAGATCCTCAGCTCGGGTCTCAAAGTCCCACTGTATAGGCACAGAAGAAGGCAAAGCCTTCTGGCAGCAATTTGAGGATTTGGGTTCAGCATTAACCAGCAGGGATTGGATGGAGCGCGATTACTTCATCTCTTATCACTCTTGGGCTGCATCAACAGAAACACAGGTCCAGAATGCAAACGTGGTAGGTCTGCTTGAGTTTGATCCACCAACATTTTACAGTTGAAGAAGCTGGATGGATTAGATGAATGACTGACAAATGGTGGTTGAGCCAAGATTCCTAATCCCTATTTCCAGTATCAGGTAATGCTTATAATCTTCTGACCCCATGGTGGAGTCCTTGAGCAGTGTCATGTTCAAAAGAACAGAGTAACCAACAGTAATGTGTTAAGGACTTGAGTTCTCTTGTTGTATTTTGAGGATACCATGAAGGAGGCCCACATCACATATCAATACTTGTGAATTTCCCTTTTTTTTTTTTTTTGTTTTGTGGTACGCGGGCCTCTCACTGTTGTGGCCTCTCCCGTTGTGGAGCACAGGCTCCGGACGCGCAGGCTCAGTGGCCATGGCTCACGGGCCCAGCCGCTCCGCGGCATGTGGGATCTTCCCGGACCAGGGCACGAACCCGTGTCCCCTGAATCGGCAGGCGGACT
The DNA here is from genome assembly GCF_003676395.1 of Aethalodelphis obliquidens. Lineage (NCBI taxonomy): Eukaryota > Metazoa > Chordata > Mammalia > Artiodactyla > Delphinidae > Aethalodelphis > Aethalodelphis obliquidens. Next base: position 9,408,991 of record NW_020837989.1, read on the forward strand.
CTCAACCACTGCGCCACCAGGGAAGCCCTGAATTTCCCTTTTATTTATTTTTACCTGCTGCCTTGTGCTTTATAGTTGTACTCTTCTTCTCTTTTCAACCCCGTGCCATCAAAATAGCCTCCTTCTTAACCTTAGTCTATGCTATGATTTTCTTTCCTCTCCTTTTCACTCCAATTTTACAGCTGCAAAGGCAGGAACACTTTAGAGAGCTGGGGAGGAAAAAAGTCCCATACAGGACTCTGTATAGTGGGCAGACAGAAGGGCAGTCTGGGGACAATCATACATTTCAGGGCCATTACAGCCATGCCCCAGCCACCTCCCTTATGATGCTATTCTCACTTGCTCTGCTCCAGCATTTGCGTTATCCATCTTGCTGTAGTCAGATCTATAATGACCTTGTAGGCTCAGCATATATTGAACACATTCAGTATACTAGGCCATGGGATTCTCAGTCTGACCTGTAGGTGGGAAATTTCTTTTTTTAATAAAGTGGGGACACCCAGGCTGCTATAGGATTGAGATAGTATGCTTTAGTTGAATACTAAATAATTATTAGGCGATGGTGGTAACAATTAGAGTTCTTCTAGGCCACCAGCCCTGGAGAAAAAAATGATCACTTGATAAAAACTTGCAATCCTTGCTTATAGCTTTCTTATACTCTCGCAAATGATCTTTCATTTGATCTCCTCCAGGTAAAGAAACTTCTTCCAAGGATCCAACCATATCCACTGAGATTATATCCTCATCTGAAAACAAGGAAAAATGTTTCCTGCCACAGAATATGACTCCAGGTATCTAAACCCCAAAGACAAAACCTAGTTAAAAAATATTTTCCATGTAGAATATTACAGTAATCCCCTTATCAGTCCCATCTGCAAACTCCCTCCCTCTGATCCTTTCTAGGCACCACCATCAAATACATCTTTGTAAGCATGACCTTGACTATGATATTCACTTGCTCACAAATCTTCCAGTGCTCTCCATTGCCTGTAAGATTAAGCTAAGCCATCTCAAGCTAACACTCAGAGTTCTTCACAATCTGGTATATATTAGGAGCTCCATACATATTTGCTATATTAAATAAAGTATATCATCAAATAGATTTTAAGGTGCTGAAGGGCAGGGGTAATTTTTTGAATAATTAAGTATTCTACATAGTACCTAACAGAGTTTTTTGTACATAATTGGTGCTCAGGAAATGTTTGGTAAATAAATACATGAATAATTGAATAGGTCCATGGGGGTCATGTCTGTTTTCTGTATACTACCAAAACAGAGTTTTGGTAGTATACAGAATACAAACAGAGTTGGTTATACAGAATTGGTTAAATAAATAAGTGAATAAAGGGTTGAGTATGTGGGGTGAGATTGGCTGAGCAGAAGGATGTCTGTCTGAATCTTTCAGAAAGAGAAAAAGATTTTGAAATTAAAATGGAAAAAATCTTTTTCTCAGGACATATCTTTCACAGTGTTCCGCTTAAGAGACTTCAGTGAAGCTGGCAAAGAGAGAACCATCCTCAGAGAGAGAGGGCTGAACCTTGTACTGGAAACTCTGAGGATAAACCTGTAGAAGATACAGTTTCTGTTATCCAGTAACAGGGACCGCTTTTGAGGGCAAATCACATGCCAAGCACGTGCTAAGTCATCCCTGCATCTACTTCTCAGCCTCACATGCTCACCTCTAGAAGGTGGCACCACACTCTGCATTTCAAAGGTGGCAAACAGGGACTCAGAGAGGGAGGTGACTTCCCTAGTGCTGCACAGTTAATACGTTATGGGAAAGGCATTCAATCCCTGGTCCTTGTTTGTAACCAGGGTGTTCCGTTGCCTCCCAAACATGTACTTTTATCCAGCATACAAAATCGAGATTTGTGAAAAAAGATTTGCATTATGAATGTTTTGAAGGATATACACTATGTAAACAGTGTAATATCATGCCATATTCTTTCTTTTCCCAATTTCAAATTCTGTCAAACTTCTTGGTTGACAATAAGAAAAACCTTGCCCTCTGTTTTTTGGTGTTGCATCAATCTGCTTATCTGTCTGTCAGCTTGGGCCATCCCTGAAAAAGCTGAATCACCCACCATCTGTTGTCTCATGAACACAGTGGAGTCAGCATTTTGTCTTATCAGTGTATGAAGGCAAGTGAACAAAGAGTACATGTAGGTGAAACTTAACCACCTGAACCTGAACTTGTCCGTCTTTCAGCATTTTCTGCCATGATGCTGTTTCCAGGAAGGTCATAGGGTGAGAAGGGGAGACTCAGCTCCAACTGCCACCCTCTTCTTTATGAGGAAGAGTCCCAGACAGAATCAGTCAGATACATTATCATGACTAAACCACCGGTTTTCAGAAGTATTAAAAAAATGACAAAATGCACTTCACACTAAGACTAGAGTGAACTTGATTTATTCCCTTATCCAAAGAGGGCACTGTAGGATCCCACAGTGGCACAGAGATGCTGCTCTGAGTATCAGCTCTCATTGGTTGAGATCCACAAGCAGTTTGCTTATTTAAATCCAGGTTTTTTAAGTTCTATAACCATGGATTCAAGTACATGGCAAGGAGGGTCACATTGAAGGGGCCGTCACTTATCAGGAGCTTTTCCCAGGAAGATTCTGGAGGGGAGTTTAGATCAGGCTTTGAAAGGACAGGAGGTTTGGTGAACAGAAATCACAGAATCAATTAGTGTCAAGGTTAATTACATTGTAACAAGTTGGGGGCTGCCAGCAGTAACTGTTGGAGCACTGGGGTGGGGGGTTGCAAGGGGCAAAAGCTAATGCTCATGTGTGTATTGAACATTTAGTATGCACCCGGCACTGAACAAAATGCTTTATGCACATAATCTCATTTAGTAAGCCTCTTAAAAACCCTGTGGGATAGTACTCTAAAAGCCATCTTATTAATTAGAAAAGTCAAGCATAGAGAGGTAATTAACTGCTGAGGGTGGTGCAGTTAACAAAGGCAGAGCCGAGCCTCGAGTCCACGTCTGTGTGACTCCTCCTCCCTGGGCTTTACCTCCTCCTAGAGATCAGTGGTCAGTGAGGCTACCAGACAGTCGTTGGACCTGGACTGCGGCAGATGGAGGGCTTGCGTGAGATTAGAACACAAGCCAGGGAGGAACGGAATGGAACAAACATCCACCCAAAGCTCTCACCGATGTCAGGTCAGCTGGGCATGTCGTATCAGAGCTGGCCTGCAGCCACAGCATTTCCACGACTTCTTGGTTAGAGACAGGAAGACAGAAATGCAGGCTGCCTGTGTTCTCAGGCCAGCATGACAGGGGCCGTCTGTAATGTGCTCAGGAATTTGTAAAAGCCCTGGCAGGTTAGGGCTAGAAGACAGACCTCTGTGCCTATCTAGTTGCTGCCTTGAAGGTTCATTGTGTTTGATAATTATTAATGCGATTGGTACGTATTGTCTGAAGAAGACACATGGCAAAGTGCAGTTATAAGATGAACCTCCTCAGTGTGGCCTTTCCCTGCAACACTATCCACTCTCCAACAGCTCCATCACTCTGTCTCTTTACCCTATTAACATTTTTTTTTATTCATAGCACTTTTCTCCATCTGAAATTACTGTGTTCATGGAATTGGTTACTTGCCAAGAATACAAGCTCCATGAGAACCAGACCTTGTCTGTTTTGTTTCCTGCTGTATCTCAGCACCTAAAACAGCCTCTGTTCACAGTATTGAATGAATGTGCATTTTGAAGATATTAAAGATAGACTTTAATATATTAGCCACTTACCCTGACGAACAACAAATGCATAATCAGAAAGAAGCAGGTTAGAGGAAATGCATGTGTATATGTATAATGCATGTAGTATTAATATCTATTACATATGATAAATTTGACATATAAATATACTTCCATAAATATGGATAAATTAGTATTCTTTGGAAACTTTCACAAATCATCCACAGGAGGAAATACATGTTCTAGCTGGTTCTGTGTGGCACTGTTCCCTCAGTGCCAGGCAGAGCAGGAATATACTCTGTACAAACAGAAATAACCAACCCAACTGCAGCAACTCCTGTAATTCCAGAACATTCTGTGCTTCAGCATATTTTCTTCTGGGGGAGGAAAGTTTAAAGAATGTGCTCAGAGAATTGTTAAGATCACTTGTAATCTCTGATGAGAACATCAATGTAGGGGTTGGGTGTGGGAAACATTGGGGGTTATCTAATTCTTTCTTCCCTGTTTCTGCATTTCCATCCTGATCTTTCCCACTCTGTTCTCTTTAAGATCTGACGCTCTCCTTCAGTGTGAAGAGCCGCTCCAGGAGGTGTGTAAATGGCCCCTTGCAAGAAGCAGCCAGGAGGCGGCTCTGGGCGCTGGAGAATGAGGACCAGGAGGTTCGTGCATTGTTTAAGGTGAGCTTCGCAGAGCAGTGCAACCTTGTGTCCACCTTGTGTCTGTCCACAACAGCCTCTCCAACACCTAGGACAGTGCTAGGAAGAAAGTCGGCCCTCAAGAAAACATCTGACTGACTGAATGAACGAAAATATACACATTCCCTGCTCAGCACGAATGGGTCAAGCCTTGGAATCAGAGTCAGAGAAGACTTCATTTAAAATCTGCCACTATTAATTTTTTGACCTTCAGCAAGTTACTTAACCTCTGTAGAATGGGAATCGTTATAATACCTACCTCATAAAGTATACTTTTTAAAAAATGTGAATTTGACTTTTTAAAATTGTGATAAAATATACATAACATTTTCAGTTTTAATAATTTTTACTGAACAAGTCAGTGATATTAAATGCATTCACATTATTGTGTAACCATCACCACTGTCCATTCCAGAATTTCTCATCATACCAAACTAAACTGTACCCACTAAACAGTAACTCCCCTCTATCCCCTTTCCTCAGCCACTGGTAACCACTGGTAAGTGTACTTTTTTTAAGTACCAAAATTGCTAATCAAAAATTAATAGCTATAAATATTAGAATGAGAGGAGGAAAAGGCAATAAAATAAACCAATTTCTCATCTTTCATAGTAGGTAGATAATATCTTCAAGTGCTAAACCAAGGAAGAAGGGTATGACTAAATTATTTATACTTTAGGAGGTACTTACTAGGAGAACTAAAGGGAGGAATGTTTAAAATTTGCTGCAACTAAAGGTGGGGGAAAGAGAACATTGCTTTACATAATAAATTAGTATGTTCTAGTTATTTTACAGTTTCTTTATGAATTGATACAAATTAAAAAGAGAAACATACTCTATTATTCTGTCATGTAACAAAAAATATAGTGTTTGGTTTGTTGGGAGGAGTAAATGAGATAGTATCTGTAGAGAGCTTGGTGTTGTGCTTGGGTGCTAGGATGTGCTCCACAAATAGTAGATATGTTACAAATAGCAGAGTCATTTTGTTTTTAAATCTCCAGAATTCAGGAACTTGGAGGCATTAGCTACTAACAGGCACCATAGGGTTTCTTTTAATTTGAGTTGCTTTTGACACAGGCAAGAGCTGGGTTTGGTTGTGCAAACTGGCCTGCTGGGCTGAGTCTTGAGTGGGCAGACTTGTGGGCCAAAGCTGAGGCCTGGAGTCAGTTGGAGCTGAGATCCAGTTTGGGTGTCACAGCTCCCTTGACTTACCCTGTCTGCACCCTGGCATCCTTGAGTATAAAACAGGGACAATGCCATTTTCTATTAAATGTGAGGTGCCATTTGATTATAAACACACTATTTTAAGAAAGAAAATAAATGCTGCCCATTATTTATGATGCCACACTTCCTTTTCTTTTATTTCAGGAATGGTGAAATGTGATAAAAGTGCATCTTAGAATGGGTTAACTCCTATAATTACACTCTTTCATAGGGTTATTGTAAAAGTTAAATGAGGCTTTGCTCATCAAACTCTTGCTGAAGAGCCTGGCATATAGTAAATTCCTTGTAAATCAGTTTTTACTTAGGACCCTCTTCCCTGACTACCAGGATCTATATCCTCCAAGGATCCGGGGCCTCCTGGGGCCTGGTATGGGAGAACCCCAGCAAGAACTACTTGCTGAAGTAGGGGCTTTTCCTTGGATCCTTCTATCCTCTTCTTCTTTCTCCAGGGTTCCCTCACGACAGGGATCCAGGGGTTGATCACTGGTGGTAGGACTGGCCTGGAGGGAGAGGGACATTCTGATCATCACTTGTTATAGTCAAGTCCAGATGCTTGGACAAGCAAAAAAGATTTTAGGGGAAAATCAAGTCTAGGCAGTGATTCAGACCTTTTCATTCAGGTATTTAAAAAGGGGGTGGGGGGATGTTACAGGTCTCTTCTTTCTCTGCTTGTGAGTGTGTAAACTGGCACAACCTTTCTGGAGGGTAGTTTGGCTCCTGCATTTTAGGATTGAAAATGTGCATTCCCAATTAACACTTCTTGGAATCACTTGTGTCAAAAAAATCAAGGGTGCATACAAAGATTTAGATATGAGATGTTTATCACAGTACTGTTTAGGATGTTAAAAAATTAAAACAACTCAAATGTCTAGCCATAAGAAAACATTAAGAATTAATTATGTTAATGTGACAACAGCATATGTAACCATTAAAAATAATGTAGATTATTTAATGACATGGGAGATGGTTCACAAAACATTGTTTAGGGATGAACGATTACAAAACAGCTTACTAATGTGATTCTATTTATATAAAAATAGTTATGTAGAAACTCATGTACAGAAAAAAGATTCAAAGAATACACAAAGTTGTTAACATTGATGATCTCTAGGAGGAGGGATTATGGATACTTTTTATTTTTGTGTGGTTTGGTTTTTCTGTTTGCTAGCTTCGTAAAAATAATTATTAAACATAGATTCACAATCAAATTTGCTTCCAAGGTGCCTTCTGTGATTCATTCTCCACCCTCTCACACATACTTTTTTTTTTTTTAACACAAAAGATAACATTCTCTGCACACAGTTCTATACTCTGGTTCCTTTTTGTTTCTGCTGTTGTTTCATTCAGCAGTGAATATTTGGAGCCTGTATCAATACACAAAGAGCTTCTTTATTCTTTTTTATGGATGCATAATATCATAATATTCCACTGTATGGATGAACCATGATTCATTTTAACCAGTCTCCTATTGATGAACATTTAGGTTATTTCCTTTTTTTTTTTTTGGTGGTGTAAAAAATCTATGCCAAAATTGGTGAAAGTGGTCAAAAGGTACAAACTTCTGGTTATAAGGTAAAAAAGTCCTGGGGATGTAACATACAGCATGGTGACTGTAGTTAACAATACTATGTTGTATATTTGAAAGTTGCTAAGAGAATAGATCTTAAAAGTTCTCATCACAAGAAAAAAAGAATCTGTAATTATGTGATGTGGTGGATGTTAACTAAACTTATTGTGGCCATCATGTCAAAATATATACATATGTTAAATCATTATGTTACACACTAAAAATTAATATGATGTTATATGTCAATTATATCTCAAAAACAGAAGTTCATACACAGCATGTTGTATATACGTGAGCTTGTTCACAGGACGCTTTTGTCATCCCGGGCTGACTCACTGTTCTTTTTTACTCAGGACCTCTCAGCTAGGTTGGTGTGTATACAGTCCCAGAAGGCCCAGTTCCTCATTACCTTCAAGACCATGGAGGAAATCTGGAAGTTCTCCACCTACCTGAACTTAGGTATGACATGGAGCAGGCAGGTAAAGGAGCACCTGCTTCTCAGTTTAGCCAATTTGCAGAACTTGACATTAAGGAATTGGTCTGGCTCTGATAATTTAAAGCGGTAGAGTCTAACATGGATGGTTAACCGTTGAAATATCACAAACTGCCTGGAACTAAATCTAAAGCAAATATTGCTCTAAAATGTCACATGCAGCCCTTCTTTGTTTCAGGAAGAGAGTATTAGATAATCACTTAAAACTGGCAAACAGTTTTTGATCATCTACTAGATTCAAAGTAGAGCTAGATTAGAAATTAATGGTTAAAAAAGAAAAAAAAAAGAGAAAACAGTCTCTAGTAGGATCTAAGTAGCTGTTCAAAAGTTCCAGATCCGGGCTTCCCTGGTGGCGCAGTGGTTGAGAGTCCGCCTGCCGATGCAGGGGACACGGGTTCGTGCCCCGGTCTGGGAAGATCCCACATGCCGTGGAGCGGCTAGGCCCGTGAGCCATGGCCGCTGAGCCTGCGCGTCCAGAGCCTGTGCTCCGCAACGGGAGAGGCCACAGCAGTGAGAGGCCTGCGTACCGCAAAAAAAAAAAAAAAAAAAAAAAAAAAAAAAAAAAGTTCCAGATCCATGTTCCATGTTTTTGGAAAAGTCAAAGAAAGATATGGGGGACTTATCTGCTAAAGGGGCCTCAGGTTGCAGGGTTTTCTAGAAGGTAAAGAAGGATACTGGGGCACAGCACCAGTACCGATGTGGTGGGAAATAGTTTACCTGCCCTCTCCATGGAGAATAACTCATGATAGGAAAGTTACAATTGCAAAGCAAAACCAAGCAAGGCAAGAGGAAGCCATTTGAATTGATGCGTGTTTTACTTCTCTTACAAAATGCTGGGCTCCATGCAGACTTACACAGGAAGCGATTTTGTGTAGGGGTGGAGGGTCAAGATGGCTCTTGGCTAGAACGTATAAGTTCTCCTCTTGTAGTCATGGTGATTTTTCTGCTCTCCATTCAACACATCTCCTTCTGTGACCATCAGAGATCCTTGTTATTCAAAGTGTGCTCCATGGACCAGCAGCAGCAGCATCACTTGGGACTTGTTAGACACATGGAATCCTAGGCCGCAACCCAGACCTACTGAACCAGCATTTGTATTTTAATAAGGTCCCTAGGTGATTTGTGTGCACATGAAAGTATGTGAAGCACCATTATAGAAGATACACAGGGCCTAAATCAGCACAACAGAGAGTGGAAAGAGACAGGTTCTGCATCTTAAGAAAGTGAGGATGTCTAGAAAGAAGCAAAATTTTCATAAAAATAATTTAAATTTATAGAAATGTGTAAAATACTATCCATAATTGTTACAGTTTTACAGTTTGCACAGTTTTTAGTCTGGTTTTAACAAGTGAGATCTTACTGGGCATGGGGTGAGGGGCAGGGTCAGAGGGATGCTGAAGTAAATCCTGACTCATTTGTGGGCCGTGGAGAACCTCCCCAGCCACTGCATCATCAGGGGTACAAGAATTCGAATTTGGTTGGGAGAACTTTAAGGGGGAACCAGGAACTCCCAGTGTCAACATTGTAATCTTGGAGATTCCTCCCTGGATGTATTATAAAAAAGTAACTCTGTCTGATAATCTTATTATGCATTTATGGAAACCCATAATATGTTGAAAATAAATTATCATTTAAAAATGATTTGTACTTCCCAACAGATGCTGAGAAGAATCAATTCATTTTAGAAATTTTCTAGCTACCCCTCTTATGCTCTTCTAATTCCAGTTAAGTGGAGTCAGATTAGGGATGGAGGTCTGGGGGAGAAATTCAGGAGGGAAATTGCTCACCCTAATGATCAGCTAATGGCAGAAATCATGCCCTTGAGGAATCTTGTTGGTTTGACTTCTTAGGCTACGTATCCATGTGTCTGGAGCATCTCCTCTTTGATCACAAGTACTGGCTTAACTGCCGACTGGTGGAGGATACAGAGATCCACGTGTCAGTAGATGATAAACACCTGGAAACAATATACCTGGGACTTCTGATCCAGGAAGGTGAGCATGGTGTAGGGGTGGGGATGGGGGTCTTATCTGGATATATGTTATCAGAGTCCTTGAAATAATTAGGATACAAAGGGAGGCAAAAACCATTCAAACATGAAAATATTCACAAATGAACCCACCTGTTACGATATTACTTCAACCATCTCTCTCAGTTTAACATCAATATCACATGAACAGCTGTGTAGGCCAGTCTCACTGATTGTCTGATGTTAGAACCACCCGGGAATTTTAAGAAGATGCCCCTATCAGGGCTCAGCTGGGGCCAATTAATCTCTAGTGATGGGGATCAGGCTTTGGTATTTTTTGAAAGTTGCCCAGGTTATTCTAATATGCATCCAAGATTGAGAACCACTATTCCAAACGTGATATAATTTGATTGTAAAATAAAATTGCAGATCTTGCAAAACCTTCATGATTTCATGAAATCGAGGAAAGTGATATTGGGAAACTGTTTGGAGCACCCACCAGTCTGTTTACAAGGAAGGATCCAATCAAGGCTGCAGCCAACCGGTTAATGACTGATGACATCATAGACACAGTGAAAGAGCCATATTTGCATAGAATATTTTGCATAATGATTCCCTTTCTGATTGTTTTGCATGAATCACATATGAAGGAAAAACTTTTATACTGTATGACTGTGAAATTTAGTTGGAGAAATTATATTCACCCAAATCAACTTAATTTATTCTTTTTTGGTCCTAAGATTAACATGAGGTTGCAATTATAACTGAAGTTCTGTTAAATATATTTTCATGAACTCTTGTTTCATTTTTTTCTCAAGGTGAAGTCCCAATTAAACCTCATTCTTGAGAATTATTTGGAGTTTTTGGTGTCTATTTTAAGTGAATTCCCTCTCAGTGGCTTTTTTCCCTGGTACCAGTTTTCCTGGGGTCACAAAGGCCTCTTGTAGTACCTCCCCCTGGACTGTGTACTTTACTTTCAGAAAGAAAAGTATCTGGGCTCTGATGGAAATATACATAGTGGGATACTCCATTTTCACTTCCTGCTACTCCTTGGAAAGAGCTTTTCTCATTCTCTGCAGGTCACTTCTTCTGCAGAGCCACGTGCTCCATGGCTCAGCCAGCTGAGAAGGAAGGGGAGTATTTGACACTTTGCAAGAATGAGTTAATCTCGGTGAAGACAGCTGAAGGCGAGTTCGAGTGGGAAGGCGTGTCCTTGGTGACGGGTCAGCGGGGCTTGGTGCCAGTGTCAGCCTTGGAACCCCTGCCTCTCCCTTTCCACCAGTGAGTAGCCACTCACCTCCTGGGAGAGGGTCTCAGAGCGCACTGAGGTCTGCAGAACAGAGTAGGCACGTTTGCAGATGTGGACATCCATGGTGCCAGGGAGGGAACAAACCTGGGGGGCTTTTTATCTTTTGTTATTTTTTTAAGTCAAGATTTGCACAATTAGATGAAATGGAGACAACTCAAAGTTTCAGATGGACATGTACCAAAGAAGAAATACACTGCCTGGTCTCCAATGCAGTGTTTCTCACTGTGGGGACTGGGGACCATTTGTACCAGAGTTGCCTGGGGATTCTACTGCAAGTTTATACCCTCTGGCCCTCCTCAGACTCTCTTGAGGTTGGATCCAAAAATCTGCATTTTATGTAAGCTCCCCTTAAACATCAGGGGATGTTTTTCACACTAAAGTTCCAGAATCCTTGCTGGAAGATGTTGTAAACTCAAACAGAGAGAGTGACAGTAAGCATGATTCCAGGCCGTGGGTTCTGTGTGTGGCAGAGAATCTGGCAGTGAGAATGGAATGGGATCCTTTGTTAGATATTTAACTGACAAGCTAATTGCTGAGCCAGAAAACATCCCAGGCCTGCTGAGCTTCTTTATTTTTCACAGTGCTTGATAAAAAGTAAGTTCTCATTAAATGTTTGCCACTATTATAATAAAAGTAACCAAAATTACAAGAATACTTATCATCATCAGCATCATTTTAATGGATTATTCTGCTCACTGTTCAAATTTTTTGAAATCCATGTTTGCAAACCCCATGTTTCCATTGGCAGATGGTTCCTAAAGAATTATCCAGGAAGCTGTGGCCTTTCCAGGAAGAGGGATTGGACAGGCTCCTATCAGATCGGTACGGCTGAGTTGAAGGCAGTATTATTAGGGAGATAATATTGCTCTGCCTCCTCCTTTTATCAGCAGATTTGGAGTCAGTGGATGTGAATTCCTGTCTCACCTCTGCTGCTGACTGAATTTGGGGAACCCAATTATACCATCTGTTCCCATGGGTTTCCTTGCCTGTGAAATGAGAGGTCTCAGATGAGGGCTGTACTGTAGATATAAATACCTCCAGGGACAGGCAGAACATACAAATGCGTGGAGGGCCTGGAGGGAAGATGTTAGGGAATGGTAGGGACCATAGGGATTTAAAGATATGTGGGAAAAAAGAAAAAGCCCTGTGTGGGCCAGATGTGGCGTGCAGGCTGCCTGCTTTCAATCTCTAGTCAAAGCATTTTCTAATTTCCTTCAGAGTTTTGTGAAGTTAATCTTGAATTAAGGAAGATTAAGAATGCTTGGCACATAGCGGGTGCTCAGTAAATATTTGTTGAATAGATGAAATACATACACGTATATATATATGTATAAATACATGCGTACATTTTATGTAATCTCTATACACATGTGTATGTATGTATGTATATATATACACATACACACATAAATATATACCCATATATCTATAAGTATATTTGTATCTACTGGATAAGGAAATTTAATGTTTTCTATGTGTCTAGAATATACATTCCTTTCATCTTCATCCTTGGAGCTGCCTTCTCACACCTAGCACAAAGTGCAAGTTTTAAAGTTCTAAGCCCAAGTACCACTTTAAAAAAAAAGAAACAGAGGGAATTATGAGACCCAGACATTAGATCGAATTAATAATCAACCACAAACAAGACTTTTAGCTATCTGAGGCAGTATGGCCTTATCGTTAGGAACATGGGGCTGTGAAGTCCTGTTCTGGGTTCCAATTCTAGCCCCACAACTTAAAACCAGTGTGACCTCGGCCAGTTCATGACGTGCTCTCACAATGTCACAACTTCCTCATTAGTAAAATGTTACTGTAAAACCAACTTTAAATGTTGTCATGAGAAACTAAACTAAATGACAGCTGTAAATCACTTAGTACAGTTTTCTCACATTCTAAGTGTTTAACACATGGTAGATACTACCAAAGCAGTGGGAACTGCTGATTCTGAAGACAGAGTCAACAGAAACTTGACCAAAAATGTCAGGAAAAAAAAATCCAGTAGCTTTAGCAGCGGAGCTAAAGCAAATACGGAAACTGGGGCATATAAAAACTGCTACCTCAACTAGGGCTGGATTAGTGGAAAGAAGGGTTAACAGCAGTGGAGAGACTTAAGTTCTAGTTCACACACAAACTCCTTGGACAAATCACGTACCCTCTCAGTGCTTCCACCTTCTAATCTATAAAAAGGAGATTCTGAGAGTTGCTCTGCTTACCCTTTGGGGCTCCTAGAAAGATCTGAGAAAAGGGACATAAGTGTACTTTGTAAACTGGAGAGTACAATTCTCATAAATATATCATTACTAGATCCTAGCGTGGCAGCTGATCAAGCTAGGTAGTGACCATAGTCAGAAGAGGAGTCTTCCAGAACCCTCTGGGTAACCAGCTGTTTTCTATTCGCCAGTCATATGAGGCTAACATGTATTGAGGGTTGCCTAGGTACCAGGCATTGTGCAATTTATCTCTTTAACTCTTCCTGATATTTGTAAGAGACAGGTATTCTCATTATCCCCATTTTACAGTTGGGGAAACTGAAGGTCATAGTGGCCAAAGGAGCCGGAAGGAAATGGAGAGATCCTACAGTAGTCCTCACCCTGGTCTGTGGATCTGTGCCAATCATGGCAAAGTGTTTACATAATGGCAAATCAGACAAAGTAGGACAATATAGTGAGCTTTCCAGTTTGACATAAGCTACCTTTTTTCTGTTTTAAGGTATACCTAGTATTCTGAGATTATATTTACTACGTTTGTTAAAATTTCTTTTATAAAACGGTGGTAAAAGTGGATGGGAGTTCCTTTTTTGAATTTCCTAGCTTGGCCAAATGAAAAGCCAGTTACCCTATATCATTCCTGCCAATTTATTTTTTTGAGGGGGGCAGAGAAATTTTACTGGTCCTTAAAGTTCTAAAGTCTGGGAACTCTTCATTTCATTATTACATTGGAAGCTAGTGGAAGGCTCCACTGTTCTGCCTTATTTGGTTGACCTGTGTGCTGTTTTCCCTCAGGTAGAGGAAAATGTAAGGCCTGGAAAGAATATGAGAGGGAAGAAAAGGATGAACTGAATTTCCACCAGGGAGAAAGCATTGAGATCATCGGCTTTGTCATTCCTGGGCTTCAGTGGTTCATTGGGAAGTCAGCGCTCTCAGGAGAAGTGGGCTTTGTCCCCACCAGGAACATAGATCCTGATTCTTATTCCCCAATGTGAGTATGACACACAGACCCTCTGGGATGTGCTGGAGCAGGGCCACCTTACCCTTTGGTCCTGTCCCATTCTGAGCAGGTTTGAAGATGAGCTTCAGGGTTTCCTGGTAATATGAACCCAGAGGAGCACATTCTGACAATCAAGGCAACATGAGGAGTGATAGGAAAGAAAATATGAGCGATCAGGGAAGGAGTCAGTTCAGTTCATTTCAGCAGATGGTCATTGAGGCCTTCCTCTGTGCAAGGAGAGAAGCACAACCCCCCAAACCCAGGGCCTGCTCTTAGCCTTTCCCACCCAAACAAGGGGCCCCATCAGGGGAGTACACACACAGGGACCTATAGACTGCAGCTTAGTGAATGGAGAGTCCCTCCCACATAGGTCTGTCTGCTGAAAGCTTAATGTATGGGAAGTCAGTGTTAGCCAGGATGGCAGAGTGCCTCTTTTACTCTTTCCTGCCTTAAGTATAGAAGGGCTGGTTCTGAGGAGCAGAGCCACCACATGACCAGTCAGCAGCAGGTGGCCAGCCTGCTCTATCCACCCTGTCATGGAGTGCTGGAGTACTGCCCAGTCTCTCTGGTTGGGCATCCTGCATGGGGATAGCAACAGTAGAAAGCCTGGGCCCAGGAAGTACAAGAGGGAACGCAGAGTTGGTGGCTAACCTTGAGACACTGTAGCCCTCCACATGGGGAAAACACAGCCCAAGCAATGCCTAAGGCTCTGAACGCTCCAACTGGAACTCCTTCCCTTATGGAAAGAGCCACTAAGGAGAGTGGACCAAGGGCAGAAGCTTCCTCTAAGCCCTGCCCTTTTAGGGAGAGGGGAGAGAAAGTCGTTTTCCCTACACAGAAATGTGGGAACCCAGGTACCTCTATAAGAGGAACATCACTCACTATGCTCCTGGAGAGGTGTGGAGAGCAATGAGAGTTTAGAAGGAGGTAAAGGGTGTCAAGAGAACTTTCCTCAAAAAGGTAATCTGTGAGTTCAGCTTTGCGCGGTGTAAGACATTTCAACAGACGTCAATAGGGAGAGGAGGTCACAGGTAGGAAAGTAAGGGGGATGTTGAGGAACGATTCATGTTGTTGGGGGCCGGTCACCAGGAGGGTGCTAGTGTGGCAAAGGCTCAGCGGGGCCATGATAAAGACGGGAAACGCCTATGCCATGGGCCTGTCAGGGCATGAGGAGCCACTGAATGTATCTGAGCAAGGGTGACATGATGTGACTGGGATTTCTGTCTAGGAAGCCAGCCCTGGCTTTGGCTGAGGTGTGCATGGTCAGGGGAGAGCCTGGAGGCAGAAGACCAATGAGAAAGCTGAGGTTAGGGGCATTTGGGAAGGGGCAAGGGGAATGGAGAGGAGAGGGCACTGCTAGGACCAGTCAACAGACTTTAGAGATTCTGGGAGCTTACAAATACGGATACCTGTGTTCTGCCCTCAGCAGTTCATTCTCATTGGTCTGCGTGGGGCCTGGGCAGCCATGGTTGTAAAAGCTCCCCAGGTGGGGCTGGTGTGCAGCCCAAGTGAGACCTGCTGCTAAAACTACCCCCTTAATTTACTGCAGGAGTAGTTGAGGACCCCCGGAGTGAAACAGCTGAACCATGGCTTGGGTCTGGGATTGCAGATTGCTGATGTTAAATCTAGGGTTCTTTTTCTTTTTTTTTCTTTTTCTTCTCTTTTAAATTTATTTATTTATTTATTTACTTTGGGCTGTGTTGGGTCTTCATTTCTGTGCGAGGGCTTTCTCTAGTTGCGGCAAGCGGGGGCCAGTCTTCATCGTGGTGCGTGGGCCTCTCACCATCGCAGCCTCTCTTGTTGCGGAGCACAGGCTCTGGACACGCAGGCTCAGCGGCCATGGCTCACGGGCCCAGCCGCTCCGCGGCACGCGGGATCTTCCCAGACCAGGGCTCGAACCCGTGTCCCCTGCATTAGCAGGCAGACTCCCAACCACTGCGCCACCAGGGAAGCCCCTAGGGTTCTTTTTCAAAAACAGAGTCCTGCAGCTGAGGTCCTAGTGAAAGGGAGGAAAAATAAAAAGAACAGAGACTCCATGGGGAAGAACCATTTATAGAGCAGAGGAAGGAAGAATGTATCAGAGGAAGAAAGAAGGACAGCTGAGGGGGAGGAACCAGCCATGTGGGAGGTGGGGGATGCTTAACACTGTGGAAGGCCTTTGAAATTGACCATTGAGAAGTCACTGGCCCTGGGGAGGTCACTGGTCATTGGGCGGCAGCATAGGTCAGTAATAAAGAATTCCAGAGCCAGACTTCCTGGAAGGCATTTGTGGCCATGTGAGCACATCGTGTGTCTCCATTAGCTTACCAGCTGGGTGACTTTGGATATGTTAATTTGTTTCTCTAAGCTTCAGTTTTCTCATCTGTAAAATGCATACAGTGTTAGTATTTGCCCATAAGATTGTCTTGAGTTGAAATGAGCTGATACGTGTAAAACACTTAGAATGGTGCCTGGCACAGTGTGTGTGTGTGTGTGTGTGTGTGCGTGCGTGTGTTTGTGTATGATCAATATGCATTAACTCTTATTGCTGTTACTGTTGTGGGTGGTAATCTCTGAGAGGCAGTTTTTTTTTTTTTTTTTTTTTTTTAGCTTGTAAACAACAGAAATTTATTGCTCTGGAGGTTGGAAGTCCAAGATCAGGGTGCCAGCATGGTCAAGTTAGGGCCTTCTCCCAGGTCACAGACTTCTTGTTGTATCCTTACATGGTGGAAGGAGCTAGGGAACTCTGTAGGAACTCTTTTATAAGAGCATTAATCCCTCTCCTGAGGGCTGCCCCCTCACAACCTAATCACCTTTCAAAGCCCCCACCTACTCAACACTATCACTTCTGGGAGATAGGATTTCAACATGAATCTGGGGGGACAAAACACTTAGACCACAGCACTGATCCTCAGCCCCAGTCAAGCCTTCAGATGACTGGAGCTCCATTTTTTTTTTTTTTTTTTTAACATCTTTATTGGGGTATAATTGCTTTACAATGGTGTGTTAGTTTCTGCTTTATAACAAAGTGAATCAGTCATACATAAACATATGTTCCCATATGTCTTCCCTGTTGCGTCTCCCTCCCTCCCACCCTCCCCATCCCACCCCTCCAGGCTGTCACAAAGCACCGAGCCAATATCCCTGTGCCATGCGGCTACTTCACACTAGCTATCTACCTTACTGCGTTTGTTAGTGTGTATATGCCCATGACTCTGAGAGGCAGTTTTAACAGGATACTGGGGGCCGGTGTCAGATTTAATCAATTATATTGAACTTCTGTACCTCATATCATGCCTCAAATGACAATAATCCAGTACTACTAAATTAATCTGATCATCACATTTTAGCTGGCTTAGTTGTACAGGATACACTCACCCTGCAGAATATCATCCCCTGTATCCAAGTGGTCAGGAAACCTCCTTACTTGCACAGAGTTGCCTGTTGGCCTCTACCTGGTCACCCGTGGGACCCCATGCACCAGAGATTGCACATTCGGTAGGGAAGGGGAAAGTGGACAGGAGACGGAGGGGTGGGAGAGGGAGAGAAGAGGAGAACTGGCTCATTGCACACTCTAGAAATCACTCTCTAGATTATAGATACCCCCGAAACACAGCAATTGGAGGAAAACCCCACAAACAACCTGCCAGCAGCAGCCAGGGTGTGGAAGTCCGGGGAACCATCCCTGTGTGTTGTGCTGTCTCTGTGATCAGGCCACTGGGTGTCACTCTTAGTCTGTGTTTGTTTAGGGTCAGGTTTCTGAAGATGGTCCAGCATTTGCTGAAATCTCCATCCTCTTCCCCCAGCTTTCCTCCCTGTACTGGTGTATTACTTCCTGAAGTGTTTGTACCCTGTTTGTACATATGAATGCATGTATGAATGTATCTGTGTATCCATGCATGTATTCTTTGATTTATTCATTTAACCAAATTGGCAGTGTATTGAGAATGAAATTTCTCAGAAGCTGTTTTCTGAGTCAGATTTAGTCTTTGCCTCTGACACATGGGAAAGGGATCCTGCTTATCCGTGGAAGCAAATTTTTGTGGGTTTCCTTTTTTACAGCCCAGATTTCAACATCAGCTTCCTAATTTCACAGCAACAGCAGCTGGAAAACCCATTCTTAAACCTCAGGCAGGCCTTTTATCCGAATAGACAAAGTGTTTGTATTTGGCCAGAGTGACTTTGAAGACTCTCAGTATCCCTGTGTGGAGCACGTCAGCCTGCCGTATTTCTAGAAGCTCTGCTACACTCCTTCTAAGCCTGTCTCCATGCTGGGAGAGCCCTAATGTAATTTGTCAAGCTTCCTAGACTCTAAGTATCTGGGACTCAGGACATTAGCAGATCAGCCATGAGGCAATGGACACAGAGGCAGAAGACCTCAGCTTCAGTGTCAGCTTTACCACTTTCTAGCTGTGTAATTCTGAGCGTGGCACTGAATTACTTTCTGAATCTTCATCTATAAATATGGATAAAAATACCTACATCATAGGATTATTATGAAGAGTAAATGAAATAGTAAATTCAGGAATGCTTTGTAAAATTCAAGTGTTCTACAGAAATTTGGGATCATATTCTTTTTATCTCAAATGAGTTTAGATGTAGAATTCAATTACATGCTCTTTTGAGGATGGAAGCTCTTAGAGTGCTGGGGAGAATCTGGAGGTCAAGCCAGAGAGATGGGGGTTCAGTAAGTGTGTCAAGAGCCATAGATGTTAGGACATAGCTTTAGTGCCAGTTCTGCCACTAATTAGAGGTGTGACCTTGAGCAGTTCACATTAATGGCTAGTTTTCTCATCACTGACTTTCCAACTGCATTTATCTGAGCTATGGGGATAATGGGTAAGTGGCAGACCATGGCACTCCATCCCAGCCCCTCCGTTAACCCTGCTTGAAAGAGAGAACCTCTTCTTACATCCTACTTATGTCCTGCTCTACCGCTCCCTAACTACCAACTTTATTTTTCTGTGCCTCAGTCTCTTCCTCTGAAAAAAGGGGATAAGAATAGTACCTGTATCATAGGGCAACTGTGTAGATTAAATGAGTTAATAGTGTGTGATTCATAATAAGCCCCTCCCAAGTGTTAGCTGTTATTAACTCTTAGGCTTCTAAGTTATTTTTGTTTTAAAACTGGATTCTAAAGTTTAAAGAATATTTAGAACTGAAAGAGATATTAAGTGTTGTCCAAATAGGCACTGGACTGAATACTTTCCAAGGCACTTCTAATTTTCATATTCTTTGATTCTATGACAGACCTCTAGTGAGCAAATTAGTTTTAACAATTAGTTTATACAATAGAGTGAATATACAGAACGCTATTATTTATAATCATTTCTTCCAGCCCCCTGGCCCTCCTTCTACCCCCTTCCCACACATTAGCCTTCTTTCTCTATCTTTTTTTTTTTTTTTTTTTTTCTTGCGGTACGCGGGCCTCTCACTGTTGTGGCCTCTCCCGTTGCGGAGCACAGGCTCCGGACGCGCAGGCTCAGCGGCCATGGCTCATGGGCCCAGCCGCTCCGCGGCACGTGGGATCTTCCCGGACCGGGGCACGAACCCATGTCCCCTGCATTGGCAGGCGGATTCTCAACCACTGCGCCACCAGGGAAGCCCTTCTTTCTCTATCTTAATGCTACATAACACTGTTCTGTGTCATGGAATCAGATGTCAACATCCAATGTGAAAGGTTCATTCTGACCACAGTCAAGTTTTCTCCATTGTTCCTCTGGATTGTGTCATTAGTCCCGAGTGTTTTCTTGAAATAACCTGTCAAAGAAACATCTTTTAGTGGTCCTTTTCCAACTCTTACATTTAGGGCAGCCAGTTCCTATATCTTCCCTTAAAAATAGTCACCATGTGGTCTCAAAGAATGGGTAGGAGTCGAAGGAAGGGGCTTTGTTTTTCTTGGGAGATGCCGTTTTAACAGGAGGGGTGTTTTCATTGCCACTTTGATCAATTCAGCAACGGCGTAGGTCAGTTCTGCACAGATGAGGTGCTACCAGCTCTTCTTCCTTGGCAGTATAAATAAATACATTATACAACAGTGAGATGAGGAGTCTGAGTTCAGCTCTGGGCATGTGGGTTGATGGCTCCTCTGTGTCCTTCACTACATCCTAGGGCGAAAAGAGAAGGGGTAGTGTCTGGAACCTTGCACTGATCTGTGTCCATGTCTTTTGCCTCAATACAGGAGCAAGAACTCCACCTTTTTCACTGATGAGGAAAGATGCTCTCTGGGGGTCCCGGGAAGTGACAGGAAAACTGAGTGTGCCAGCTTCCTCCACACGCTTGCTCAGACTGACATAACATCTGTCTACCGGCTTAGTGAGTGTTCGCTCCTCAGACCCTGTGAAAGCCCAGGCTCCTCAAGATTAAGGGGGTGTTCCTAACTAGAAACAGAATATCTCTAAAGTATAATCCTATGCATGAATGTGAGGCTATGACCACGGTTGAGTTGATGACCTGGGTCATATTTGATTAGCAGCATTTTCACTTTGCATTTCAGACAGTTCTGGAGTGGAGGGGGACTTGCTGCCTAGAAACTCTGAGATGTGATGAAATCAACTCAGCTATAGCATGGGAGGCTGGCCATATTGAGCCTCCCATTCTAATCCTGGAGAAGAAAACTTCCTGAGTTGTGGCTGAGGGTTTTCCTTCTAGGGCTGAAGTAGGTCTGGCTCCCCAGTAATAAAGGTGGAGCCATAGAATGTCATAGCTAGAAGGACCCTAAGAGATGACTTCTCCTCTTACTTTACAGATTAGGAAACTGAGGCCCAAGTGAATTAGTGCCTGAGCCAGGATAAGAACTGCCCTCCCCTATCTTCTCATCAGGACAATCCCTACTTCACCACACTGCCCCTGACACAAAATGACATTGGACTGTCGGATGTGTTAGCTTTGGGTGGGTGAGGGACCTCAGTGCCTAGCACAGTTTTCAGCAGTGTCTGAATGACTGACTGAGTGAATGAATGATACTCTTTTCTTTTACTTTGGGAGGGGCCCACTGCTCTGTGTCAGGAAGTGCATTCATTGACAGGGTTTGAGGAGGGATTCCTGTTTCTCCTATCTCTTCAGTGATGGTGATGGTGTGTCTACCCCTGTATGGCCAGATTAGATGGCAACACATTTCATGGGTGCAGCCAGAGATTCTGCAGAAGGGACCCTCAGGCCAGCTCCCGGAGCAGAGGTGGGAATTGCAGAGCTTCTCCCAGGCACAGGAACATTTGTGAAGAGCACCTCACCCAGGCATCAGCACTAGCCCTGGCGGCACTTTCTCGCCGCAAGCCGATCACACTGCCCCACCAGGCTGAGCCAGGAAGCTGAAGCTGTGAATGCAGCCTGGTAGGCAGGAGGTCTGAAAGGTCTAAAAATCAAGGACTACTTGGGGTCTGCCTTGAAGGCAGGGTGGCTACAGGCTTGGATCCGGGGTATCTGCCAATCGTTGATCCAGTGGTTGAGAGAGGTCCAGGGGCAGGTCTCAGGCAGTCCATTAGCTCTTATCTACAGACCAGGAGTGCAACTCTGCTGGGTGCAGGGCTACGCCTTATGGCTGCACAGGCTATCCCTGGCACCAAGGCAACCAGCAGAGGGTGCATCCTACTGGGAAATTCCAACTCCCCCAAGGCCTATGCCCTGTAATTCTTCTTCCCAGAGGAAGCATTTTTTTTGGTAACTCATGCATCATTTGTGCTCTCGGTGGTCCTGGCCTGCAGAGAAATGACTGCATAAGACTGGCACGTGTTCCGCAACGTCAGGGAGGGCCAGGTGCATGAACAGCTCTCCAGAGTCCAGCTCTCTAGCTCTGCTGTGTTTGGCTGTGGGACCTTTGGGGGTTACAGATCTTAAGTATGTGCAATGACACTCACAGAAGAAGCCTTCCCTAGAGAATAGCAAGTGGAGGCTTGACTTGGTGAGGGGCCTGCTACCCTCAAAGTGCACTGGAGAGCTCAGAGTGCAGGCCCAGGTGGCTGGCTATTGCTTCTTTGCCAGGGAGAGGTAGAATCTTCTTTCTAGCAGCCCTTGTCCTATGGAGCATGAACCTGGCCTTCGCCTCCACAAGCTCCACTGTGGCTGCTTTAGCCAAGGGGGTCAGCTTCTTTGCTGCCAAACCCCAGGTTGACTTCTTGGTTCTCACCTTGTCTTATTTCACTTTTGTTATGTTAGGTGGCTGCACCATAAGCCACCTTGGTCTCCTTGACTCCTCTTTTCTCTTTACAGACTGCCTTTTCAGTCTCCTTCGTTGGCTCCCATCTGCAAGTAAATGCTGAAGTTTTTCTGGCTCATTCACAAATCCCCTCTCCTCACTCCTCCCCCACCTGCTTTGTATTTCCTTCCAAATCCTTCTTCTGGGACTTTGTCCCCCTCTTTGTGACCTGTTGTCAGTCACAAATCCATATTTGCAAGTCTCCACTTTTCTCCTTGGCTGCAGATCTATTTCATTCTCTGCTAGAGCTCCTGCAAGTACCGCAAACTCAAAACGTCTAAAACTGCTGAAGACCGTTCCTTCTCCCACCTCATCCCACCAAGGTACTTTAGGGAACAAAACTTAGGAACTGTAGATGCTTCTTTACCTTCTTTTCTTCATTATTTACATTTGGTCGCCTCATGCTGTCAAATTTACAAAGCACATTGTGCACACTGAGTCTGTCTGTTGAGTGGATGGATGATGAATGAATGGAGGAAGGAAGAAGGCTGTACATACATAAATGGGAGGCAGTGCCACGTGCCACAGAGTGCGCTGCCCTTGGAGTTCTGTTCATGGCTTTGTCATAAACTTGCTGAGACATTTGGGCCTTCAGATTCCACCCCCTGCCCCCCCACCCATACCCACACCTCTTGTCATAGAGCTCATGTTTCTGGCTTTTCTTCTCTGACTCTGTTCTCGTTTCTACCTCAGTTCCCAACTGTAAGGTGAGTGAGTTAAACAAGATGATCTTCAGGTCCCTGCAGCATTGATGGTGAAGGGAAGATGCTGCCTAGTACCTTAGGGATGGCAGATGGTCTGAAACTGAAACACAAAGTGTCCTAAGGGGCCACTGGTCAGGGAGCACCTGTAGGCATAAGCATACTGGGCCATTCTGACCTAACATAGGTTCGTCCTTCATCTCTATCCAGGTGGGTTTGAATCCATCCAGAGTCTTCCAAACGATCTGAGCGGTGAGTAGAGATCATGCTGAACCTGACCTCCAGTCCTGTCCAGGATATCCCTCCAGGATAGCGTCCTGTCCTCTTGCCAAGAGCTGGCCACCATAGTTGCAGGTACTTAGAGTTGCTCAATTCTGCCTGTCCCTTACAGCGTCCCAGCCCGAAGGCTTCAAGGAGACCCGGCCTGGTGGAGCCTGGGAGGAGCATCAGGCCGTGGGCTCCAGACAGTCCAGCAGCTCCGAGGACTCCAGCCTGGAGGAGGAGCTCCTTTCAGCCTCCTCAGACACCTATCACCTGCCAGAGCCTGATGACCTCGATGACCCGGAGCTGCTCATGGACCTGAACACCGGTCAGGAGGAGGAGGAGGCTGAGAACTTCACCCCCATATTGGCTTTTCTGGATCACGAGGGTTATGCTGACCACTTTAAGAGCCTCTATGATTTTTCCTTCTCTTTCCTCACGACTTCCTTCTACAGCTACTCTGAGGAGGATGAGCTCGTGGCCTACCTGGAGGCCTCGAGGAAGTGGGCCAAGCGCAGCCACATGACCTGGGCCCATGCCCGGCTCTGCTTCCTCCTGGGCCGGCTAAGCGTTAGGAAGGTCAAACTCTCTCAGGCCAGGGTGTACTTTGAGGAGGCCATCCACATTCTCAATGGGGCATTTAAGGACTTGTCCTTGGCAGCTGCCCTGTACATCAATTTGGCGGCCATCTACCTGAGGCAGAGGCTGAGGCATAAAGGCTCGGGCCTGTTGGAAAAGGCAGGTGCCATGTTGGTCTGCCTGCCTGACCGGGAGTATAGTGCCAAGAGTGAGCTGGATGTGGTGGCCTATGTGCTGAGACAGGGCATCGTGTCGGGCAGCTGCCCCCTGGAGGCCAGAGCCTGCTTCCTGGCCGTCCGATTGCTCCTAATCCTCGGCCGGCACGATGAGGTCCTGCCCTTCGCTGAGCGCCTGCAGCTCCTCTCTGGACACCCTCCCACCTTGGATGCTGCAGCCACTATCTTGAGTTTTCTCTATGACAAGAAATACCTGCCACACCTTGCGGTGGCTTCTGTCCGGCAACGTGGTACTCAGAGCACCCAAGGGATGGCCCTTCCAATTTGGCAGGTCCACCTGGTCCTCCAGAACACCACCAAGCTCCTTGGCATCCCCTCCCCAAGCTGGGGTGAAGTTTCTGCCCTGGCGTGCCCAGCACTCAGGCAGGCACTGGCTGCCTGTGAGGAGCAGGTGGATCAGAGCACCCAGAGGACCCTGTGTCTCATCCTGTCCAAAGTGTACCTCCAGCATAGGTCTCCTGATGGTGCCATCCACTACCTGAGCCAAGCCTTGATGCTAGGCCAGCTGCTGAGTGAGCGGGAAGCTTTTGAGTCTTCCCTCTGCTTGGCGTGGGCCTATCTCTTAGCCAGCCAGGCAAAGAAGGCTTTGGACATCCTTGAGCCACTCTTACACTCCCTGAAGGAGACAGAGAGTGTTACCCAAAAGGGAGTGGTCCAGAACCTCCTGGGACTCGCACTTCAAGGTGAAGGCCGGGTGAACAGGGCAGCCAACAGCTATCTTTGGGCCTTGAACAGAGCTCAGGAGGCAAGGGATGTGCGCAACCAGGCGGTGGCTTTGGCCAATCTTGGCCATCTGACCCTTAAATCCTGGACTCAGCAGCCAGCCAGGGACTATCTTCTGCAGGCTGTGCAACTCTATTCTAAACTCCAGGCCAGCATGGAGACAGACATGGAATTAGTACAGGTGCTTCTCTGGTTGGCCCAAGTTGAGGTGTATCGACACCAGCTGGCCAGTGGCCGCTTTTGTTACGAAATGGCATTGCTGTTTGGATTAAGGCATCAACACCTGAAGAGTGAGTATATCCCGTGCTGCTGGGATGCTTTAGAAATAAGTGTTAGAAGACATTTTTTCCTTTGTCCTATCTCCAGTCATCTCATCCGTGTTCCTGCTTTATGTTCAGGTCAGCTTCAGGTCACCAAATCCCTCTGCCATTTCTACAGCTCTGTGTCCCCAAGCCCCGAGGCATGTATCACCTACCACGAGCACTGGCTGGCCCTGGCTCAGCAACTCAGGGACCGGGAGATGGAGGGGAGGCTGCTGGAGTCCCTTGGGCAGCTCTATCGGAACCTAAATACGGCCAGGTGAGTCCAAGCTCAGGGATAATTCTAGAACATCTTTTCTTCCTTAAGGAGAATCAGTATTCTTTCCCTCACGAAGTCAAGTCCAAATGCACGTGATATGTTTATGGCATCGTGGAAAAGAACGTGGTCTCTGCAGCCACATGGCAAACTCAGTGCCATCCATCACTTACTAGCTGTGTGACTTGGGGCAAGTTTTTACACTTCTCTGTGCCTCCGCTTCCTCACCAGTTAATGCACATGGGGTACTTGGAACAGTGCCTGGTAAACAGGGCTCAGTCATGTTGGTTATGTTACAATTACCTGTGTGTTTCTATAACAACCTATCAAGTGAATGTGGCTGAGGGTGCATAATTCAGAGCGGTGGCAGTTACACTGAGGACTGTGGAACCCTCAGGAGGTCTTCGTTACCTGAGGAAGTTGGTATTAGAGAAAGGACCGATGTAAATAAATGCACAGAAAACAGGGGTGTAAAATTTCACAGTAAAAATTTTTGATTGGAAACTTACCTTTAAAATGAAACTGGAGGGCTTCCCTGGTGGTGCAGTGGTTGAGAGTCCGCCTGCCGATGCAGGGGGACGCGGGTTTGTGCCCCGGTCCGGGAGGATCCCACATGCCGCGGAGTGGCTGGGCCCGTGAGCCGTGGCCACTGGGCCTGCGTGTCCAGAGCCTGTGCTCTGCAGCGGGAGAGGCCACAACAGTGAGAGGCCCGCGTATCGCAAAAATAAATAAATAAATAAAATGAAACTGGAAAGGGTGAAACTAAGTTTATTTTCACTTTTTAGTTAAGAAGCTTAGGTTGTCATCACAACTATGCACTAAGCTGTAGAATAAATACACAACAAAAGAACTGTTAACTTTTCAGCTTAATTGTGTTGACAGAACTGTATAATAGCACAATTAAACCTCCTTTGTTTTGTGATTGACTTTTAGCACTCTCTTAGAAAGACTCATTTTTGCAAAAATATCCCAAAACTTAACTTTTTATCCAAGCCTTTTTTTTCACACTTTGATATTTAAATTATTCTCAAGTGGATTATCCTTCCATTTTTTGCTGATTTTCCCTTTTCTATCTTTTACTGGTCAAATCTACCTGATCCTCATTTGCCAGTGACATGGCCTGCAGTTCTGCTTTCTAACAAGCCTTTAATTGATTCCATTAAATTCTACATGGTTTGCAAGATATTTAATTTCACTTTGTGACAGATTAGCATTGTAACATTGTATTCATAAAATTATGACTGACTTCTAATGTAGAGCAGGGATAATTGCTAGTGTTGAGCAGAGAGAGGTGATTGAGGAGAAGCTATTTAAATGACAATTTTTGCTTTTCTAGGCAACGTGGTAACTTGGGCACCTGGTCCGTCAGATCACTAATAATCAGATAACGAATTCTCTCTTTCTCTTTCTCTCTCCCATTCTGTCTCCCTCTCCCTCATCTCGTCCCTCTAAGAATCAGGTATCCTCCAAATATCCCATTGCTTTAGTCCCAGGAAGGGAGTTTTGGATCCTTGCAGCCTGTGAGGGGACAGGAAGTTGGGCCCCAGCCGTACCATGCTTCTATTCAGAACACCCTAGGAGTTTGTATGGTTTTGGAGCAGATCCAGAAGGTATGCTTGAATTAACCTTAGAGATGAAATAGTCATATATTCATGGTGAGGCATAGTGAGAATGGGCTTTGGGAAAGCTGACTTTTAAGGAACTGGAGTATGGGGGGCAAACATGTGTCAGGTTTATTGCCACCCCTCCCTGTGTACAAGTTCAGTCTCTGATTAATCACTGTCCAGTCCACCTACCCAACTGCCATCCTTTGTTCACAGCCTTCCTCCCACCTCCAGTTGTCAAAACCCACTGAAATCCTAAGGGGAAAACCAAAGAGTAAGCCCTGGATGCTCTCAACACAGAGTGCAGAGGCCTTTCTTAAGGCAGTGTGAAGGACCACTGGACTTCTTAGGTGATGGGAGTGATGGGAGAGAAGGAGTGGGGCTGCGCTTGCTCCAAGAAGTGTCTGGAGGAAGTCACAGGCCACAGAGAGGGAGAGGAGTGACCAAAACTGGATTAGGAGTCAGGAAACCTGAGCCTGCCATGAGCTAATAACATGTCCTTAAAGAAGTCTCTTGGTTGCCCCATTAATAAGGTTAAATTGAATGAGGTGCCTTCTAGTTCTAAAATGTTAGGCCTAGGACCAGCCAGCTATGCTATGCTGACACCGGCAATAGCCCTATTAGTATAAGAATTCCTTCAGAGAGTCTTGAAGTTTGGAGGCAGATTCTTAAAGATGTGGGGCTTCAAGATCAAAGACCTAAACTTTTTGGGGTTTTGAAAGACTCTGCAGTAGCTTCAGAAGGTCTTGATGTAGTAACTATAAACTCCATCTGGGCAGACCTCGTGTCTGGCATAGAACAGGGAGACATACATGTTTGTGTGGGCAGCCAAGTAGTTAGTAAATTATTTATTTAGTCCACTAGCTTACAGCCCTGAGCTGCAGGCTGCACACTGACTTGGCTGACTTGGCTGCCAGAGAGGAGATTCAGATGGAGAATGAGGGAGTTTGCCCGAGGGAGCCCTTGGTTTCTTTGCACAGGATTCAGGTAAGGGAAAAATGGTGCTTGCAACTTGGAGGCAGACTTTTTGGTCTTCAGTGACAATTACAGTCGGCAGACGGCTGTCAGTGGAACCTCAGATGCCCTTTCCAACCGCCTGTTTAGAGCCTGGCCTACAGAGCATTAGCTACAGAACAGAGTGGGTCTTTTCTCAGGGAGTTTGCATTGATAAGGACCCAAATAACAGATAGTGAACTGGAATATCAGGGATTACCACCCAAATCAAAAATAATTTTTTTTCCTAAAATTTAAGTTGTTTAAAATTCTATTATAATATTTGCTTATGGTAAAAAAAAATTAAACCAGTACTGAAGGTTATAGTTGAAAAATAAAGGTCTTATTGCAACCTCCCTTTTCCTAAGACTCTTCAGAAGTAACTACTTAAAGATTTTTAAATATCCATCAAGAAATATTCTATACATATGAAAGATTATATATGATACATGTCCTCTATATTAAATATATGTTAGGTATATATAATTTGCACATTTTTAGTTACTTAAATGGGATTATGATAGAAGCTCTGTTACATAATATACTCTCATGTTACTTTTTTCATTTAAAAATATCACTATGAAATGTTGATCCAGCATTTTATTCTACTATAGGAGCCCTTCTGATGTACTGGGTACTGTGGTAGATGGTGGGGAATTTAATGGTTAGGAAAACAATTTTCAAAAGAACTGTCCAAAAATGGAGCAGTCTACCCTATGTAGATGAGAGAGTGTTATCATTACACGTATTCAAGTAGAGGCTGGTTACTCAGGACTCTTATAGAAAAATGCCCCGAATTGAGCTTTTTATAATAGCTTTATTGAGATGTAATCATATAGCATAAAATTGTCTTTTAAATATACAGTTCAGTGATCTTTAGCATATTCACAGAGTTTTGTAACATTACCACTATCTAATTTCAGAACATTTTCATGGCTCCCAAAAGAAACCCTATACCCATTAGTAGTCACTTCTCATTAACCCACCCCTACCTAGCCTGGCAACCACTAATCTACTTTCTGTCTCTATGGATGTGCCAATTCTGAACATTTCATATGAATGGAATCATACAAGATATGGCCTTTTGTGACTGGCTTCTTTCACTTTGGGTAATGTTTTCAAGGTTTATCCATGTTGTCACATGCATCAGTACTTCATTCCTTTTTATTGCTGAGTATTAGTCTGCTGTGTGGATATATCATGTTTACTTATCTAGTCATAAGTTGAAAGACATTTGAGTTGTTGCAACTTTGTGGCTGTTATGATTAATGCTGCTGTGTACATTCCTGAACAAGTTTTTGTGTGAATATATTTTTCCAATTCTCTTGTGTATGTACCTAGGAGCGGAATTTCAGGGTCATATGGTAACTCTATAGTTAAACTTCTGGAGAACTGCCAAAGTAGCCACCATTTTGCATTCCTTTGAGCAAAGTATGAGAGCTCCAATGTCTCCACATTCTTGCTAATACTTGTTATTGTGTGTCTTTTTTATTTTAGCCATCCTGTTAGGTATGAAGTGATATCTTATTGTGGGTTTGATTTACTTTCCCTAATGACTAAGATGTTGACCTTCGTTTCATGTGCTTACTGGTCATTTGTATATCTTTGAAGAAATGTCTCTTTAAATTCTTTGCCCCGTTTTTGTGTTGTTTGTTGTTTAATTTTTGAGCTGTAAGAGTTCTTTATGTATTCTGGTAAAAATCTCTTATCAGATATATGATTTGCAAATATTTTCTCCCAATCCATATGTTTTCTTTTCACTTCCTAGATGGCATCTTTTGAAGTACAAGTGTTTTTAATTTTGATGAAGTTCAGTTTATCTATTTTTTTAATCATTGCCTAATCTAAGGTCACAAAAATTTACCTCTTTGTTTCCCTCTAAGCGTTTTGTCATTTTAGCCCTTACATTTGGGTCAATCAGCTGTTTCGAGTTAATTTTTGATTATGGTGTGAGATAGGGGTCCCGTTTGATTCTTTTGTGTGAATATCCAGTTGCCCAAGTACCACGTTTTGAAAAAATTATTTTTCCCCATTGAATGTTTTCAGCACCCTTGTTTAAAATCAGTCGACCATAAATGTAAGGGTTTATTTCTGGGTGCTAAATTCTATTCCATATATCTATATGTCTGACCTATGCCAGACTACACTATTGTGTTTATTATTGCTTCATGGTAAGTTTTAAATTGGGAAGTGTGAATCTCCCAAACTTGTTATTCTTTTTCAAGGTTGTTTTGGCTATTTTGGGTCCCTTGCCTTTCCATGTGAAATTTAGCGTCAGCTTTCAATTTCTGCAAAGAAACCAGCTGGGATTTTGATAGGGATAATGTTGAATCTGTAGATCAATTTGGGTAATATTGCCATCTTAACAGCATCATGCCTTCCAATTCATGAACCTGGAATGTCTTTTCATTTATTTAGGCATGCTTTAACCCCTTTCAACAGTGTGTTGTAGTTTTAGAATATTATTTTTGCACTCCTTTTGTTAAATATTCTGAAGTAGTTTTTGATGCTATTGTAAATGGAATTGTCTTCTGAATTTCACTTTCAGATTGTTCATTGACAGTGTATAGAAATACAGCTGATTTTTGTATGTATTCTTTTTATTTCTGTAATTATTTCTGTTAGTAGTAATGTCACCACTTTAGTTCATAGTCTTTTATCTTATTTTTCTTGACCAGACTAACAAAAGCTTTTAAAGGAACCAACCTTTGATTTTATTGATTTTCTCCATTGTTTTTCTATTCTCTACATCTTTTTTTCTGATTTAATATTTATTATTTTTCTTAATTGTGCTTGCTTTGGTTTTACCTTGCTCTTTTTTTTTCAAGTGTCTCAAGGTAGAATGTTAGGTTATTGATTTGAGATCTTTCTTCTTCTTTAATATAAATATTTACAGCTACAAGTTTCTCTCTGATCACTGCTTTCACTCCATTTACTCCAGTTTTGGTGTGTTGTATTTTTGTTTTCATTCATCTCAAAGTATTTTCTAATAGCCCTTGTGATTTCTTCTTTGACCCCTTGGTTATTTAGGAGTGTGTTGTTTAAATTTCACATATTTGTGAATTTCCCAAATTTCCTTTTGTTATCAATTTCTGATATCATTCAGTTGTGGTGGGAGAACATACTTTGTATGATTTCCTTTTAAATTTATTGAGAAAGGCCTACCATATGGTCTATTCTGGAGGATGTTCCATGTGCACTTAAGAGGAATGTGTATCTGCCATTATTTTCATTGTTTTTAGAGATGTCTGTTAGGTCTAATTGATTTATAGCTAAAGTCTTCTATTTCCTTTTGTTCTCATGTCTAGTTGTTCTATCCATTATTGAAAGTGGGGTATTTAAGTCTCCAATTATTGTGGTTGAATTGTTTATTTCTCCCTTCAAGTGTGTCAGCTTTTTCTTCATGTACTTTGAGGCTCTATTTTTAGATGCATTATTTTTCTAATTGTTATGTCTTCCGAATGGAATGACTCTTTTATCATTATAAACTTTTCTTTATTGTCTTTCGTGGCAATTTTGTTATTTTTATCTGATATTAGTATAGCCATTCAAGGTCTTGTTGGATGGTGTATCCAAAAGTTTTCCTTACTTTTACTTTTAATCTATTTGTGTCTTTCAAACTAAAGTGTATCTCTTGTAGACAGCATACAGTTGAGTCATATTTTTTGTTATTGTTTTGTTGCTTGTTTTTAAAAATCCATTTTATCAATCTCTGTCTTTTGAGTGGAGTGGTCAATCCATTTACACTTGATGTGATTACTGGTAAGGTGGGATTCATGTCTGCCTGTTTTGCTATTTGTTTTCTACGTTTCTTATATCTTTTGAAAATTCTTCCTTTTCTTCTTTCTTTTGTGTTAAATAGATATTTTCTGTTGTTCCATTTAAAATTTGTCATTTCTTTTACTGTGTTTCTTTCAGCTCTTTTCTTAGTGGTTACCCTGGGGATTATAATTAACATCTTAATTAATAACAACCTCAGGGGTTTCCTTGGCATGCACACAGTTTTATACTTGTGTGGTCTTTTAGATTCCTGGGATTACGTTGGAGCTTTTCAAAGCCTCCAATGGACATTTCATTTCCCAGCTTTTCCTTTTGTTTTTTATTTTTTGTCAATGTATTGTTTGCTCCAAATGTTTTCACCACCTCAGACAGCAGCAATGTTAAACAATTGCTGCTGATCTTTTTGGACAAACACCTCAGGGAAAAGATTGTTTTATACTGAGCCATCTCTGAGTTAGTTTATGTAAAACAAGCCCTGTGAGTGGAGGCTTTCAATGAACTTCCAAGCAGGTAAAAAATATCGTGACAATTCCCTGGGGATAGAATGCTGGGGAATTCCACACTCATTGTACTCTTTTCAGTGGCGCTAGGCTGCTTGTTTTCCCAGCTACCATGGTTGAGAGGCTTTTAGTTTTTAAGCCTGTCACAGAGCGGGGGAGAGAAGATGTCTCTAGAGCAACTTAAAAAGCAACAAAAGTCACTATTCTTTTTTTTTTTTTTAATAATTAATTAATTAATTAATTAATTTTGGCTGTGTTGGGTCTTCATTGCTGCCCTTAGGCTTTCTCTAGTTGTGGTGAGCGAGGGCTACTCTTCATCGCGGTGCACGGGCTTCTCACTGTGGTGGCTTCTCTTGTTGCGGAGCACGGGCTCTAGGCGCACGGGCTCAGTAGTTGTGGCTCATGGGCTCTGGCGTGCAGGCTCAGCAGTTGTGGCGCACGGGCTTAGTTGCTCCGTGGCATGTGGGATCTTCCCGGACCAGGGATTGAACTCGCGTCCCCTGCATTGGCAGGCGGATTCTTAACCACTGTGCCACCGGGGAAGTCCAAAAAGTCACTATTCTTAAGGAGATTCATCTGTTGTTCTTGAGTAACCACTCCTTGAATAGTTGCAAGCCTTTTGTTAATTTCCAGAGTTCTCAAAAGTTGGTTGTGACAATTTTTGCCCAGGTTCTCATTGCTCTTGTGGGGGACTGATTTTCGGAGATTCTTAGTTCATCATTCTGGAAGTTGATCCAGATTAGGATTTCTTAATCCTAGTATTCTATAATTCTAATATCTGAGATTCGTATTTGTATAATTGGGAGGAAATAAACATCCACTTTTCCTCCTTTCCCACTAATATGAGCAATACTAAGAGGAAGATGGGAAGTACCTTAGGTGTCAGAGGAAGCCTCTGCAAACATAAGGTGGTTATCCCTTTTCAGGATGCTCAGTTCATCAAGGAGAACTGCTATTAATGCTATATTTATTTAGCATGTATAAATCACCTACTCCTACAAAGCCTTCGTGAAAAAAAAGAAAAGAACAAAGACCAGCTAACAGATATAGATTAACAGGTGTTTCCACGCACCTGGAGGTGGTTACTGTAATTTTGCTCTAAGCTTCCTGGTAGCTGAGGTAAAAGGGGAAAAACCATAGGAGGCTCCCACTGTCTGATAAAAGAATATAAACAAATGTATCTGTTGGAGCAGATTTGTTCCTGGCACTGATTTCTAGGAGAAATTTATTAAGTGGGTTTTGATGTAATGGACATATTTTTTCAACTAAACTACCCCCATGGGATTTCCATTCTCACAAAGCTCAAAGCCATAGCAGGCAAAGGCAGGAAGCATTCATGGGCGAGATGACAGGCATCTGCAGGGGCAGGTTTGGAGGGAGAGGAAAGAACACTTCCAGCTGCCGGTTGGCACATCTGTCAGGGAAAACTTCATAAAGGTGATAGCATTTAAAGATGCCCTGGAGGGATAGAAAGATTTTGAAAAGTGGGGAAGGGTAAGAGAATACCATTTTGGGCCAAGGGAATAGCCATAGCAATGGAAAGGTGAGGATACATTTGAAAGATATTCCATAGGTTTCACAGACTGAGTTTGATGTTTCTCTGGGTATAGGTACTAAAGGAGAGAGAGGACTACAGCCTATCCCCCAGGAGGGGATGTGGAGGTTGGATGGAGGCAGGGGGTTGCAGTGGGCCTCTGGACTGGCACAGTCAGCATCCCTATTGAAAATGATGGTCATAATAGTAACAGAAGGCATTCAGTGAGCATGCACTGATTACCAAGCAGTGTGCAATCTCAGGATGACCATATGAGGGAGAAAGAGTCGTAGAAATTGAGAACTAGACATATCTGCAAAGAAGATATACAGACTGCCAACAAACACATGAAAGAATGCTCAATATCATTAATCATTAGAGAAATGCAAATCAAAACTACAATGAGATATCATCTCACACCAGTCAGAATGGCCATCATCAAAAAATCTAGAAACAGTAAATGCTGGAGAGGGTGTCGAGAAAAGGGAACACTCCTGCACTGCTGGTGGGAATGTGAATTGGTACAGCCCCTATGGAGAACAGTATGGAGATTCCTTAAAAAACCACAAATAGAACTACCATACGACCCAGCAATCTCACTACTGGGCATATACCCTGAGAAAACCATAATTCAAAAAGAGTCATGTACCACAATGTTCATTGCAGCTCTATTTACAATAGCCAGGACATGGAAGCAACCTAAGTGTCCATCATCGGATGAATGGATAAAGAAGATGTGACACATATATACAATGGAATATTACTCAGCCATAAAAAGAAACGAAACTGAGCTATTTGTAATGAGGTGGATGGACCTAGAGTAAGTCAGAAAGAGAAAGACAAATACCATATGCTAACACATATATATGGAATTTAAGAAAAAAAAATGTCATGAAGAACCTAGGGGTAAGACAGGAGTAAAGACACAGACCTACTAGAGAATGGACTTGAGGATATGGGGAGGGGGAAGGGTAAGCTGTGACAAAGCGAGAGAGAGGCATGGACATATGTACACTACCAAACGTAAAATAGATAGCTAGTGGGAAGCAGCCGCATAGCACAGGGAGATCAGCTCGGTGCTTTGTGACCACCTAGAGGGGTGGGATAGGGAGGGTGGGAGGGAGGGAGACGCAAGAGGGAAGAGATATGGGAACATATGTATGTGTATACTGATTCACTTTGTTATAAAGCAGAAACTAACACACCATTGTAAAGCAATTATACTCCAATAAAGATGTAAAAAAAAAAAAAAAAAAGAGGTCAAGTAACTTGCATGAAGCCACACAGCAGAGCTTGATACCCAATCTGTGTCTAGAACAAGAGTCAGCACACTAATAAAAACTCAGATAGTAAATGTTTTAGGCTGTCTGTCCATGTGGTCTCTCTCACAACTACTCTGTTCTGCAGTTGTAGTGTGAAAACAGCCATAGATAATATATAAATGAATGTGGCTGTGTTCCCATAAGACTTTGTTTACAAAAGCAGGTGGAAGGCTGGATTTGGCTCATGGGCCATAGTTTGCCAACCCTTGGCCTAGAGTGCTTGTCCTTAACTACTCTGTATGTATTCTGCCTGCTCAGCCAATCATTTTCACCCTCAATAAGCAGTAGGTGTAGGTGACGGTATGGTGAAACCTCTCAGAATTGTATGGATGAGAATGGCCTCATTTGTCTTCTGCTCTGACCTCCGCCTGCTATGGAGAGTCCAGACTGCTTATACTACCTGCCTCACCGGTATTAGCGCAGATCCCTGAATCCTTAATTTAAGGTGGTTTTTACCACCCATTACTGCTTTTTTACTTATTTATATTCCTATTTGAAAGGTTTTCTCTAGGGTTTAGTGATGGTGGATAGTAAGGGAGGGCAAGTAGATGGTGAAAACTTTGACTCAGCCTTCAGGATTTTGTCTTGGGACACTTTGCTGTCCCTTTGTTCAGTACCTTCTGAGTCTTGCTTTCTCTGCCTTCAGGGTGATGACTACAGAATTTAGTTTGATGAAGTTTTTCAATCTCTCAATGAGAAAGGTCTTTAGGGGGTCTTGTCTTCTGTCCCCAGGTGACACAATACAGACTGTACTCTAGAATGTCTATAGACTCAGTTCTAGAGCTGAACCAGGTGGGGTCCATGAGAACTTTGTGGCTCTATTGGATAGATTCAACAGATACTTGCTGAACATCTACTATGGCCCAGGCACTGTGCTAAAAACTGGACAAATGAGATATAGTCCCTGAGCTCACAATGCTTATCATCTAGTTCAGGAAGTAGATATTATATACATAATCGCCAGAGGTATCACATAAATGGTGCTAAGTGCCACAAAGGGTGTGCGTATTATTTTTTAGAAAGAAATGCCTTGCATGCAACAAGTCTTTGCAAAATAATGATTCTTTGCATGTGAATACAATAGTAGCCTATAAGTCCTTATTCCTGGCTCTTATTCTTATCCTGTGCATCTTACTTCTGTGGAACTGAAAAAAAAAAATGCTTCAGTGTTTGGTTTTCAGCATAGTTAATATGACTAATCCTTAACATTTTTAGAATCATAAACAAGGAAAGAATTGCTTTTGCTGACACGTTCTCGTTTGATCACAAGGCTAGGATGTACCGCACCACCCAATTTTTGCCAATGGGGGCGCTTTGTTCAGGGTGTGAGGTAGCCTATGTCCTTCAAAATTTTGAAGTTGTTAAAGTGGTAAAATAAGCAAAACCTTCCCACAAGCTGATTTCTGAGCCAGAAATTGAGCACTGCTTGAGGGTTTTTAGGGGGCTCTGGAGTCCATTCTCAGGGTTATTAGATCCTGGGATTTAGATCTCAGGGTTTATTACCTGGTCTGTGTTACTTACCCTTCAAAGCCTTATTTTTCCCATTTGTAAATAGATATGATGATAGTACTGCTCTCTTAGTGGTGTTGTGATGATTAAATGAAATTAGGCATGTAAAGCCCCTAGCACATGCTAAGTGCTCAATAAATGTTAAGTAACATTTGCTGTCATTGCTGTTATTACAAGACAAAACAGCAGAGAGCTCAACATAAAACTTTAGAAATGAGCAGTGCGAACGTGGACACGTTTTTAAAAACGCACTGGGTTTCTTTATGTACGAAATGGGCTAAGAACTCTCATGGCTTGGGGTTTCTGTGAGGAGTAAATGAGAGAATGTGTACTGAAAGTTTGTATCGCAGCACCTGGCCCAGGGTCAGCCCCTTGTGAGTGGCAGTTCTCATTATGGAAACAGGATAAGACCAGTTAGTGGAGGCTGGGCTCTGGCCAGAGGTCAAACATTCATCCAGGCAGGGCAGGGATCTGGAAAACCGCAGCAGGGGTTGGTAAGAGGAAGTCTGGGAATGCAGGTGTATTGAGGTCACCTCACCACAGGCTCATGGCTCATGTCCACACAGGAAGGAAGAAACAAGGACTCAGCCACAGAGATTGAACTTTGGGGGCAGGAAAAATGAGAAAAAGAGAAACCTGAGGGTTTGAGAGGAGAGGAGATACCATGCCAGGGCCCAGGCATAGCTAGCCGGGAATGCATGAGACTTCAGATCAAGACTGAATTCGTGCTGTTCCACCAGCCATGCTCCTCACTTCTTTGATTTGGGAGCTGAGCCCACACCTAGAGCCTGCAGGTGGTGGCTGGAGGAATTGGGGCGCTGGGACATTCCAGGCCAAGCTAGTGGCTTATCTGGTGGGTGATACAGTGACAGATACAAACACACGGGGTGGTGAATGGTGATAGGAAACAACCAAGGAAGCTGGAGACCACTTCCCAATTCTAGACCATAAGGCATTTGTCTTTTATTGGAGTCATGGATCAGGTATAAGACTTAGTGGAGGCAGTGGTCTTTGGAAAACCCATGCACGTAGAGTCTTTTTTTTTTATACATTTATTTTATTATTTTTGGCTACATTGGGTCTTTGTTGCTGCGCGTGGGCTTTCTCTAGTTGTGGCGAGCAGGGGCTACTCTTCGTTGCGTTGCGCAGGCTTCTCATTGCAGTGGCATCTCTTGTTGCGGAGCACGGGCTCTAGGCACATGGGCTTCCGTAGTTGTAGCACGTGGGCTCAGTAGTTGTGGCTGGCAGGCTCTAGAGCACAGGCTCAGTAGTTGTGGCGCACAGGCTTAGTTGCTCCATGGCATGTGGGACCTTCCCGGACCAGGGCACGAACCTGCATTGGCAGGCGGATTCCTAACCACTGCGCCACCAGGGAAGCCCGCACATAGAGTCTTGATAGTGCAGTGTGAGCATCTGGGTCTCTGTAAGTCCTGCCTTCCCCCATGGGGTGTTTCCTGGAGAGGAATACTGACCTCTTCTCTTCCACAGTCATAGTGAGCTCAGAGAGAAAAATTCTAAGATCGTAATGCCTGCTCTGTGAGTTGGCTTCTCTGTGATAACCCAAATCTTGCTCCCTGAGGGTCTGGAGAAAACAACCATAGCCCAGGGGTCTCCCAGGACAGCAAATGGTAATAAACAAAAACAGAGCAGGAAATAGGATCAGGATGAGATGTATGGCTCCTCTCTTCATTAACTCTTCCAGTGGGAGTAGGGAGAGCAGTAGAGGCCAGGCCTGCAGAACCTGTTAGCCCTGCTGGGCATTTGGTGGATACGGAGTGGGTGAGAGAAGAACAGGGCTTCCTATAGTAAAGGAGGCCTGTGGTTATCAGGCCAAGGAGGTTGGTGACCACCTCAGCACAGTGTGCAGCTTCTCAGCTCACAGCACAGTCTGAGCCGCAAGTCTGACATTCTGATTCTTGACAGAGGGTGGCCAGTGCCCATCGTTGATGTCAATAAATATCATGTCAAGAGCAGGGCAATAGGGAAAACTAGAGTTCTTTCTTCTCAGGACTTACAAGGGCCAAATGCCTGGCACTTTCTACAGAAGGCTAATAGCTGCCTCATTGCCAAGATGAATCAGGGCCTCATTAGTCACAAGCAATGCTTGTTTCCATCACTGTGCACAAGGGGGCCTGGGGGCTGGGTTGCCCATCATGAGATGGTAGCCATGTTTGATGAGGACCTCCTAACTGTTTACAGACTTGGGGGGTGACGGTCAGTGTTTCTAGAAGGATTTGCATGGTTTGGTGCAGTGGTTCTCAAACTTCAATGCACAGGAGCATAACCTGGGTGTGTCTAAGAAATTCAGATTCCTGGCTGGTTACCATGATGATTCTGATTCAGTCAGTCTGAGGGAGCTCTGGGAGTCTGTGTTTTTAATAAGCTCCACAGGTAATGCTGGTGCAGGTGGGCCATGAATCACAGTGTGAGGAATATGGGTATTGTGGGACGAGTCCTGGACTGGGACTCAGGAGAGCAGAGTTCTGGCCTTTGATTGTCCCCCAGTGTGGTGTGCAACCTTGTGCAAGTCACCTCCCATCTCCAGGCCTGTTTTCTCTGTAGAAAAAGAAGAGAGTCTCAACCCAAGCTGCACAATAGAGTCACAATAGTAACTAATAAGGAGCTTTGACAAAATGCTGGTGCCTGAGCTAGAGTGTCCCAGGCTAGCATGACATGTCAACACATTGGGGTGACTTCGCCTGTGTATCCATGTTTAAAGAGTTTCCAGATGATTCTGATTACTGCTGGAGTTGAGAACTACTATCTAGGTGATGCCCAGGGCTGATTCTTGTTCTGGAATTCTGAACCTGTTCAACACTGCATTACCTATGCCTCATTTCTTCATTAATTCCTGACATGGAGCAAGAGTTTTCTACATAAACAATTTCCAGATAATTAAAGAGTACTCTGTTAAGCACCAAAACTTTCACCCTTCTTTGATTTTTCTTCTTATACAAACATCAAAATCTTTTTGATGATTTAAAGTTAACCACTATGGGACTTCCCTGCTGGCACAGTGGTTAGGAATCCGCCTGCCAATGGTGGGGACACGGGTTCGATCCCTGGTCCAGGAAGATCCCACATGCCGCGGAGCAGCTAAGCCCGTGTGCCACACCTACTGAGCCTGTGCTCTAGAACCCGTGAGCCACAACTACTGAAGCCTGTGCTCCCTAGGGCCCACGCACTGCAACTACTGAAGCCCGCATGCTCTAGGGCCTGCGTGCCGCAACTACTGAGCCCGCGTGCTGCAACTACTGAAGACTGTGTGCTGCAACTACTGAAGCTTGCGTGCCTAGAGCCCATACTCTGCAACAAGAGAAGCCACCGCAATGAGAAGCCCGTGCACCGCAACGAAGAGTAGTCCCAGCTCGCCACAACCAGAGAAAGCCCGCGCGCAGCAATGAAGGCCCAGCGCGGCCAAAAATAAAGTAAAATTTAAAAAAAATAATAAAGTTACCACTGTGGTCATTCTTTTGTGATTTATTCAATAAATATGCATTTGGCATCCACTGTGTTAGGGTCTTATGAAAAAATGTTATAGAGTAGTCAAAAGTTGGGTGGACCATGGGCCAGTAATAATAAAAATGATAACTAACATTTAAACATTCATCAAGTGCTTACTCTATGGTAGGCACTGTTCTAAGCACTCTATCTCATTTAATCCTCACAACCATCCTCTGAGGCAGGTACAGTTTATCCCCATCTTACAGATGGGAAAACCAAGTCACAGAGAGATTCTGTACTTTCTCAAGTTCTCACAGCTGGTTTAGGCAGATCCAAGATTCAGATCAGTCCTCCATCTCTCTGTGTGTTCTGAAATAATGTTGTTCCCCTGCCCCTCAATCTCTCTGTGTGTTCTGAAACAATGTTGTTCCCCTGCCAGAGCTTCAGTTTCCTCCTGTGCAGAGTGAGTCTGGGCCGCTTTGAACCCTCATACCTTATGAGTCCATGTCCACCCCCAGGTCCCTTAGGAGGTCCCTCACCTGCATCAAGGAGAGCCTGCGTATCTTCGTTGACCTGGGGGAGAGAGACAAGGCTGCTGAGGCCTGGCTTGGGGCTGGGCGACTCCACTACCTCATGCAGGAAGACGAGCTGGTGGAGCTGTACCTGCAGGTAGGCCTCCTGCAGAGCTTATCTGCTGACCTGGGCCATGCGGGGAGGCAGCTGTACCCTCCAAAGTGATCAGCTAGAACTAGGGAGAGGTGATGTCCTCGTCAAGCCCTTGGAGGGATGGTCAACTCTGGGCTGCTCCCTGAACCCAAGATGGAAACCAAGGTGGTCTGGCAGGCTGAATACAAGCAGCAAAGGGCCAGTCCCTGAGTCCCCTATGCACGTGGGAGCTCGCAAAGAACATGGTGGGGGAGACTCGTTCATCTGTCATATCAGTTTTATCCATTTTTCCAAAACTTGACATACACCTTGACTTCAGGGTTTTGCTGCAGTTTGAGGGAAGGTTGACATGTATGTGGTATTAACATTATTGTTCTTTTATGATTTTTTGGTTTGCATATCTTTAATATCTGAGATATAACATAGTATAGTGATTAAGTACCTGGGCTTTAAAAAAGATAGGTGTGAAAAAAAAAAAAAAAAGGTGTGGAATCAAATCACAGGGCCATTGATTATGAACCGTGTGACTTTGGGCTTGCTACGTGAGCTCTCTGGGCCTCAGTTTCTTCATGGCTGGACCTGTCTCTAATAAAGATTAGGTATAACATTTGCATAGTAAACGTATGCATATAAACATTAACTAAGTGCTTGGGACCTAGTAAATGCTTAATAAATGGTATTTCATCATCATCATTATCTGTACAATACTGACACAATGGTATATAAGATTTGCTCCATCAAAAATATGCCTGTTATCTTTTTTTCCTTCCCATTTCTCATTTTCTCCCCTTTTACTCGCCCTTACTCTATTACTTACAATCACACAAATTCACTTCCACCGAGACTTAATAATGGGGTTGCTTATTAGCATTGATTGAAGCCTTACTATGCATGGGGGACTTTGCTAAACGCTTCACGTGCTTGATATAGTTTAATCCTCATTACAAATGCAGCAGGAGTCTCTACTGAAATTCCCATTTTACAGATGACACTCAATGAGGCTGAGTAATTTGCCTAAAGTGATACAACTCGTAAGTGGTTAAAACTGCACACCAGCAGTGTGACTTAAAGCTTTTACTTGCAGACTCTATTCTGCCTTGGGATTTTAGAGCTGGAAGAATTATCAGAGAGCAGACAATTCAGTCTTGCCTTTCTGTCTCCGGGAGACAAATGCCCAGAGGGAGCTATTGGGGTTGTTCATTGCTTGGTGGCAGAACTCCTGACTCTAGGATTCCATCTCACTGCTTCTATCTTTGTGTAGCAGCATATGCAATAAAAATAACTGAGGGATCTTGCCCCAGTAATTCACTGTCCAGAGCTGGTCCCAGGCACCCACAACCCTAGACTGCCACCTGACTTGATGTTCTGCAGTTATTCCCACTGAGGTGAATAATTTCTACCTAAGGATATTTGAGGTCCTGTGGCTGTGCTGCAGATGTTGTGGTACATTTTCTACTTTCTCATCACATTTTGTTTAGGTGCAAATGTGAAGTAGCTTGTTCAAGATAAAGGGGTCATAGGGGCCAGGAGAAGGGTAATGGGCTGAAAGATACTAGCATTTGTTTGCCACTAACTATTGATGTAAACTTGAAAGCTCCTTATTCTCAGCCTCAGTTTCTCCATCTAGGAACTGTAGGTGTTGGATGAGATCACTCTTTCCAAATTTTAGTCATTTATACATCAAGTTTATAGTTTTGCCATATCCAGGTACCTCTGTACCATTATTTACTTATTTTTCTTTGGCTCAACTTCAAATCAACTTAGCTTTTTACACTAAACAATGCTATCTAAAAGCAGAGGTTTTGAATATGATTAATCTTTTTTTCTGAAACACATTAAAATAAATACTTAACTATTACAAGATGTTTGTGTGCTGCTGAAAACCATTTCTAGGGCCACCAAAGTAATCTCTCATAGCATGGTGGGGAAATGCTGGACTAGTGAATCTTACTAGCCTTATGAGTGTAAAGACAATTTAGGGTTCAGGGAACTTTAGCAGAGGGTTAAGCTAGATGGTCAGGATCTCATTCTTGCCAGTCCTGTGGACATTTGGAAAGTCCTTCTCTCTGCCTCTGACAGCAGTCTCTGTCCCACTCAGGCAGCCATCCAGAAAGCCCTGAAGTCAGAGGAGCCCTCCCTGGCTCTCAGGCTCTACGAGGAAGCAGGTGATGTGTTCTTCAATGGGACCCGCCACAGGCATCGTGCGGTGGAGTATTACCGAGTAAGTTGTGGGCTGCACAGTCAGCAGTATCCCTAGCTAGGTTCTGGCACAAACATGGGCAGGGCCACTTGGACTTCGCCTGGCGTCCCCTTCCCCTGTCTTGCTGGTATTTCTTTGTCTTCCCTTCCTCATCCAATGCCCACAGGCTCTCCCTGTCTTCAGTCTAGCAGGCTCTCAAAGAAGGAGCTGATAAACTCTGTCATTCTCAGGCTTGATAAATAAAGTATCTTTCCTGACAGAATATACCATAATAATTACAACTTTTGGGTGCATAGTACTTTACAGTTGGTAGCACACTTTTATGTTGACCAGAATGTCCCTATGTACATGGTATGGTGGGAGATGATTGGTCCATGGGTGAGCACTTGCTTTACTATGTTTTCATTAAGTATGCATTAGAATATATTTAAAAAATTAAAGATGTATAATACCAGTTCATCAAACCTATGCTATCACAGATATTATTGCAAAGAATGAGGCAAGAAATAGAAGACAGTTGATTTAAGAAATAATACTGATTAAATAAATGTCCAGATGTTAAGCAGATATGTGAAGAATCATAATTGTTCGTCACTGACTGAAGTTTGGGAAAACTCATTATCTTATTTGATCTTAATATTTCACTTATTCAGATACTTATTCATTCGCTTGTTCAATTGTTTATTCAGTCATCAAACATTCATCAAGACCCAGTATGTGCCAGGCACTGAGCTAGGGGTGAACAAGAAACATGTCCCTGACTATTGAGGTGCTCTTGGTCATATGCATTTTAGAGATGAGAAAACTAAGGCTCAGAGAGATGAAGTGACCTGCCCAAAGTTCTATCATAATAAAAATAATAGAAATGACTATTTACTGGGGACTCTCAGACACTATGCACATACTCCACGTATGTACTTTGTAGATTAGCACTGTGGGCGCTAAGGGAACGTGTAGCTGGCGGGTGAGTAACTTCTCATGTGACCTTGAGGAAAGTCATCATCCCTTTCCTGCTGTCAGTTTCATGGAGCCTGATGACCTCTAGTTCTTCCACCTCTGAGGTCCGGGCAGAGCAACCAAGAGCAAGGACCAGGAGACCGAGTTGAGAAAAGCCATGCATGGAAGGTGCCATCTCCCCCTTGGGTTTAGTCATTGCCATCCCTCAACCCTTGGCAGTAGGATGCAGTACCGCCTCCTAGAGTATGGTATGTGCCAATGATTCTCAGCTAGACTAAGGTTCCTTGTGCCTCTGTTCTCAGGCTGGGGCTGTTCCCTTAGCAAGGAGGATGAAGGCAGTGAAAACCGAGCTCCGGATTTTCAACAAGCTGACAGAGCTGCAGATCAGCCTGGAAGGCTATGAGAAGGCTTTGGAATTTGCCACCTTGGCGGCCAGACTCAGCACAGTCGCAGGTTGGTGGTCCTAATTGTCCAGGGTATTGAATGGGAGGGGGTAACACTCCCTAAGGAGGGACAACAAAGTTGTAAGCGCATAGGCTCTGGAGTCAGACTCCGTGGGTTCAAATTCCAGGTCGAAGTGTCAGGGAGCCCCCAGTTAAGCAAGCTACTTAACATCTATAAACCTCAAGTTTGTCATTGGCAAATGAGGATTAAAAATGGCACCCACAGCATGCAGTTGTTATGAAGACCGATGATAATACAGGTAAAACCCATAGCACAGTGCTTGGTACATAATAAGTCCTTGATAAGTGTTACCTGTGCACACTAATTATTATATTATAGTTGGTATTATTGGTATTATTCTGAGTCCACGGTAAATGGTATTTTATCCTATG
The DNA here is from genome assembly GCF_003676395.1 of Aethalodelphis obliquidens. Taxonomy (NCBI): domain Eukaryota; kingdom Metazoa; phylum Chordata; class Mammalia; order Artiodactyla; family Delphinidae; genus Aethalodelphis; species Aethalodelphis obliquidens. Next base: position 9,453,748 of record NW_020837989.1, read on the forward strand.
CACAGGCAATGCCCCATTACAAAAGCACTGTGCCTTAACTTTTTAATTAGTTAATTATTAGTCAAGTACACATTTTCTTATGGAATTGAAATGTAAATGAAGGTCAGATTCCTGTTAACCTAACTCCCTCAGTAGCTGAAATACTTGCATTTACAACAAAAGCTAATGAGAAACAATGTAAGTCATTAAAACAGAAAAAAAAGAGGCAGAATGAAAAAAGATAAACTCATCTTGAATGTTGGTGCTTGAGGAAAAGCAGGTTTTATTAGAGGAGGATTGATTAGATGTAAAGGCAAATGGAGTCTTCTGTGATAATTCTAGAAGGGACCTCTGGGCTTTCTCAAGGGCATGAGATGTGGATGGTACTGGACTTCATTGTATTTAATTGCACTTCAGGGCTCTCTCTCTTTTCCTACCTCTCCCTTTACTGCAGAAAACCTTATTTGTGCAACTGTCTGCTAATCTCAGGAAGACCTTGGGGGCCCAGGCAGCTCCCTCTGGAGCATTCTTTGTCCTTCCTTGGACAGAAGCTGAAAGGAGGCTATATCCACCATTTCACGTGATTCCCTGTGACTGGACTTTTCCATATCAGAGAGTTGGATTTTCTCTTTTAGCTTTGGCTTTTGGCTCTTTGAAGCCTAAAAGCGATGTTTTTAGATTGCATCAAATAGCCACCTTGCAAATACTCCAAAAACACAATTGGAAGCATTTGTTCTCTTTAAATGCTACTTTGTGTTAAAAGAGTTAGTTATTGAAACAAAAAATCCACCCAAAACCAGAACAAGTCAAAGATCCCTTAGACACCAAGATTCTAAAGCATGAGTTAAAAGTGAATGGGGCTCTGTAGCTTATTTGAGACTGAAAGCTGGTGAAGGGTAGAGGGTGACTAGGGGCTGCTGATGACAGCCCCAGAGAAGAACTCTGAAGAGAGAGACTTTCATGTGGAGAAAACATTTGTTATATGAAGTTATTCATTGTCAGAAATTCTTAGCTACTCCATCGAGCTAGTCTTGTCACCATTCCCATCACAGAGATTTGGAAATAATTATTTCCCAGAATTCTGAGTTACAGTGACATCCACAATGAGAAAATGTTCCTCAGGAATTGTCCCAGAAAACCTTGTCCAGAACAGATACTCCACTTAGTCACTCTCACAGATCCCTGTGTTTTCTTTTGTAGCACTTATCACAGGTGTCATCTTACCTTTGTGGGATTATTTAAGGAATGTGTGTGTCCTGTGAGACAGTAAGCCTCATGTGGGCAGGACTTCTGCTTTGTTTGCTATGTCCCAAGCTCCGTCCCTGATACCTAGTAGATCTTCAAAGAACTGTACAGAGTGAATGAGTGAACTAATGATGCAAAGTGTTGGCTTCAGGATATCTCTCTCAGTCTTCCAATTTCTAGGAGATCAGAGGCAGGAGCTGGTGGCCTTCCACCGTCTGGCGACTGTGTACTATTCCCTGCACATGTACGAGATGGCTGAGGACTGCTACCTGAAGACTCTGTCGCTCTGTCCACCCTGGTTGCAGAGCCCCAAGGAGGGCTTATACTATGCCAAGGTGTATTATCGCCTGGGCCAACTCACCTTCTACCAGCTGAAGGTAAGAGCCAGGCTTCCAAGGTCATCTGAGAGTTACTGTCCAACTATATTCTTTCCTCACCCTGAGCCTTCAGGGTAAAGTTGAGAGGGGTAAGATGGGGAGTGTTGTCTCATAGGGTGGGGAGTGGCTCCTCTGGGAACGCAATGACTCTTTTCACTTAGCCCCCTTGGAGACCTCAAAGAGGCTCCCATCGCTGCTGAGGAGACAGGCCCTAGTTCTTCTCTTTCCTTGCCCTGCTGTGACTTCTGGGCCCACTTCATCTGTCAGGCACTATGGGAACATTGGTCTAGTGCCTGTGAGCTCCTCTAGGACCTATGAAAATATATAAGACCCAAAACAATGCATGAGACCCCCAAACAAAAGAACTATAAGCTCCAAACTTAAAATCAAAATTAATTCTTAACTGTATGTCTAAAAATGTTATAGATTAATTAGTCAATTGCAACTCACTTCTTATAAAGTTGTATAAACTATTTTAGGAGAAATCTAGGTACGTGTTAACATGTTTGAGATAATAACATGCAGGGTCTTAGAATGTAAGTAAGCCTAGGTCCTAAGAAGACCATAGCCCTGACTCTCCTGTTTGCTCTGCTGGAGTTGAATCCAGAACTTCTTATTTTTCCAGCCACTTCTAGAACTGTGTGTGTGGTCTGTAATTCTCAGTTACAATTCTGGCCCTTGAACCTTGTCCCTGGGCACTAGCTGCCCTTACCAGAGGTCTCTGTCTGCTCCAGCACAATGCTTAATCTCTTCATACAGTGGCTTCTGAGTCACTCCTGTGTTTGGCCCCCAGGGGACCCTTAGGGCAGCTCTGTCGTCTTTTTCTTATTTGCCAGAGTGTTTCTGGCCTAAATTTATTATTGACTGATGAGGGTTAATGGGAACCAGTCATCCCTTTTTGAGTCTCACCGGAGGAACCACCTGTTCTGCATCCCAACCATTAGGGAGGGACGATGGGGTAGTGAAGGACTCCCCCACAGTGAGCTTGCCTTTGTCCCACAGCTCCCAGGAAGTGGGACAATGTATGTGTGATCTGATTGCATCAACCGAGGGCTCTAGGGATTTCAAGGGAAAGAGCTCAACTCAAAGTAGCTTAAGCAAAGCAGGAGATTTTATTGGCTCAAGGAACGAGGAAGTTCAGGTATAAGTTTAATTTCAGGTAGTTCTGGATGCTGGTACTCAAATGTCATCATGGATTTCCCCACCTCTCTCTGTATCTCTTGGCTCTGAATGTTTCTGCTTCTCTCTGTTTCTTGGCCTCTTCTCCTCTAGTTACTGACAGGCTCAAGCACCCATCTAAAAGGGTGAGCAACCATTTTCTCTGTTAGATCACACTTAAAAGGTCCCAGAGAGTAACTTGGGACAGGTCAGCTTGAGTCATTTTCACATACCTGAAGCTCTGTGCCCAGGGTGATGCTGCTTCATGATTGTCTGAGCTTGGGTAAGGTGCCATTCCTGTGCCTGAGGAGGAGGGCCGCCAGGGTTAGCACTGTCACAGAACTGCAGTGGAGTTGGTGGGAGGAATTCCCCCAAGGAGCCAGGAGAAGAGGGTGGGAAAGGATGTCAGGCAGACAAAAGCCAGTGTTCTTAGTTTTTCCTGCACTGCCTCTTAGCCTTTCCTGGAAATGTCTGCTAATGCTATCTCTTCTCTGCCCCCATGCTGGGGGTTAGGATGCCCACGATGCCACTGAATACTTCCGGCTGGCCCTGGCTGCAGCAGTCCTGCTGGGTGACGAGGAGCTGCAGGACATCATTAGGACCAGGCTGGACCACATCTGCCAGAGCCCCCTCTGGCATAGCAGCCCCTCTGGGCGCTCCTCAGAGAGGGCGCGGTGGCTGAGTGGTGGGGGCCTGGCCCTCTGAGGACAGCTGTCCCATCTCTGACCAGTTGCATGGTCAGAAGCTACCTCTCTGCTCTAGGCTGTTAATCTGGGGGCAGGGTTCAAGTCATCACCTGGCCCAGCCTCTCATCTCAGAATGGGAAGAGCATAGTCCAGAGGGAGAGGGCTCATTCCAGGTCACACAAGGCATGGACGGTGAAGCAGGGATTAGGGGTCCTGGCTTTGTGTCTAGAACCTTTCCAGTAGGCTGTGGCCCTTCCACACATACAGACCCTGAAATGCACTTTCTAGACACACAGTTCTAGAGAAAATGAGACCCCTGCCCCTAGAAAAGCTGTCTCCTTCCCTCAGGGAAGAAATCAGGCATTGCACTGGAGAGAAGACCAGCCCATTGGACTTTGTTCCCTTCACTGACTTTTCTCAGGGAAAGACCCCTCCCCTTGCCAGCAGAGAAACTAGTCACTTGTTTTTTTTCTCTATTCAACGAGAGGGGGTGCCACTCCTCCTGTCACGGGGACTGGCAGGAGGGAATTCACCATGCTATCAGCTCAAAAGACACAGCCTGAGGATGGCCAGGTGGAATGCACAGGAGGTGAGGTCTGATGTGGAGGCACCATCTCCATCCTGCCCTGAGGCTCTGCTCCCTTATAACCTCCCATAAACCCAGGAGAAGGCTCCCAAGCGTCAAAGGCTAAAAATTGAGCACTAAGGAAGTTATGACGTAAATTACATGTAAATAGTGTATATTATTAAATATTGCTCATTTACATTTATTGACACATTTGTCTCCTTAATAAGAGGGAAGATGAAAACTAGTTATTTTTGCATATTTTATTAATTATCTATGAGTCACTAGGTCTGGCCCACACAGATAGCGAGGGAATTACCAAGGGTGTGGATGCCAGGAGGTGGGGAGAAGCTGCCTACCACAGTATATGAGTCCCTTGATGACGGAATCAGGAATTTGCTAAGGCAGTGAGCTCCAAGTATGGTCCACTGACTGGCTGGGCCAGCAACATAAGCGTCACCTCTGAGATTGTTTGAAATGCGAATTTCAGGCTCCACCTAAGACCTCTGAAGCACAGTCTCTGGGGCCAAGGATCCCTGGCTTTACCCTGTTTTCCAGGTGATTCTATTGCACACTGAAGCACAAGAAGCACTCCTCTGGAACCATGGTTCTCAGAGAATGTGAAAAGGAATCACCCGGGGAACTTGCAGAAAATGAACTTTCTGGTTCTTACCCCAATAATTCTGATTCAGTAGACCTGGGAGACACCCCAGGAACATGCATTATTAACGAGCATCTCGAATGACCCTGATGCTGGTGGTTCACTCTTGCTCGGAAATGTGGACACATGTAAGAGCTAGCTATAGGGATCGCCATCTGACCCCCAACAGCTTAGATTTACTGTTAAGACCCTCTGCCTTTACTTTCTAGCTCCTTGGAGCAACCAGATGATTGGTGGTGTGGTGGTGTGGGATGGGGGTGGTGAGCTGAGTCAATAGTGCACCTTCTAGTCACCAATGCTGTGTACATATTGGTACATCTTATTTTCTCTTAGGAGCTTGGTTGGTTGTTAAAATGCTCTCTACTCTAGAGTATTCTTCACCAGAAAGGAAATGAAGTGACTTAGTCCACTACCACGTAAGATAGATGTGGTTTTGCTCCCACCACAAACCATAAAATCCCCAAGGGAGGGATGTTGAAGATGAGTCTAACCTCCCATGCAGAGTTCTTTCAACAACACTCCTGGGAGACCGATGGGGCACAGGCATGCCAGAATGGTTAACGAATCTCGTGCTTGCAGAAGGCTTGCTTGGCTCTGGGACCCATGCCATGAACCATTCCCCATTTGTCTCAGGTTACAGACCCTCTCTCTTTTTGCGACTGACCTATTACTCTCCTCTGGCCAGATGCCAATTTCTGTCCCTCTGATAGTGTGGTTCCTATAACTGGTATTGGCTGGTGGGTGGAGAGCAAAGAGGGTCATTACCATACTTAATGAGATTTAATGTTTTATTTTAACATTACATTAAGATTTTTCTTCTCCCCATCAGCTACATCTTACTGTTGGCTCACATTGAGCTTATCATTTGAAGTCTCTTCTCACGTGAGTTTCTGTTTGGCCAGATACTTCTCAATTTTTACAAGTATACATATATATATATATATATATATATACACATAAATACATATACACACATAAATACCTACACACACGTATATATACATGTATGTAGCTATACATGTATATATATACATAAATACACATAAATACCTACACACACATATATCTATACGTGTATATATATTTAGGTGAAGGGCATTATATCTACCCATTTTATACTTCATTGGGAAATTTGGTTAAACTTTTCTGATTCTGTGTAGTTTTTAAAATTGAATTATAGTTGATTTACAATGTTGTGTTAATTTCTGCTGTACGGCAAAGTGATTCAGTTACACATACATATTCTTTTAAAAACTCTTTTCCATTATGGTTTATCACAGGATATTGAATACAGTTCCCTGTGCTGCACAGTAGTACCTTGTTGTTTATCCATTCTGTATATAGTGGTTTGCTTCTGCTAACTCCAAACTCTCAATACACCCCTCTCCGAACCCCTCCGCCTTGGCAACCACAAGTCTGTTCTCTATGTCTCTGAGTCTGTTTCTGTTTTCTAGGTAGGTTCATTTGTGTCATATTTTAGATTCCACATATAAGCGATGATATCATATATTTGTCTTTCTCTGAGCCCATCCATGTTGCTGCAAATGACATTATTTCATTCCTTTTTATGGCTGAGTAGTATTCCATTGTGTATATATACCACATCTTCTTTATCCATTCATCTGTTGCTGCACATTTAAGTTGTTTCCCTGTCTTGGCTATTGTGAATAGTGCTGCTATGAACATAGGGGTGCAGGTATCTTTTTGAATTGTAGTTTTGTTTCGATGTATGCCCAAGAATGGGATTGCTGGATCATACAGGAACTCTATTTTTAGTTTTTTAAGGAACCTCCATACTGTTTTCCATGGTAGCTACACCAACTTACATTCCCACCAATGGTGTAGGAGGGTTCCCTTTTCTCCACACCCTCTCTAGCATTTGTTATTTGTAGACTTTTTAATGATGGCCATTCTGCCTGGTATGAGGTGGTACCTCATTGTAGTTTTGATTTGCATTTCTCTAATAATTAGCTATGATGAGCATCTTTTCAGGTGCCTCTTGGCACCTGTATGTCTTCTTTAGAAAAATGTCTATTTAGGTCTTCTGCCCATTTTTCGGCTGAGTTGGCTGTTTTTTTGTTGTTGAGTTGTATGAGCTATTTGTATATTTTGGAAATTAAGCCCTTGTCAGTCACATCATTTGAAAATACTTTCTCCCAGTCTGTAGGTTGTTTTTTGTTTTCTTTCTCATTGCCTTTGCTGTACAAAAGCTTGTCAGTTTGATTAGGTCACATTTTGTTTACTTTTGCTTTTATTTCTGTTGCCTTGGGAGACTGACTGAGAAAACATTGGTACGATTTATGTCAGAGAATGTTTTGCCTATGTTTTCTTCTAGGAGTTTTATGGTGTCATGTCTTATATTTAAGTCTTTAAGGCATTTTGAGTTTATTTTTATGTATGGTGTGAAGATGTGTTCTAACTTCATTGATTTCCATGCAGCTGTCCAACTTTCCCAACACCACTTACTGAAGAGACTGTATTTTTTTCTATTGTATATTTTTGCCTCCTTTGTAAAAGATTAATTGACTGTAGGTGTGTGGGTTTATTTCTGGGCTGTCTATTCTGTTCCATTGATCCGTGTCTGTTTTTGTGCCAGTACCACACTATTTCGATTACTGTAGCTTTCTAGTATTGCCTGAAGTCTGGGAGGATGATGTCTCCTGCTTTTGTTCTTTTTCCTCAGGATTGCTTTGGCAATTCTGGGTCCTTTATGGTTCCATATAAATTTTAGGATCGTTTGTTCTAGTTATGTGAAAAATGTCATGGGTAAACTGATAGGGATCTCATGAAATCTGTAGGTTGCTTTGGGTAGTATGGCCATTTTAACAATATTAATTCTTCCAATCCAAGAGCGTGGGATATCTTTCCATTTCTTTGTGATTCTGTGCACTTTGGTAAATCTGGTAAATTTGCCCTTAACCAGGTCAGTTATAAAAATGTTCAGCACATTTCCAAAGCCAAGGATAAGGCTATTTTTTAAAATGAGAAAAACATTGTGTTGTATCATTGAAATGACTACATCCTGTATGCAAATTACTCTGCTGAAATATTCCTTAAAAGTGTCTGAAAATTCTGTTTTAAAAATGTGGTGAGGGCTTCCCTGGTGGCGCAGTGGTTGAGAGTCTGCCTGCCAATGCAGGGGACACGGGTTCGTGCCCCGGTCCAGGAAGATCCCACATGCCGCGAAGCGGCTGGGCCCGTGAGCCATGGCCGCTGAGCCTGCGCATCCGGAGCCTGTGCTCCGCAATGGGAGAGACCACAGCAGTGAGAGGCCCGCGTACCGCAAAAAAAAAAAAATGTGGTGAACTGTTCCTCCTGGAATCATGTTGATGTTGTTTTTCATGATCCGCAGAGAGTGAGTGAAGTGGTGTTTGGGCCTGGTTTCTATTTAAACAGGTTTTATTATTCATAGGTTGTAGCCAAAGATGAATCAGTTACCCTCTTTTATCCTAATCCTCCCCCAAAACTTAGTGGCCTGCCTGGCTTCTGGCTCCTTGCATCTAATCTAAATAAAGAACAAGGAGGGAATTACAACATTGTGGAAAACCTGTAACATGTTTTATCAGCTTTCAGTTACATTACTTCCCTATTCAACTGAGCTAATGCTTTGAAATCTAATATTGCTTTTATCCTTTTCTTATTTGCTTTTGCATTATTTAAGATGTCTTTATATTGTGTGTGTGTTTGCTTGTGCTTTGTAAGTAAAATGTAACTTTTTTTTTTAACATCTTTATTGGAGTATAATTGCTTTACAGTGTTGCGTTAGTTTCTGCTGTATAACAAAGTGAATCAGCTATACGTATACATATATCCCCATATCCCCTTTTTCTTGCATCTCCCCCCCACCCTCCTTATCCCACCCCTCAAGGTGGTTGCAAAGCACTGAGCTGATCTCCCTGTGCCATGCAGCTGCTTCCCACTAGCTATCTATGTTACATTTGGTAGTGTATATATGTCAATGCTACTCTCTCGCTTCGTCCCAGCTTACCCTTCCCCCTCCCCGTGTCCTCAAGTCCGTTCTCTATGTCTGCGTCTTTATTCCTGTCCTGCCCCTAGGTTCATCAGAACCTTTTCTTTTTTTTAGATTCCATATATATGTGTTAGCATACAGTATTTGTTTTTCTCTTTCTGACTTACTTCGCTCTGTATGACAGACTCTAAGTCTATCCACCCCACTACAAATAACTCAGTTCCGTTTCTTTTTATGGCTGAGTAATATTCCATTGTGTATATGTGCCACATCTTCTTTATCCATTCATCTGTTGATGGACACTTAGGTTGCTTCCATGTCCTGGCTATTGTAAATAGAGCTGCAATGAACATTGTGGTACATGACTCTTTTTGAATTATGGTTTTCTCAGGGTATATGCCCAGTAGTGGGATTGCTGGGTCAAATGGTAGTTCTATTTTTAGTTTTGTAAGGAACCTCCATACTGTTCTCCATAGTGGCCGTATCAATTTACATTCCCACCAACAGTGCAAGAGGGTTCCCTTTTCTCCACACCCTCTCCAGCATTTATTGTTTGTAGATTTTTTGATGATGGACATTCTGACCAGTGTGAGGTGATACCTCATTGTAGTTTTGATTTGCATTTCTCTAATGATTAGCGATGTTGAGAATCTTTCATGTGTTTGTTGACAATCTGTATATCTTCTTTGGAGAAATGTCTATTTAGGTCTTCTGCCCATTTTTGGATTGGGTTGTTTGTTTTTTTGATATTGAGCTGAATGTAACTCTTTTGACAGAAGTTTATCTGGGGAAAGAAGTATATAGGGGTGGACGGTTTCAGAAATGAAGGGAGAAACAGTTCACCACGGGGTGGGAAGACCTGGATCTTGGTCTTGAATTTGACATTAAATTATGATGTGACCCTTGGGCATGTCACTTAACCTCTATAAACTTCAGATCTCTGATCTCTAATATAAAAAGTATGACCTCCTGTAGGTTCCTTTTCAGAAATTTCCAAGCTGGTTATTTCCAAGCCATATGAACAGGAAGAGAGACTTGTATCTGGAAGATGAAATCATGTTTTTATGGCCCAGTTTTTTTCTCTTCTCTTTTACAGGTGAGTAAACTGAAAAACAGAAAAGTAATTTTCTCCCTGCCATACAGGTAGTTGTGGCAAAGACAGCAGTACCCTGGGTCCAAGGACTTAGCTGCACAAATGATTCCTTCTGGGCGATTCTCACAGTTTTATGCATGCGTGCATACGTGCACATTTGTGTGCACGTATGTGCACATGCATATGCACACTTGCATTTATCACCATATGTGCCATGAAAAACCACTTACCAATTGTTTTCTAAATTGATTTACTTCCTTTAATCAATTTTATAAAGGATGACTGGTCTATGCAGAAGAAAAACATATTGCTTTCTAAAAAAAGAATTACATAAATAAAAACAAAAATAGTGAAAACAAACAATGCACTAAATTCAAGCTAGATCCTGTTGCTTATGGCAAGTGCCCAGCCTAGGCTTGATCTGGCATTATTTGAAAATAAAGAGATTAACATTTGGCACGGAGTGTTGAAGACAAACTAACACAGTTCTCCTTGAGCAATCAGGGAAACAGAGCAAGCAGTGCAAACGACTGACCTCCTCACAGTGGGAGTCAGTGCTATTCAATGCCATGTCTGGCTGCACACTTCCCACTTCAGGGAAGCTGGGACTCAGTTGTATAAGAGCGAAGGGGCAGATATGAATATGATCCAGGATGGGAAGCACTGTGATGGGAGCTAATTACAAGGTGCAATGAGAATTCAGGGGAGAGGATTTAACCCAAGCATGGGAGCAAGAGTATCAGGGAGGGCTCCCTGGAGGAAGTGACATCTAAACTGAATCCTGAGAGAGAGAGATATCTACTTAATTCTACATGCAGCCTGGGTGGGGTTCACAGACAGGGTATGTGTCAAGAAAGGTCCAGAGGGTGGAGAGGGTCTGGTGTTTTCTGAGAACAGCAATGAGTTGAACAAAGCTGGAGCACAGTCGGGGCGGTAAGGAAGGGAAGTGAGAGAAGACTCCGGAGAGGGGAGCTGGAGACAGATCCTGAGTGTGAGGGTGAGCCACGAAAAGTTCTAAGCAGGTGAGAGAGCCATGCTCAGATTTGTGCTTTGGAAAGATGAATCTGGAAGCAGCCTGAGAACAGATTACAGAGCAGCAGGAGGGAAGGTGGGAGACCCATTAGCTGGATATTGCAACAACACACTCCAGCTTTTATTTGGATTTCACCAGTTTTTCCCCTCAAGTCCTTTTTGTGATCCAGGGTCCAGGGTACTACATTGCATTTAGCTGTCGCGTTTCCCTAGTCATCTCTGACCTGTGATAGTCTCTCAGTCTTTCCTTGTTTTTCATGATCTTGACCTCCTTCCCTTTTGATAATTGCTCCCATTGGGATGTGTGGACAAGGGGAAGGGAAGAAGGAAAAATTAAAGAGGATGAGTCGTGCACTCACCAAGGTAACAGTTCCTAGTGGGGGCAAGGGAGTCAGGCATACGTGGGTTAGAATCTGTCTCTTACTAGCTGTGTGACCTTCAGCAAATTAATTAACTTCTCTGAGCCCAGTGTTGTAAGAATTGTATCAGCACACGTAAAAGTACTGAACACACTCAATGCCTGGCACATAGTGTAAACACTAGGTGACCTGATAGATTTGTTTACCTTCTTTATTTCATAGATGAGGAAATGGCTGAGGCACATCTATCTTTGGGAGCAGGGCTTTACCTAAGGAAGAAAGAAGCTTGATCCAAGACTTAAGACAAATGAGGCTATTTTTAAAGCAAATTAATAAAATGGTTTATGTTCTAAAAAATGCCTACTATGACCCAACCATTAGTTTATTTATTTTAAAGTTAAGATTTACTCTTTTCTGTACTAGGTTTTATTTGCCACGTTGCAATTCAGTCATATTTTGTTTCTTTCTTGGTGTAAGTCCTGAAATTCGGAAGTGCAGCCAGACTTAGAGCAGTGGCTGGGAATGCTGTCCTGCATTCAAGGGCACCTGGGTCTGAAGTTGGCTGAGTGACTGAGCAAGTTACTCTATACTCTTCAGTCTCAATTTTAACTCTGCTTCGAGTTTTACTTGAGACCTCAAGTATGGATGACTAGGTATGAGCCCTCAATTCATGGTAGCTCTGATACTGAAGCAGGACTAAGTAGATTCTTAGTAAGTGTATCTGCTTCTGGGCTCCATATCTTAAGACAGGGGTGTGTGTTAGGGTTGCTGGTCTCTTGGGACCTTTACCTCTTGGTGAGACCTCTTGGTGGAGGCCTATCTCTTGGATGGGACAGCACATCTTTCCAAGTCTGTACTCCTCTGGTCCCCCAGCCCTAGTCAGTTATTTTAGAACTCAGGGGCATTAGAGGATGGAGGCTGCTGGCTGTCCCAGCTCTGAGAACATGCAGTCGGTTCACCTTCCTCCAAGGGGTGTAGTCTGCTCAGTGAAGCAGAGACATGTGGCTGCTTAGGGGCTGGGGAGGCTCTGCCCAGCTGTGATGTGTGATAGGGCAGAGGTGAGACCAAGGATAACTCAGTCACGGGGCTGCTCAGCTTTGTTTTCGGGAGAGACTGTGGAGGCAGGTGGGAGGGGAGGACACTGTGCTTTCAGAATTATTTTAAAGGTGAGAACGCTGGCTGCCACTTCTAGTGCTGCCTTGGACTCATTGCGCAGGGCATCAGGATAGCTCAAGGGGTGCATTCCCCCCCAGGTAAGCTTCCAGACAGGGTATGGGAGTGGATGGCTGAGGTCTTCCTTCTCCATGAGAAATCAAGAGTTCCAGCAGGGGGCAGTAATGTCTCTCCTAAGTAGTATATCATTACCAAAGTGTGTTCAGGAGCTCTGGATCAGCCTACAGCAATGCCTTTCAAATTTTTTGTTTGTTTGTTTGGTTTGGTTTTTACTATGACACACAGTAAGAAATACCTTTTACATTGTATCTCAGTATGCATATGCACAAATATACCTATAGTATCTGTTTGACAAAACACCATTTTGTGCTTACGCCATGAAATGCACTTTGATCTATTCTATTCATTTTTAAAAACATTCTATTCTAATTAAAAAATATCCAGCTTATGACCTGCTAAATTGATTTCTAGATTCACTAATCTGCAGTTTGAAAAGCACTGACCTGGAGGGCTCTGGCTTTTGTTCTTTCATATATATCATTTGATGGGACAACTTTATTGAGACCAGAAAATGTGTACATATCAAAACAAAAATAATGGTTGAGATTTCTGAATGAACGTTATGAACTAGCCCCTATGCAAAACCTTTTTGAGAACTCTCTCATGTAATCCAACAACATTTTGAGGAAGATACTATTGTTTTTATCTCCACTGAGGTTTAGAAAATGGAAATGGCTTGCTTAAGTCCACAGTTAGTAAGTGGTCGAGGTGAGAGTTGAAGTCATGTCTCCCTGATGCTGGAACTAGTGTGCGAACCCATTACATTATACTGTGCGTCTCTATCAGTTGACACATCACTGGGACATGTACCATCACTAATGTGATCATGAATAGAAACAAGGTTAAAACTTGTTTCAGCAGCCTGGAATGTTAGGCTGAAATCAATATGGTGATTCTGGTGAGTCAAAAAATTAATTACTCTAGAACAGGATTGGAGAGAACTGATTTTCTAGGAGATCTTGAAAAAATATGAAGGTTATCACTGACCACAGACAAGTAAGTCCAGAAGAAATGATAAACCATCTTTCCCAAATGGAAAATGAAAGGAGGAATAGAAAGTTTATAATGTCACAATGGTGATAGATCAGAACAAATTATAAATTAGATTTTAAAGATTCCAGGTGAGGAGTGGGGCGAATTTGCAAGAGACCCCTAAGCCAATAGTAGAAGACTGTGGATACCTGAGCAAGTGAGGCAGCCAGGTGAACGGAGTTTTGTGCGGCTTGAATGGCAGCAGCAGAAGGGAGGTCACAGATGTGAGAGAATTACCTACTTTTGATATCATGGGAAAGCTGGTGGGGATACCATCATCCTCCAAATGTGTCTTGTGAAACAAATAACCAGGGAGAAGCCCATGCTCATGTTGAGATGTTTTAATTCTTATGCATAAACTGTGTTAGGAACAGGTTTTTTAACTGACTCACAATGTTTAGGAATGCTTATCTATTTTCTTAAGCTTCTATTTTATTTTTATTTGGGATTGCAAATTTTTGCCTATGCAAATTTTACCTATTGCAAATTCTTTATCTCTGGAAAGAATTTTTAAGTAGGTGATCTCTTCTGTCTTTGATTCTAACATTTTAGATGTAGACTGTGATATTTAAACCTAATGTATATGACTCTCAACTACTTTACCTTTCTTTCATGGGCCAAATATTATGTGTGAAGCTGACATTTTTGTTCTTGAACTTTCTTGTAAATTGAGAACTTTGATGTTTGTTCATCTGGGGATATATTGGACATCTGCTTCATAGAGATGCTCATAGGAATGCCCCTGACGTCTGCACATTGCCCCAGACAGCAGTGACACTACTTACTTCTGCTTTCCTCCCCAGGGCAACTGCCAAGGGCCAGGCTGAAATAACAGCTGCCTGGTGATCCCGGTGACCAAACAGCTAATTATTCATGAGATAAACAAAACAGACTTGTCTGTCCTAGAACATGTAGCTTTCAAACTCTGGTGGGTGGAGGGAAGGATAGCCAAACAGATGACTTGGAGGATCTGCATTTTTGGTTGTTTTAAAATCCTAAGGGATTATTTAGATTTATAATCTGACCCTCTTCCAAGTCCTGTGGCATTCCTTTGTTTTCTTTCCAGTTAAAGTCTGTGTCTCCCTTTCTTTCTTCTTCTATCCTTAGATTAGACTCTCCCTCTTTCATGTGCTTGTAGATCCCTGTACTTTTGCATCAGGGCACTTATCACAGTTTATAATTATACTGTCTGTTTGGCTTTTTAAAAAAATCCCTGTGCACCACCTAGATTGGAAGCTTCATGAGAGCAGGGACCTTGCCTGTGTCACTCACCTCTATATTCCCAGAGTTGTTACCAGTGTCTGACACATGGTAGAAGCTCAATAAAGGTTTGATGAATGGGTCAAAAAGAAAAAATGAATGAATGAAACTTTTGATTCAGGTTGTGACCACTTCTCATCACTTATGAGAGGGAGAAAGTATTAAGACCATAATCTACCTGCTTTTGGCTCATGAGAGACATAGGGAATTAGGTGATAAGGCTGCTCACACTCATAGCAGGTGCTTAGTAAAAGTTTATTGAGAATAATAAGCATAATTTTCATTTGTTGAGGATGAATTGCTATGGATGTGCTGGTCTCTTCCTAATTTTCAGTGAAGTACCAATTACAATAAGGGATAATCACAGTCTTTTGCTGAGTCCCTGCCCTGTGCTAGGCATGGTGCTAAGTAACACACCTATAGTATTTGACTTGATCCTCCTAATGACCCTACAAAGAACGTGTTATTAACCCCACTTTCCAGATGAAAGAATCTAGGCTCCAAGTAGTTAAGACACTTGCAGAGATTCAAAATCAGTTCTATCTGATCTGAAAATCAGTGCTTTCAATAACTATGTAATTCTGGTTTCACATTTTCTTTTTAGAACTTAGGATCTTGAAGAGAACAATTTTCCGTGTGAACATTTGATGGTTCCCCTTTGTCTTAAGGAGGGGAATGACCAGGAAACTCGGTATATACAAGCATTAATCCACCAAGCATTACAAGAAATCCTTTCAGTCCTGAAAGTTCTTTGGAAGTAAGGGTGCCAGGGGACAGGTGATAATTTTAGGATATTTTGGGACCTGAGTGGGCAGAGTGTTTTTTCAGAATCCCAAGGCTCCTTCCTTGGTGAGTCATAAGTTGAGGCTGTGGTGAGATGTAGGACAAAAGACCCAGTCCCTGCCTTTGAGTATCTGTTGGTCTTGTTGGGCGAGACTGGATATGCATATGAGAAGCTCTAGGAAGGAGAGTCTGAGTCAGGGATAGCTCCTGTGGGACAATGGAAACAGAGCCATCCATCTATCTATCCATGCAACCAACCAACCAACCAACCAACCGTCCAATATTCAACACCTCTTATGTGCTAGGTTCACGCTCCAGTGAGCAAGGTAATCATGGTCCATGACCTCAAGGAGCCTGTGGGCTCTTGGGTGGGCCAGGGTCCCAGATGTGTGGTCCCATTATATCACTGACTCCTCTTAATGGTCTCACCCCACCCAGGAAATAACTGCATAGTATAATTGTTCATATAGAACACATGAGGAAACAAGTTCAGGGAGGTTAAGTAAGAAATTAACTCTTACTCAAAGTCCTGCAGGTGGAAAGTGGCATAAGGATACCAATCTAAGCCTCATCCGTACTGCAAGTATTGCATAAAACTGAAGCTAGACGTTTGCTAAATTTCGTGGAACTTCAGCTAGATTGATCCTGTTCACCTGAACATCCTGCCCAGGATGAATGGTGGTACCATTGAACAATTCCACTGCTTATCAAATGTGTGATCTCAGAGAAGCTTTCAAGCTCTTGGTAAAATGAAGGTGATAATAGTACTTCTCTTGTGGGATTCTTGTGAGGATTAAGTGAGTTAATATATGTAGGTGTTTAGACTAGTGCCTGGCACATGTTATATAAGTGGTGGCTATGATGTGGTTCTCTTGACAGGTATTTGAGAAGAGTATTTGTTTGTGTGAAGAAGATAATGAATTCAGCTTGGAACATGTAGAGCAAACACTTAGAGTTTGCATCCAGCTGGGTGTGAAACCAGTTTAATGTCCATATTGTCCACTTGATGTTATGCGCCATGAGGTCAGAGATTGTCTGGGTCACCCCTGTACCCACAGCACGAGAACAGTGCCTGACACACAGAAGGTACTTGATATTGATTTATTGGATAAATGAATGAATGAATATGTGAATGCATGCTAGGCATTATTTAGGATATAAGTTATACATGGATAAAATAATGAAATAAATAAGTACCCCCTCTGTCCCCCGGCATGAAGGACACCAGCAGACATGAGATAGAGAGGTATGTGAGTGAGTGTGGGCTTCCTGCAGAGACTCCAAATGATGTATGGCTTCCAGGAAGAAGTAGGGTCATTCTCTTTCCAGTTCTTACATGAGCTGTCATTCCAGGACCCTGAGATGTCCTGGGGCAGGGCTTGCCCTGGAGTTCTCTGCCAGCCAAACTATGTTGCCAATCCTCATGGAAGTAAAGGATCTTTCTTCCTGTCCTTTGACTTCAAACTGGGGTCAAAGGCCTTAGGCTGGTGTAAAAATAAATAAAGGCCCTGAATAGACGAAGGCCATTCTGCAGACAGCCCTCACTGTAAACACTGGCCTTCCCTTCCTCTAGCCTGAAGCTTCCAGGTACTTCCCTGGGCCCATCATGACCTCACTTGGCCTAACGGCCTGGTGGCTGCAGCAGGTCCTGGTGGTCTTGTGGTAAGAGAATGAGGGGCTTCTGAGGGAAGTCAGAGGTAAGTGACAACTCTGAAAATGTGTGTATATGCATACTCAAGGTTATGATACATTTTACTTTTATAAAGGATGTACAGTACCCAATTTACAAATAATAAAATATAAATGCTTTTATTGTAAATTTCACATAGCCAGTTGATTCTCAGAAAATGCATTCGTTGATTTATTCAGAACTCTTGTATCTAGAGTCATCCATGGTTGCAATTGGATAACAAGAACAGTTTTGACATGAATGTTCATTGAGCTTTTCATTAACAAGTTAAGATGAAAGTGAAACAACAAAGAGGTTGGAAATCACTCATTTGTCAATAGTGTGAATGACTTTTTTCCTGAATTCGAAAGAATATTGCCTCACTTTTTGTGCTCATCACCATGGAACAGATATAGACTTGACAGCTTTAAGTATAATCTGCATTATTAGCATAGAGTTCTTTCTTTTTTTTCTTTTCTTTTTTTTTGCGGTACACGGGCCTCTCACTGTTGTGGCCTCTCCCGTTGCGGAGCACAGGTTCCGGACGCGCAGGCTCAGCGGCCATGGCTCACAGGCCCAGTCGCTCCGCGGCATGTGGAATCTTCCCAGACCGGGGCACGAACCCGTGTCCCCTGCATCGGCAGGCGGACTCTCAACCACTGCACCACCAGGGAAGCCCCAGCATTGCTTTCTTAAATCTAGACAATCAACAGATCCATAAATTAAGTCTTGATTTGTAGCATTTTCAAATTTCTGTGATATAAATACTCCTACCTTGGCTGATTTCAAGCTGCTAATGTGATGTTGCTGAATATGGGGCTGGGGAAGATGTGCACACCACCATATAGTATCTACCAGACACATATGATAGGTGTGAACAGCCTTAGTAGCAAATTCTACTAAACCAATTAGGAAGTGATGAGTTTTGAGCATTTATTACCTTTTTTAAGGTGATATATTTGATCATAAGTTTATATTCTTTATATAATTTAACTTTTAATAAAGGCTGTGTCTAACAACCAGCTCACCAAATTCCTGAAATTTAATAATTGGCTCTCAGGAGTGGGTTGAGCCAGCTCTAGCATGGCACTGACCCCAGCCTTGTCAAAGAAGACAAGGTTAACGGAGTGGGCAGGCATGAGGCCCACAGGTCTGCCTAGCATTGGAGATGACCTGGGACACGGAACTCCTGGGACCACCAGAAAAGGACGACCAAGAGGAAAGAGACCCCCTCTTGTTCAGGAAGAAAAGTAAATTCTCCTGGAACCCCCTTGCATGTTTGAGAAATTCTTCACTCACCCCACTCATAACATCTACTCCTTGGTGTTTCGCATCTTCATGGACCTCCTAGGGTTAAAGCATGCCTAGAATAATATAGTCTGTGATAGTTGCTTGGCTTTTCAAGTGAGCTTTGCAAAGGCAGTGGTCATGTCAGTTTGTCTGCCTCATCAGAGCATTGCCTGCAAATGGTTGCATCTTCACTTACAAAACACAGCTGTAGGAATTTTTGACCTCACTGTATTGGCACTTTCCTTTTGACCTGTGTTTAACGTGGCAGACATTTTGACCTCTGTCCTTTGGCACTGAGGATGCTTTGATTCCATGCTTATAACTGCAAGCATTTAAAGCACCAACATGGTTGAATTTTTGTCAAGAAAGTATTTTTCTTAATTGTCTCATTAAGCCATTTTAATTTCAATATCAGTGTTCAATATAGTGCAGTGAAACCATTTCTACTTTTTGTCATTTCTTATTTTATCAAAATCAATTTTATAGGGATTCATTCCTTTATGTGAATTTTTACAAGGCAGGCTTTATTTATCAATTGTGATTTATCTGTATCAAATGTAATCATATCAAATTTTAGTTTCTGCCAGAGTGAATTTTCTATTGTGGCTTTATTTCTACTAAGTCCAGTTTTCTGGGTACACATTTGGTTGATCTGAACTTTGTCAGGACAATGTGATTCCCCTGTCAGTGTTCAGTCATTAACACATTTTTCTTTGTGTAGTTTAGCTGTTGTCAGTTTTATTTTGAACTGATTATTTTAAACAAAGTAATGAGATACAAATGCCCGACCACTTTAAGTATCTGTGGAGGCCAGGAGTGGGGCCAGTATAGGCAGACTGGTCTAGATATGAATGAAATGCCATGAGCTAAGTTTTCATCCATAGCAGACAAGCAGACAGGCAGATCAATGGTAGTTACCAATGACAAGAACTTTAGAGAAATGGCGCAATGCCATTTTGCATTAAACATGAAGCACGACGATTTTCTAAAACTACCCAAAGCTTGTGAGCCGTGCGTATAATCCCCACTAAGGCATCTCGACCGTGGCAGGCCCTTGGTGCATGTTGGAGGGTATCGAGTTGAATCGGTATGATGTAACCGAAGAGCCTGGGCTCTGGGCCAGGTGATCTGGGATCTGAAGCCAGCTCTGTCACTCCTTGCTGTGTGTACTTGGGCAAGTCCATTTTCATCCCTAGGTGTCAATTTTATCAACTATCGAAACATGGGCTGATCTCTAAAAGTTCATAGACCTTCTTGAAAATCTGAGGAAATCTATGACATCTGCCTTCAGAATTACACACACCCTCATTTTGCACATAACTTCAGAGAGTTCATGTACCCTTTAATGGCTGCCCAAGGATAATGAGTTAAGAAAACCCAGCCCAGGTGATCTGTCAGGACCTGTCTGCGGTTGACATGCCAGTACTTAGGTAGGTGATGTATGTATACATCTGCCAGGTGATGCCTGAGAGCTGACACACACACTGTTGATGGAATAAAAATGGAGAAATCCTGAAAAGAAGGGTCTGGAACCCTTACTATACATGACTGGTTCATTAGTATTTTCATTAATATTATTAAAGTTTAAGAGCATAGACCTGTGGGTTGAGCTGCTTGGGTGAAAATCTCAGCTCTGTGCAAGTTCTTAGGCAAAACACTTAACTAGGCTGGGCCTCAATTTCTGCATCTGTAATATGGGAATATTAATAACTTCATAGGGCTGTTGTGTATGAAACAGCTAGATATTAAATTGTTACTTCTTAATATGTCTTAAATGAACCAATGCTCAGAGAATTTTATATCATAACAAGTGGTAATTGTTACAGTCTGTGGGCTTCAGAGACCATCTAGTTCAACTCTTTCATTTTACCAAGGGAGGATCAGAAAAGGGAAGAGCCTTTCCCGAGGTCACCCAACTCACTGTAGTCAGTGTTGCTCCCTGAAACTATTCTTGGACACTGGGAAAAATGTAAACTAACATGATGATCATCGGCATGCCACTTTTCAAGGCAAGAGGAGGCCTGTCTCCTTGGACCAGGTCCCATGTGATTCTGTGCTGTATTTGTAGAGTTCTCTGATGCCAGCTGTTTCTGCTTGTGAGTGTAGAGTGATTCAGGACAGTTTGGACATCAGTGGGTATGATTTTTTTTTAACGTCTTTATTGCAGTATAATTGCTTTACAATGGTGTTAGTTTCTGCTGTATAACAAAGGGAATCAGCTATACTTATACATATATCCCCATATCTCTTCCCTCTTGCGTCTCCCTCCCACCTTCCATATCCCCCCGCTCTAGGTGGTCACAAAGCACCGATTTGATCTCCCTGTGCTATGCGGCTGCTTCCCACTAGCAATTTGTTTTACATTTGGTAGTGTATATACGTCCATGCCACTCTCTCACTTCGTCCCAGCTTACCCTTACCCTTCCCTGTGTCCTCAAGTCCATTCTCTACATCTGCGTCTTTATTCCTGTCCTGCCCCTAGGTTCTTCAGAACCATTTTTTTTTTTCAGATTCCATATATATGTGTTAGCATACAATATTTGTTTTTCTCTTTCTGACTTACTTCACTCTGTATGACAGTCTCTAGATCCATCCACCTCGCTACAAAACACTCAATTTCACTTCTTTTTATGGCTGAGTAATATTCCATTGTATATATGTGCCACATCTTCTTTATCCATTCATCTGTTGATGGACACTTAGGTTGCTTCCATGTCCTGGCTATTGTAAATAGAGCTGCAATGAACATTGTGGTACATGTCTCTTTTTGAATTATGGTTTTCTCAGGGTATATGCCCAGTAGTGGGATTGCTGGGTCGTATGGTAGTTCTATTTTTAGTTTTTTAAGGAACCTCCATACTGTTCTCCATAGTGGCTGTACCAATTTATATTCCCACCAACAGTGCAAGAGGGTTCCCTTTTCTCCACACCCTCTCCAGCATTTATTGTTTGTAGATTCTTTGATGATGGCCATTCTGACTGGTGTGAGGTATGATGATACCTCCTTGTAGTTCTGATTTGCATTTCTCTAATGATTAGTGATGTTGTGCACCCTTTCATGTGTTTGTTAGCAATCTGTGTATTTTCTTTGGAGAAATGTCTCTTTAGGTCTTCTGCCCATTTTTGGATTGGGTTGTTTGTTATTTTGATATTGAGCTGCATGAGCTGTTTGTATATTTTGGAGATTAACCCTTTGTCAGTTGATTCATTTGCAAATATTTTCTCCCATTATGAGAGTTGTCTTTCCGTCTTGTTTATGGTTTCCTTTGCTGTGCAAAAGCTTTTAAGTTTCATTAGGTCCCACTTGTTTATTTTTGTTTTTATTTCCATTTCTCTAGGAGGTGGGTCAAAAAGGAACTTGCTGTGATTTATGTCATAGAGTGTTCTGCCTATGTTTTCCTCTAAGAGTTTGATAGTGTCTGGCCTTACATTTAGGTCTTTAATCCATTTTGAGTTTATTTTTGTGTATAGTGTTATGGAGTGTTCTAATTTCATTCTTTTACATGTAGCTGTCCAGTTTTCCCAGCACCACTTATTGAAGAGGCTGTCTTTTCTCCATTGTATATTCTTGCCTCCTTTATCAAAGGTTAGGTGGCCATATGTGTGTGGGTTTATCTCTGGGCTTTCTATCCTGTTTCATTGATCTATATTTCTGTTTCTGTGCCAGTACTATACTGTCTTGATTACTGTAGCTTTGTAGTATAGTCTGAAGTCAGGGAGCCTGAGTCCTCCAGCTCCATTTTTCTTTCTCAAGATTGCTTTGTCTATTCAGGGTCTTTTGTGTTTCCATACAAGTTGTGCAATTTTTTGCTCTCGTTCTGTGAAAAATGCCATTGGTAGTTTGACAGGGATTGCATTGAATCAGTAGATTGCTTTGGGTAGTATAGTCATTTTCACAATGTTGATTCTTCCAATCCAAGTACATCGTATATCTCTCCATCTGTTTGTGTCATCTTTAATTTCTTTCATCAGTGTCTTGTAGTTTTCTGCATACACGTCTTTTGTCTCCTTAGGTAGGTTTATTCCTAGGTATTTTATTCTTTTTGTTGCAGTGGTAAATGGAAGTGTTTCCTTAAGTTCTCTTTCAGATTTTTCATCATTAATGTATAGGAAAGCAAGAGATTTCTATGCATTAATTTTGTATCCTCCTACTTTACCAAATTCATTGACTAGCTCTAGTAGTTTTCTGGTAGCATCTTTGGGATTCTCTATATGTAGTATCATGTCATCTGCAAACAGTGACAGCTTTACTTCTTCTTTTCCGATTTGGATTCCTTTTATTTCTTTTTCTTCTCTAACTGCTATGGCTAAAACTTCCAAAACTATGTTGAATAACCGTGGTGAGAGTGGCCAACGTTGTCTTGTTCCTGATCTTAGTGGAAATGGTTTCAGTTTTTCACCACTGAGAACAATGTTGTCTGTGGGTTTGTCATATATGGCCTTTATTATGTTGAGGTACCTTCCCTCTATGCCTACTTTCTGGAGAGTTTTTATCATAAATGGGTATTGAATTTTGTCAAAAGCTTTTTCTGCACCTATTGAGATGATCATATGGTTTTTCTCCTTCGATTTGTTAATATGGTTTATCACATTGATTGATTTGCGTATATTGAAGAATCCTTGCATTCCTGGGATAAACCCCAGTTGATCATGGTGTATGATCCTTTTAATGTGCTATTGGAATGTGTTTGTTAGTATTTTGTTGACCTTTTTGCATCTATGTTCATCAGTGATATTGGTCTGTAGTTTTCTTTTTTTGTGACATCTTTGTCTGGTTTTGGTATCAGGGTGATGGTGGCCTAGTAGAATGAGTTTGAGAGTGTTCCTCCCTCTGCTATATTTTGGAAGAGTTTGAGAAGGATAGGTGTTAGCTCTTCTCTAAATGTTGGGTAGAATTCACCTCTGAATCCGTCTGGTCCTGGGCTTTTGTTTGTTGGAAGATTTTTAGTCATAGTTTCTATCAGTGCTTGTGATTGGTCTGTTTATATTTTCTGTTTCTTCCTGGTTCAGTCTCAGAAGGTTGTGCTTTTCTAAGAATTTGTCCATTTCTTCCATGTTGTCCATTTTATTGGCATATAGTAGCTTGTAGTAATCTCTCATGAACTTTTGTATCTCTGCAATGTTAGTTGTTACTTCCTTTTCGTTTCTAATTCTGTGGATTTGAGTATTCTCCCTTTTTTTTCTTGATGAGTCTGGCTAGTGGTTTATCAATTTTGTTTATCTTCTCAAAGAACCAGCTTTTAGTTTTATTGACCTTAGCTATTGTTTCCTTCATTTCTTTTTCATTTATTTCTGATCTGATCTTTATGATTTCTTTCCTTCTGCTAACTTTGGGGTTTTTTTTGTTCTTCTTTCTCTAATTGCTTTAGGTGTAAGGTTAGGTTGTTTATTTGAGATGTTTCTTGTTTCTTGAGGTAGGATTGTATTCCTATAAACTTCCCTCTTAGAACTGCTTTTGCTACATCCCATAGGTTTTGGGTCATTGTGTTTTCATTGTCATTTGTTTCTAGGTATTTTTTGATTTCCTCCTTGATTTCATCAGTGATCTCTTGGTTATTTAGTGGTGTATTGTCTAGCCGCCATGTGTTTGTATTTTACACAGATTTTTCCTGTAAATGATATCTAGTCTCATAGCATTGTGGTCAGAAAAGATACTTGATACGATTTCAATTTTCTTAAATTTACCAAGGCTTGATTTGTGACCCAAGATATCATCTGTCCTGGAGAATATTCCATGAGCACTTGAGAAGAAAGTGTATTCTGTTGTTTTTGGATGGAATGTCCTATAAATATCAATTAAGTCCATCTTGTTTAATGTATCATTTAAAACTTGTGTTTCCTTATTTATTTTCATTTTGGATGATCTGTCCATTGGTGAAAGTGGGATGTTAAAGTCCCCTACTATGATTGTGTTACTGTCAATTTCCCCTTTTATGGCTGTTAGCATTTGCCTTATGTACTGAGGTGCTCCTATGTTGGGTGTATAAATATTTACAATTGTTATATCTTCTTATTTGACTGATCCCTTGATCATTATGTAGTGTCCTTCCTTGTCTCTTGTAATAGTCTTTATTTTAAAGTCTATTTTGTCTGATATGAGAATTGCTACTCCAGGTTTCTTTTGATTTCCATTTGCATGGAATATCTTTATCCATCCCCTCACTTTCAGTCTGTATGCGTCCCTAGGTCTGAGGTGGGTCTCTTGTAGATAGCATATATATGGGTCTTGTTTTTGTATCCATTCAGCCAGTCTATGTCTTTTGGTTGGAGGATTTAATCCATTTACATTTAAGGTAGTTATTGATATGTGTGTTCCTATTACCATTTTCTTAATTGTTTTGGGTTTGTTGTTGTAGGTCTTTTCCTTCTCTTGTGTTTCCTGCCTAGAGAAGTTCCTTTAGCATTTGTTGTAAAGCTGGTTTGGTGGTGCTGAATTTTCTTAGCTTTTGCTTGTCTGTACAGGTTTTAATTTCTCTGTCAAATCTGAATGAGATCCTTGCTGGGTAGAGTAATCTTTGTTGTAGGTTTTTCTGTTTCCTCACTTTAAATATGTCCTGCCACTCCCTTCTGGCTTGCAGATTTTCTGCTGAAAGATCAGCTGTTAACCTTTTGGGGATTCCCTTGTATGTTACTTGTTGCTTTTCCCTTGCTGCTTTTAATATTTTGTTCTTTGTATTTAATTTTTGATGGTTTGGTTAATATGTGTCTTGGTGTGTTTCTCCTTGGATTTATCCTGTATGGAACACTCTGTGCTTCCTGGACTTGATTGACTATTTCCATTCCCTAATTAGGGAAGTTTTCAACTATAATGTCTTCAAATATTTTCTCAGTCCCTTTTTTTTCCTCTTTTTCTTCTGGGACCCCCTATAATTCGAATGTTAGTGTGTTTAATGTCGTTCCAGAGGTCTCTGAGACTGTCCTCAATTCTTTTCATTCTTTTTTTTAAATTCTGCTCTGTGGTAGTTATTTCCATTATTTATCTTCCAGGTCACTTATCTGTTCTTCTGCCTCACTTATTCTGCTATTGATTCCTTCTAGAGAATTTTTAATTTCACTTATTGTTGTTCATCATTGTTTGTTCGCTCATTAGTTCTTCTAGGTCCTTGTTAAACATTTCTTGTATTTTCTCCATTCTATTTCCAAGATTTTGGATCATCTTTACTATCATTACTCTGAATTGTATTCCAGGTAGACTGCCTATTTCCTCTTCACTTGTTTGGTCTGGTGGGTTTTTACCATGCTCCTTCATCTGCTGTGTATTTCTGTGTCTTCTCATTTTGCTTAACTTACTGTGTTTGGGGTCTCCTTTTCACAGGCTTCACATTCCGTTCATGCTTCCTATTGTTTTTGGTGTCTGCCTGCAGTGGCTAAAGTTGGTTCAGTGGGTTGTGTAGGCTTCCTGGTGGAGGGGACTGGTGCCTGTGTTCTGGTGGATGAGGCTGGATCTTGTCTTTCTGATGGGCAGGACCACATCCGGTGGTGTGTTTTGGGGTGTCTGTGACCTTATGATTTTAGGCAGCTTGGCATAGGGTGTCTAGCACTGTAGCTTGCTAGTCATTGAGTAGAGCTGGGTCTTTGCGTTGAGATGGAGATCTCTGAGAGAGCTTTTGCTGTTTGATATTACATGGGGCCGGGAGGTCTCTGGTGGACCAAAGTCCTGAACTCAGCTCTCTCACCTCAGAGGCTCAGACCTGATACCTGGCTGGAGCACCAAGATCCTGTCAGCCATGCGGCTCAGAAGAAAAAGGAGAAAAGAAAGATAGAAAGAAAGAAAAATAAAATAAAATAAAATAAAGTTATTAAAATAAAAAATATATTGTTAATAGTGAAAAAAAAAGCAATAAAGAAAAGAAAGAAAGAAGAGAGCAGCCAAACCAAAAAACAAATCAACCAATGATAAGAAGTGCTAAAAACTATACTAAAAAAATAAAAATAATGGAGAGACAGAACCCTAGGACAAGTGGTAAAAGCAAAGTTATACAGACAAAATCACACAAAGAAGCACACACATACACAGTCACAAAAGGAGAAAAATGAAAAAATATATATATATAGGGCTTCCCTGGTGGCGCAGTGGTTGGAAGTCCGCCTGCCGATGCAGGGGACGCGGGTTTGTGCTCCGGTCCGGGAGGATCCCACGTGCTGCGGAGAGGCTGGGCCTGTGGGCCATGGCCGCTAAGCCTGCGCGTCCGGAGCCTGTGCTCCACAGTGGGAGAGGCCACAGCAGTGAGAGGGCCGCATACCGCAAAAAAAAAAAAAAAAAAAAAAAAAAAAAAAAAAAATATATATATATATATATAAAACAACACGGAAGAGAGCAACCAAATCAATAAACAATCTACCAATGATAATAAACTCTAAATACTTAACTAAGATAAACATAAAACCAGAAACAAATTAGATGCAGAAAGGAAACCTCAATACTATAGTTGCTCCAGAAGTCCACCACCTCAGTTTTGGGATGATTTGTTGTCTATTCAGGTGTTCCACAGATGCAGGGTATATCAAGTTGATTGTGGAGATTTAATCCACTGCTCCTAAGGCTGCTGGGAGAGATTTCCCTTTCTCTTGTTTGTTCGCACAGCTCCTGAGGTTCAGGTTTGGATTAGGCCCCCCCTCTGTGTGTAGGTCGCCTGAGGGCGTCTGTTCCCCCCCGCAGACAGGATGGGGTTAAACTAGCAGCTGATTCGGGGGCGCTGGCTCACTCAGGCCAGGGTGAGGGAGGGGTACGGAATGTGGAGCGAGCCTGTGGTAGCGGAGGCCAGTGTGACATTGCAATAGCCTGCGGCGCACCATGTTCTCCCAGGGAAGTTGTCCCTGGATCACAGGACCCTGGCAGTGGCGGGCTGCACAGGCTTCCGGGAGGGGAGGCGCAGATACTTACCTGGCTTCTTGGTGGCTGCAGCAGCAGCCTTAGCATTTCATGCCCGTTTCTGGTGTCCACACTGATAGCCGCGGCTTGTGCTGTTCTCTGGAGCTCGTTTACGCGGTGCTCTGAATCCCCTTTCCTCGCGTACCCCAAGACAATGGTCTCTTGCCTCTTAGGCAGTTCCAGAATTTTTCCCAGACTTCTTCCCGGCTAGCTGTGGATCACTAGTCCCTTCAGGCTGTGTTCACGCAGCCAACTCCAGTCCTCTCCCTGGGATCCGACCTCAGAAGCCCGAACCTCAGCTCCCAGCCCCCGCCCGCCCCGGTGGGTGAGCAGACAAGCCTCTCGGGCTGGTGAGTGCTGCTCGGCACCGATCCTCTGTGCGGGAATCTCTCCGTTTTGCCCTCCGCACCCCTGTTGCTGTGCTCTTCTCCGTGGCTCTGACGCTCCCACCGCACTCCCCCGCCCCCATCTCTGCCAGTGAAGGGACTTCCTAGTGTGTGGAAACTTTTCCTCCTTCACAGCTCCCACCCAGGGGTGCAGGTCCCATCTCTATTCTTTCGTCTCTGTTTTTTCTTTTTTTTTGCCCTACCCAGGTACGTGGGGAGTTTCTTGCCTTTTGGGAGGTCTGAGGTCGTCTGCCAGTGTTCAGTAGGTGTTCTGTAGGTGCTGTTCCTCATGTAGATGTATTTTTGATGTATCTGTGTGGAGGAAGGTGATCTCCACGTCTTACTCCTCTGCCAACTTGAAGCTCCAGCCTGGGTATGATTTCTACAAAAGCAATTTGTAAGAGCCTCTGATTCTACCTGGAAATTAGTCACCCCAATTCTAATTACAAGACTTTTATGACCCCGGCTTCTGTGACTGGCCGCCCCTCCTAGTGCAGGCATTTCAACCACCCATATGCAACATCTGGGGGTTGCTTAATGTCACCACCACTCAAAGAACTGGAGCTTCTGGGGGAAACTTTTCTCACCTAATCACCTTAGTATCGAACTCAAGCCAAAAACTAAGGTGGAAGCCCACCCAAGACACTTCTTAGTTCTGCTGGGCACTGGACAATACAGGATGATCCCATGAAGACCGGTGTTAGCTTTGGTATTGAAGGAACTGTGGCTTATAGAACTGGTAATAGATTGTGTTGCTACTCTCTCAAAAGAAGTGGACTCCTTCCTCAGAGCCCAGCAAGGGATGTACATTACCCAGACATAAGTACTTCACTGCCCTGCTGGTTTCAGCAGCTGGTAGGCGGTTGTAAGAACACTGGGCCCACCGCCAGCCCTGTGGGGTCAGGGCACCCGGCCTCTCCAAGCCTTGGTATCCTCATCTCCTCTATGGTATAACTGTTTTGAGAATTGAATATTAATAATAATTATAGATAACATTTTGAACACCTAATAACCGTAGTATTGTTAATAAGAGTATTTACCAAGGGCTTCCCATGTGTCTTGCACTGTGTCATGTGCTTCACAGGGATGACCTCATTTAATCTTCAGAACCTGCTCTGGGGAGAGGTGTGGCCTGTCACCTCTAGAGATGAGGAAACAGCCTCACAGAGGTTAAATGAGTTGCCCACAGCTGATGAGGGACAGACAGGGCGCTTGAACTCAGGGTAGTCTGACTCCCAGCTCTGAGCATGTGTCCATCATGCTTTCTCACTGCCTCACATGTTTTCTGCCATGTTCACTCTATGTCAAGCCTTGCAGCATCTTAAAGGCACTTATAATAAATACATTTATCCTCACACCAAACATGGTATGTGAGTGTGAAAGCTCACAGAGGAGAAAGAGTCCTCTATACGTGCTCATTTTTATCCCACGTGAAGTTATCTGGCTTTCACAGTGAATGTCCCTGGTGTTTTAAAGGGCCATAAAAGGAGGTTAGAAGGATAGAGGTCCTGAAAGGCCTATGGAAACTGTTGACAGATATTCACCAAGTAACTCTAATCTGGGTTTTAGAAAGTTAATTTTGTGTGAGACTTGGGTAGGAACTCAGGCTTGGAGTCAGACCAACTGTGCTCTGATACTTGGTAACTTTGGGACCTTGCAAACATGACTTAACTTATTTGTATCTCAGTTTTCTTATTTGGAAAAGGGGGTATTCTAGAACGTGCCTTACAGGGTTGCTCTGAAGATTGAAAGAGATAGTGTATTTAAAATTGCCAACAGCCTTGTACATAGAAAATATTCAATAAATAATAGCTATTATAAATTTTACCCTGGGTACTGTATAATAAATAACAGCAACTAATATTTACCGAGCACTTGCTGTGTATCAGGAATTGGGTTAAGCATTTGGCATGCATTGTCTCATTTCATGCTCAAAACAGCCTCGAGGGTAGGTATTACTAACATCTCCATTTTACTGATGCGAAGCCAGGGCTTGGAGAATTTCAATCATTTGCCTAAGATCTCACACTTCATGAGTCACAGGGGTGGGGTTTGGACTCGGCTGGTCTGACCCCAGAGCCCATGCGCGTTGCCACCAGGCTGTCCTGATCGCTTTTGCTCCTGACTTGGCTCCTTTGCAGT
Source organism: Aethalodelphis obliquidens (assembly GCF_003676395.1). Classification (NCBI taxonomy): domain Eukaryota; kingdom Metazoa; phylum Chordata; class Mammalia; order Artiodactyla; family Delphinidae; genus Aethalodelphis; species Aethalodelphis obliquidens. The sequence goes on from NW_020837989.1 coordinate 9,483,540, forward strand.
CTTGTCTACAGGTAAACCTAGTTATCCGCTCACGTATCTTATCAACTAATTGACAGTACGCCATAGTGTGTGTGTGTGTGTGTGTGTGTGTGTGTGTGTGTGTGTGTGTGTGTGTGTGTGTGTTTTGACAAAGGCCAACTCACCTGCGAGGAGAAGTATGAACATTTACTCAGGAGGAAACTGAGGCTCAGTCACACGTTTGCATTTCCAAAGAGGAACTGTTGATCATCTTAATATGAATATATTTTATTTACTTATTTTTTAATATATTTTAAATGGAAAATGTCCTAGAGGGAAAGAGGGACTGCAAGTGTGACTAGAAATAGGAATAAGCTAGAGAAAAAGAACAAACAGAGCAACCCACTCCACCCCTGCACATTCCACCATGAAATCTCATTTGAGGCTATCTCGGTTTCCCCAGGATGATTTGCCTATGAGAGAATGCAGAGAAAACTGGTTTTAAGGGGACACAGATGGAATGAGAGGAAGGACTGTTTGGAAATGACTCATGGAGGAAAAGCAGCCCCCACCCCATTCAACATGCATGCGCACGCACACACACACACATGCACAAGCGTGTGCACACATGTATACCACTCTCCTCCCCTCCAAAAACACATTCTTTTCTGTTTTGTATCCCATTCTCTCCCCAGTGCACATGGATTGATCCATAGGGACGTTTCCTAAATATCCTGGTTGCTACTTGGTGCGTGCCAGATGCCTCTGAGTTTCAGATTGTTGAATCTCTTGGGTCTCTGTGACTGCCTGTTGTGTCCCTGCCCAAAGTCCCCTGAATGGATAATCCCCAGCATCCATGCACTTGAAGGACGGGACAAAATCTTATCAGACAAGGAAACTACCAGTGCAATCTGGACAGTATAGAATTCTGCCAACAACTGTACTAATATAAATAAGCAACACTTTGTAATCCCCCAAACTCAGATTCAAGTCCTTCCCTCAGGGTGATCCCGAAGAATACATAATTCTTTTGGCCAAGCTGTGGTTCCTGTTCAATGATTCAAAAACTGAGATGCAATTTCTGGATGTGTGGGGGTTCAGAGAGGTTCCCAGCTATGTTTCTCTTGCTTGAGAGGTGGACCTAAGTTCAGATCTCAGCTCAGGGTACTTAGTATCTGTGAAGCTTTAGCAAATCACTAAACTTTTCTGAGCCATGGTTCTTTCAACTGTAAAGTGGGGATAATAACCTATATCACAAGGTTCTGAAATTAATGAGTTAATGTGTCTAAAGCACTTAGCACAGTGCCTGGAATATAGGAGAAACTACATTATGGGTATGTTTAAGCCTATAACTTAAAATAAGACTCATAAATGGAATTCAATGACTCCAAAAGGAACCCAGTGAAATTTAAAGAAAATAAGTTACAAAACAATGACAACAGCAAGTTCTTCCGTGACCCAAGACATTTGTTTTCTGTGTGTTGTGTGTATTTCTATGAATGTGTGGTTAAGGTTGTTTATATTTCCATCATGTTTGGGTTCAGTAGGGCACAACTAGACCAGATAAATCAGCATCCCAAATCCAAAGAAGAAAGCAAAGTTACTACCCTTGAAAATGAGTTACAGGGATTATGTTTTTTGAACCATAAGAGTGAAGACGTGACCTGACCTAGGGTTTTTATGCTCTTCTTTGGTGTGAGAGGCAGCTTGCAAGATGCAGATTTGATACAGTATTGTAACTTCCCCCAAATTCCTGTGATTTAATGGAAAGATGATTTGAAATTGGGATGATTTTGAAAAACATAATTATAAGAGCTATAGACCCATAATCGCAGACATGTATTTGGAGCCAAGTTTATAAAACTAGTTTTGTAATATATTTTTAAAACTCAACTTCATTGTTTCACATCCAGTGCAAACCTTTTCAAATTCAATAGGAAAAAAAAAATCCTAACTTCAAAATTTAATTTTGAAGTATTTAAAATGAACCCAGCTATTTGTAAACTGCTAGGAAGGGGCAGAGTCTTGCATAAATGATCATAAATGACTTGTGAGAGCAACTCAGGGTCATAGAAACTGGTAAAGGAATTTAAGGCAGTGTTTCAGTTACTTATTGTTGTATAACCACAACCACACAAAACGTTGTGACTTCAAACAACACCTTATTATTTCTCTTGGCCCAGTGGGTTTACTGGGTTCACCTGGGAAGTTCTCTCTTGAGGTCTGTCACGTGGTTGACGTCAGATGGTGGCTGTGGCTGGAGGAATCCAAAGACCCGACTGGGCTGGGCATCCACGACGGCTGCCTCGCAAGCTGGTGGTGGATGCCAGTTGTTAGCTGGGACAGCTGTAGCTGTGGTCAACTGGAGGGCTGAGACGTGGCCTTTCCATGGGGCTTGGGCTTCTTACAGCATGGTGGCTGGGATCCAAAAGAGAGCATTCCAGGAACTAGCATTCCAGTAGACTAAAGTGGAAGCCACAAGACCTCTTATGACTTAGCTTTATAAGTTACACAGTGTCACTTCTGCTGCATTCTGTTGGTTCTACAGGTCTGGCTTAGATTTGGTATGGGGAGGTACTACTCGCTGGCATGAATACTGGGGTGTGTGGCTCATTGGCGGACATCTTTGAAGATGAGATACTAAAGGGGCTTTATGAGACCAGATGGCATTCCCATGTAGGGGAGGATTTTTGAAAATTACTTTCATTTCCATGGAAAAAAGAGAAAGATGCTTTGTTGCCTGCTTTTCATAAAATCCAGCCGATTTCCTTGAATCTTCCACCATGGAGCTCCTAGCACACATGCACAGGTTTTTATTATCTAGTGAGGCTGGAAGAAATCAACCTTATCTCTAAGAGATGCAGGAATGATAATAGACAAGTCACCTTCTCTGCCCCCATATTGGGCAGGCAAGACCCTGCCCCTGGCCAGAGGCAAGTTCAAGAGCAACCTCAGGCTTTTCTTGTGGGCATCTGGAGGAGTGGTGAAAGTGGAGATGGGTTCACCTTTAAGTGCACTCAGTATAAAAACTTGGGCCACAGAGTGATTTTTAGATGAGAAAAACCATGTTCTAAAGAATCCCCTCGGTTTTGGGATGAGGTCTAGAATGAGGATGTGACTTGGTGACTCTTATATACTAGTTAGGTGGTGTGGGAGTGACCAGGGCTTTGTTCTAAGTCTTAATCTGATGATCCTCACTGAATCACTCCACCACCTTCCTTGGAAGGTTTTCCTTTGTTTCTGTAGTGGTTCCTGGGACCTAGTTTTTTTCAGAGTTTGTATGTAGTGAGGCTCTCAGAAAAGTACCAGAAGTTAGCTTGAGTGGGAAACCCAGCCAAATACATGGGGTTCATATGAAATATGCCTGAGACCATGGATGTAAAGACCACACAGGTTTCCTCTGGGGTGGTGCTGGGAGCTGGAGGCCCAGTCTTATCTCTCCTGCAAGCTATGGGAGGGTTTCACCTCGGGTAAATAACTCCAGGTTTATTCATGCACTCAGCAAATAGTTATTAGATTTCTTCTATGAGCCTAGCACCTTCCCAGGCTCTAGAAATAGACCAGTGAGCAAAATTCACAAAGTCCCTGACCTCCAGGGAGAGTATTCCTAAACATTCCCAGTGGTGGCAAATGGAACCAATCTTTGTTCAGAACAAATATTGTTGGCAATTATGTATTTTTTTCCTCCACACAGATGAGTTATTTCTTTTAAAAAGTTAGACTAGTAAGATGATTGTGGAATGGATATAAAATAATGAATTTCAAATCTGAGAATTAAGCACAAAGAATTCCCATGAAAGAGATTAGTTACTGAGTTAATTCTTCATTTTCCAAAATCATTTCATAAACAATAGCTCCCTGGCATGGAACTGGAGTCTTTGAAAACTCTGCCTCTCCTCAGAATTCTTGATATGACCTCATCTTGTTGCATTGTTAAATAATCTCAACCCTTTTGGGTGTAACTGATTTAACAAGTTAACACTTGATGCTGTTTAGACAATGCGTCCCTTACAGGAGCAAGACGGAGCAGGACTGGGCAATGACGGCATGGGAATGGGATTTAGGCCCCTTGAGTCTGGTTGCCTGAGCAACTCTCATTCTCCCATTTGGCTTGCGATGCCTACAGGTCACCCAAACAAATGGCTTAAAAATTGTCGGAGAAGATATCTGTCATTTCATCAAACCTGTTGTGAGCGTGAATGATTTGATTAACGTCCTTTTTTCTAATCATCATTCAACAAACTTATTCAGGATCTAATATGTGCCGGGCAATGTAGCTAACGGAGGTTCCTACCGTGGCAGAATTTAACTTCCACTGGGGTAGAAAGAGAGTACAACAAATGGGTGAAGCTGGGAATTAGTACCAGGGGAAAGTAAGACATGTGATAGGGAGTGATTGGGGGTTAGCATAAGTTGGGTGGTTATTCCATTGCGGTGGGAACTAGCCTAAAGATTGGTTGTGTCTAATTGCTGTTCAAACCAGCCTTTAGAAGAGGTTGTGCAGGATAATGAGGGCACTGGACACAGGGTCAGAAGTTCTGAATTCTCTAACTAGCTTTGCACTTAGTAACTGTGTGATCTCAGCTTTTTAGGGCCTCCGTTTCTTCACTGACTATCGTTGAGTTAGGCCTTGGTGGAAGATCTCGAAGGTTCTTTTAATTCTAACTTTTACAAATCACATTATCTGTGCTAACATTTGATAATCATATGATCCATGCTAGTAAGTTTTAAGAATACCTGGGCTTGGTAAGATTGCCCATAGAAAGCTAAACTTACTAGCAATGTCTGTTTTCTTATTAATGCTTAGTGTTTAACTGCTTTCTGATTCCAGAGCTCTTTCCCATAAATTTTTCTCTTGATCCTCACAAAAACCCTTTAGAGATGAAGAAATGAGTTTAAAGTAGCTAACTATGCTATTTCACATGGGCAGTAAACATGGGGTCCTTTAAACAGGGCCTAAATGAGAGACAGTTGGTTATGATTGGCTCAAAACAGCCCTACTCAAATGACAAGATTTCCTTCTTTTATAAGGCTGGATAATATTCCATTGTGTGTTTATACATGTATAATCTCACATTTTCTCTATCTATTCAGTTGGTGACAGACACTTAGGTTGTTTCCATACCTTGGCTCTTGTGACTAATGCTGCAACGACATAAAGAAAATCCTGCCATCGTCACAATGTGGGTGAACCTGGAGGGTGTTAAGTAAGATAAGCCAGACACAGAAAGACAAATACTGCACGATGTCACTCATGTATGCAATCTTAAAAAGTCAGACTCTTAGGGGCAGAGAGGACAGTGGTTACTAGGGGATGGAAGCGTGGAAAATGGGGAAATGTTGGTCACAGTTTCATATATGCAGGATGGGTAAGTTCTGGAAATCTAATGTACAGCATGGTGACTATAATTAACAATGCTGTATTGTATACTTGAAATTTGCTAAGAGAATAGATCATAATTGTCGCCCTCCCCACATACACATATACAAAGAAAACTATGTGAGGTGACTGATGTGTTAATTAGCTTGATTGTAAATAGTTCACAATGTGTGTGTGTGTATGTATATATACACACATATGATAATCACGTTGCACAGAATTGTACATACAGTTTTTATTTGTCAATCATACCACAAGAAAGCTAAAAAAAAAGGAACAAAAGAACTCAGCCCTACTCAAAGACGTTGAAGCAGTGACCTTTAATTTCCTTTCCCACATCAAGGTTCTGCATTTGTGTGTTTTTCTAAAACCACACTAGAGCTAGGACTCTGAGTCTCATGCCACAAAAATGATTGAGTGATATCTTTAGGTTACTCTGGTCTTACCAAGGACATGAAGTCCCTTAAGCCTTGATGGAGATATGACAATGTAGCTGAACCTAAATAAAATGACATTCCACTTAAAAAGGAAGGTGACTACATTGCTGCTGGGAATGCAAAATGGAACCGCCACTTTGGAAAATGCTTTGACAGTTTCTTATAAGTTAAACATACACTTAACCCACATTTCTACTCCAGGGTATTTGTACTAGAGAAATGAAAACTTGTGCGGACAAAAACGTGTGAAAAAAAATGTTTATAGTGGCTTTATGCATAGTTGCCGAAACAGGAACACCCAAATGTCCTTCCACTGGTGAATGGATAAACGAACTGTGGTACATAGACACAATGGAGTACTACTCAATAATAAAAAGGAGCAGATTCCTGATAGATTCAACAACTTGGATGAATCTCAAAAGCATTATGCTAATTGAAGGGAGTCAGATTCCAAAGACTAATTAGTGTATGACTGCATTGATAGGACATTTTGGGAAACTATATGTCAGTTCAGAAAACAGATCTATGGTTGTAGGAGCTGGGAATGGGGGCAGGGATTGATTATCAAGGGACACAAGGGAATTGTTTGAAGTGATGGGACAGTTTTGTATCTTGATTGGGGTAGTGGTAACACAACTGAATGCATTTGTCCAAACTCATAGAACTACGTAACTAAAAAGGATGAATTTGATTGTATGTAAATTATGCCTTCAAAAGCTGAATGCCTCAAAAAAGTAGCAATATGTATTTTGTGTGTTTTGATTTTAAAATGTTTTGAGTGAATAACTTTCTGTCAGAAAAGCACCCCATTCTTATGCAGTGTCTATTTTTTGAGGATGTCAAATGGGGTCAGAATTAATAAAAGTTCCATCAGGAAGAATCTCAGTTAAACATATCAGCTTCCCCAAGTTAGGGGAACCATGAAAGCCAGTTTAGAAATGATCAATGAATAACCTTTCATTGTTTCAATCTCCAGACTCACTTCTTATCCTCTGTTTTGCAGACTTTTCAAATGCTACCTCTGTAATCCATTGTGCTTTTAGCATCATTGCTCATTTTGACCAGATATAGATTGCAAACTGTTTGAGGTCAGAGAAGTGAGTGGAGCACAAGGCACGCCAGGTCACGCAGGAAGAAGGTTTTCTCTTCAGAGTGTGTTTTGAGGACAGGTACTAGGAAGAGATTTACTTATGGCACCAAGTACAGTTCTTTGAGGGCGGGAACACCCACTAAACCTCTAGGCAGATACGGACATTTATCCTTCTGGGAACACATGCTGACCAATCCCTGCCCATATCCCAACCTGAAAGACCAAGGCTTGGGAAAAAAAATGAAACACTGCCCAGTCCAGGGTGAGGCAGAGGACCGAGTCAGGGGTTTCATCTTAGTCAAAAGGATACACTGTTTTACACATCTCTTTCTTCTCTCTCTTCTGCCATACCTTCCTCGTGAGTCATGAGTAGGGCCCTCAAGGTTCTTCTCAATATAGTTCTTCAGGCAGTCACTATCAATCTGCTGGAGCTGGTGTTTATGTGCAGGTCCTTTGACTGCAAGAAACAGAAGGAGAAGTAAACTGGCTTAAATTATTAAAAAAAAAAAAAAAGAAAGAAATGTATTTGTCCATGAGACTTAAAAACCAGCCAGGTTCCGGGAGCAGGTTGACAGGACCTCAAAGCTGTCGCCATCTCTTATTTCTGCTTTCCTCTATTCCCAAGCATCATGCAATTTCATCATGATGACCAGCAGCTCCACATCTTATATCCCTCCTCCCCAAGTTTTGATAGTAACAGCAAAGTAAAGCATCTTATTTCACGATGCTTTGGACAAAAACCCTGGGTCTGATGATCACTGTGGCAGGGTAGAATTCCACTGTTTGGCCATCTGGGGACACCTGCACCTACAGATGAAGCACATGGGAAGGGGCAGAAACCCCCCAAGTAGGAAAGTAGAGTATTGTTACTGGAAGGGGAATGTTCAGTTTGGTGAGATGAAACCACTGTGTCTTACCTCATTTAAAATCTGATTACTCAGAGCACTTCGGCTCCCAGGTATGCAGAAGCAAGAAGAAGGGGGCTGCATTTGGTTTCCTAGAACATCCATCTGGGTAAACTGAGTCCCACGGTTCAGTATGCATTTGTGGGGCTGCTCCCACCCCACTGAATTTTTGGTTTCTTGGTGCTCCTTGCTCTCTGCCTCCTTCTGGGTCATCTTCTACTCAGGACCTGGCCTGTTCTGTCTACTGCCACATCTCAGGCCATAGTCATCTTCATGGCCAGGTAACCTTCGGCAGAGACAAGATGAGAGTTTCTCAAAATCACTTTAAAAAGGCAATTAAAAAAAAAGGAAACCAGTGAAGCAAAGTGAAAGAAAGTACAGTATTCAAAATGCCTTAATAGGACTTATTATACAGAGCATGTAGTTTAATTCAAATCAAGTAAAGCCTTGCCATCGTATAGATCCCAGAATGTCAGAGCAGTAAAGGACCTTAAAGAGTTTCCAGTTTGGGACTTCCTGGTGGTGCAGTGGTTATGAATTCGCCTGCCAATGCAGGGGACACGGGTTCAAGCCCTGGGCCAGGAAGATCCCACATGCTGTGGAGCACCTAAGCCCGTGCGCCACAACTACTGAACCTGTGCTATAGAGCCTGCAAGCCACAACCATTGAGCCCATGTGTCACAACTACTGAAGCCCGCACGCCTAGAGCCCGTGCTCTGCAACAAGAGAAGCCACTGGAGTGAGAAGCCCACGCATCTCAACGAAGAGTAGCGCCCGCTCACCATAACCAGAGAAAGCCCGCGCCTAGCAACGAAAACCCAACGCAGCCAAAAAATAAAGAAAGAAATAAAGAAATTTATTTTTTAAAAAAAGTTTCCAGTTCACCCTCATTATCTTATAGATGGGGGTACTGAAGCCTTGGGAGGGAACAACTTCCCCAAAGTTAACATCAGCATCAATGCCAATGTCAATGTCAGAGCTGGCCCAGGACCCAACATCTTTTTCTGGTCCAGTTCTTTTTGCAGACATGATGCTTCTGCTGCTCCAACCTCCTAAAATGATTTTTCATAAAGCCCAGATATGCTGAAACAGCTCATTTTTTTTTTAGCAATCTCTATGCTAGCAAATATTTTAAAGCAATTTATATGAACATATAATATGTTCTCACGGTTCCCAAATAAGAAATTAACAGGGAATGGCATAAAAAGCCTCTCCCTTTCCCCTGCCCCTGTTTCCCCCTATCTATAGGCAATGCTTTTTATTAGTTCCTTGTGTATTCTTCCAGGAATATTTTGTGCATATATAAGCAATATAGTGACATACTCTGCTTTTTTTGTTTTTTTTTTGTTTTTGGCTGTGCTGGGTCTTCGTGGCTGCATGCGGGCTTTCTCTAGTTGTGGCAAGCAGGGGATACTCTTCGTTGCAGTGTGCGGGCTTCTCACTGCAGTGGCTTCTCTTGTTGCAGAGCACGGGCTCTAGGCACGCGGGCTTCAGTAGTTGTGACACGTGGGCTCTAGAGCGCAGGCTCAGTAGTTGTGGTGTATGGGCTTAGTTGTTCCGTGGCATGTGGGATCTTCCAGGACCAGGGATCGAACCTGTGTCCCCTGCATTGGCAGGCAGATACTTATCCACTGCGCTGCCAGGGAAGCCCAATTCTTCATTTTTTTTTTTTCCAACTCTCCATTTTTTAAACACAAATTATAGCATGCTATATACTCTGCTTTGATTTTGCTTTTTACACTCAAGTTTTTATCTTGGAAAACTTTCCGTATGAGTATATAGAGAGCATCCTCATTCATCTTTACAGCTACAAAGTTTTGCATTGCACAATGGGGATCCTAGTTTATATAGCTTGTTCTCTAATGGTGTCAATTTTGATGGTGTTCACCATTTGACTATTATAAACAGCACTGCAACAAATAACTTTTACACATGTCATTTCATGTGGTTGTCGTTATATATGTAAGATAAATTCCACAAAAATGAAATAGTAGAATCTTAAGGGTATGTGCATTTGTTGTTTTGATAGGTGTTGCCAAATGGCCCCCAATAATAGGATCCTATAATGTAGAGTCCTATAATTTTTGAGAGTGCCTCTTTCTCCAGGTCCTCTCCAACACACCCTGTTACCAAAATTTGTATCTTTGCATATTTGATAGTAGTAAGATGGTATCTCAACATTTTAAAAGTCAAGCTATAGAAATATAAACATTAATAACTGAATCTCCCTTTCTCATTTCTTCTGAATCCCTTTCCCAGGATACTTTCTCTGATCACTTTGATGATAGGATCTCATTAGGTCACTTTTTTTTTTTTTTACTCAAAATACATCATTAGCATTATTCAAAACGTACAGATCTGCATCATTCATTCATACAGCAGTTATTTCCTGAGCATTTATCAGGTTTTAGGCCCTTTAGATAAAGCCTTAAACAAGACAAATACATTCCCTGTCATGTGGGGCTTGTATTTTGGTTGGGAAGACATGTGAAAATGGATAAACAAATAGACTATTACTTAAGAGAATGTTAAGTGCCCTGAAGAATACACAGGGTGACTTGGTAGAGGGGCTAACGTGGGGACACAGCCTGACCCACCCTCTGCCCCTAATATCATTAAGAACAAATAAGAAAACAGCTACTGGAGGAGTGAAATGCTCTCACAAACATATTACTGATAGTAGTGATGTCTTGTTTATTAGTTTTGGCCTGAACTGACCTGTTACTTTTGTATTATGTAGACAGAACTTTTAGATCAGCATTAAGACTGCTCCGGAGGTGCTGAGCTAGAGACAGAAAAAGCCTTTCCAGTTCCCCTAATGGGCTGGTGCTAAAAACACAAAGGTCAGTCTAATTCCCAAGGACATGAGCCAGAACTCAGTTAAGAGAAAATGATCTCTTCCCTTTCACCAAGTAATAAACAACTCATTGTCTACTGCAGGTTTAGAAAATCCCATTTGGATTTGGAGTCTAGCCCAGCGTTCATCACATGGATTAGGTAGTGGAAAGAGCCCTGCTCAGAGGATCAGGTACAGGGAGCTGTGTTACTGATTCCTACCCCTTGCTGGACGTGTGACTTTGGGCAAGCCTTAGCGGGAGACTTGAAGACTTCTGGGCAGGTAGCTTGATTCGAAGCAGAGTCGCTTGCTGCAGTTCTGACTCTGACCTTTGCCGTGAGTCATGGTTCCCCCTTCAGAAACCAGCCAGATCCCCACCTTGGACTTCAGTCTGGCATAAGTCTTGTCTGTATTTAAGTCCCAGCTTCTCCCAAGCTGGGACCTTGTTTAGCCCCCACTTCTCTCTCCCCGAGGCCCTGGCCCTGTGACCTGCTCTTAGACCTCTCAGAAAATTCTCTGGCCATTACCAGCTACCAGGCATGTAGTTCCATGTCCCTGAGAGCTCGGGAGTTCCTGTCTCCACCTCATCTTGCTGGACCTCTAGCAGGTTGCTCTTTCCCTGGCTAGCCTCCATCTCTGCATTTTGTCACACACCGCCTTCCCAGAGTGTTTCCCCACCACCTTCAGCTGCCCTCAACTTGAAAGCAAGTCTGGTTTCTACCTTCTTCCCCTCTGGCTCATACCATGGCCAGAGTGAGAGGTTGGACTAAAGTAGTGGCTTCCACCCAACTTTTTCATTAGCAGTAGAACTTACTTTACACATCAACGTTTAAGTGGAACCCCCAAACAGAAAACAAAACAAAACAAAAACTTGCTTAGGCTAATTAAATTTTCTTAAGAGAAACACATCAGTTTGCTGAACCCAGCAAGCACCAAAAGACCCTAGAATCCCTCAAAATTTAGCTCAAAATTCTGAACTAGGTGATCTAGTCTATCCCCTTCTAGTTTGTAGGCAGCCTACAAAATTCAGTGGCTTGCTCGGGTCACACAGTGAGACCCACCAAATCCAGCTTCTAGAATGTGTTGCCCCCAAACAGAATGTGAATTCTACAGTTGAGAGAGTAGAGATGTTTGCTTCCCTGTGTTACTCCTGCGTCCTCGGTGTATAAGTGCAATGCCTGGCTTGACTTGGGTACTTCATCAATAGTGGTGAAGGAATGAATGAGTCTTACCAAGGAGCTCTTATGTGCTCCCAGCCCTTAGCTCTCAGAATAGAGCTGTGAATAAGGCTGACCAGCATGGTTCCTTCTCTTATGGAGCTCAGAGTTAAACAGGGACTTGAACCTGAAACCGATGATCACAAGGGGTTAATGAAAGAATTGCAACTGTCTGGCCTTTACAGGCAAGAGGACAGAAGCCAGGCAGACCTCAGAATGGCCCACTGGAGTGAAGTGGGGAAGCGGGGTGAAGGTGGGTCCTGACCCCCAGGCCCACCTGTCTCTTTCTCATGCCTTGTTTTGCCTCAGAGATCTGGCCTTCATCATCTTGTCTAAGGGTATAGCTGAGGCCTGCCTAAGGGAAGGCAGTGACCTCAGCTGCTCAGCTGCAAGAGCCCTGCCAAACTCTGTCACAACTACAGTGAGGGCTGTCTCTGCCTAGAGCTCTGAGCTGGGCAGATACTGAGTCTCCACCCATCAGCTGTATGCTCTGTTCCCTAAGCCCTCCCACACCATCTTCCCAAGCTGTTTTTTCTGCCTGGGGTGGCTGTTTCTACCCCTCATTGCCCATGAAAATCCTTTCCACACTTCAAGGTGAAGTTGAAATACCACCTCCTTCGGGGAGCCTGTCCTGATTACCACCCCCACTTCCTTACCCAGGAGGAAGTGATCACTCCCTCTTCTGGCCTCACATAGTGCCCAGTCTCTCTCTCTTGTTGCAGTGACAGAAGCAAATTATGGTGTGTATTAGATCATTTATCCATTTATTCCACAACTGTTTACTGAGCATCTACTATGGATGGGGGGGTTGTAGACAAGGTCCCTCCTTTCATAAAGTGTGCTTTCTTATAGGAGAATCAGGACAAAAAAGTGAATAAACAAATGAAATATTTTCAGGTTGATAAGGGCTAAGAAAAAAATGCAGGACAGAGAGTTGGTGGTGGGGTGTGTGTATACTGAGTTAGACAGGTCAGTCAGGGACAGCCTTGCTGAGGAGATGAAATTTGAGCTGAGCTATGAATGACAAGAAGCAGCCAGCTATGGAAAGAGCTGGAGGAAGGGCATTCCAGGTCGAGGGGAGAGCATGTGCCAAGACCCTGAGGCAGGCAAAAGCTTGGTGGGTTTGAAAAACAGAAAAAAGCCTAGTGTGGTGGCAATGAGTGGGATGAGAGAAGTAAGGAGGCGTCAGGGCAGGACCTGGGTCAGCTTGGGCCTCATGTTGTTGTTAAATATAAGAAACCACTGGACAATGGTAAGCAGGGGAGAGGTGAGAACTGACTGATGTCCATTCATTCATTCAGTGATGATACATGCCTCCCTTGTGATGACACAGAAGGAGGTGCTGAGAACACAGGGACCAGAGATGCTGCCTGCCCTCTAGTTGTGCAGGTGGAACAGAGGGGCCTCCCCTGAGTAAAGCCATCCTAAGCTCAGGGTCTGGTTTTTGATTATCTGCTTTGCTGATTCAGATACTTGATCTGTCAGGTTCCTCTTGTTCTTGTTATTGAGAGTATGGTACATGAGCCCCTGCTGCCATTACCCAGGAGTATGTTAGAAATACAGACTCCAGGGGCCCACCTAGACCCACTGACTCAGAAGGTGTATCCCCCATCGATTTGTGCTTACTCAGAATAGAGCTGAGAGGATGGTAATGAGTCAGATGCCAGCTTAACAATTCATAGCTACTAAACTCTTACATCAGTGCATGTCAGAACTTTAAAAGTGCATGCCCATCACCTGGGAATCTTGTTAAAATGCAGATTCTGATTCAGTAGTTTTGGAATGGGACCCCACATCCTGTGTGTCTCTCAAGCTTTAAGGTGATGTTGATGCTGTTGTTCTAAGGAGCACAGAGCTTCGCATGAACTGAATGAAGGGCAGGGAGGCCAAAGCCGGGTGAGGAGGGTAAGAGTGCTGTGAGCCAAGCTGGAGAGGCAGACAGCGGGTAGATCATGCTGCCTCTCTCTACATCTCCCACAGTGTTTTTTTAAACGAAAAAAAATTTTTTTTTTTTTGCGGCACGCGGGCTTCTCACTGTCGTGGCCTCTCCCGTTGTGGAGCACAGGCTCCAGACGCGCAGGCTCAGCGGCCATGGCTCACGGGCCCAGCCGCTCCGCGGCATGTGGGATCTTCCAGACCGGGGCACGAACCCGTGTCCCCTGCATCGGCAGGCGGACTCTCAACCACTGCGCCACCAGGGAAGCCCCTCCCACAGTGTTTTGATAGTAACTCTGTGAAGTCCTTTCCATGTTGGAGCATAATCCCGTCATCAGGGACCTGGTTTTTTTCATGTCTGTAGCCCCAGCACAGTGTCTAGTTCGTAGTCAGGACGCACTAAACGTAGATTGAATGAGGGCTGATTTGAGATAGGATGGAAAGTCTGAGAAACTGAGTCTAGCTGATGCAGCATGTCCAATGCAATCTTTGCCGAAGCAGCACCCTCAATACCCTTTATTCCAACTAATTCTGGTAACAACTGGGCATATGCCCCAAATTTGAAAACAGCTCCAGAAAAAGCCCTGGCTCTGGTTGAGATAAACATAAATGGAGGCAGAGCTGGACAGGAGGTGTTCTGCAGACTGACATAAGTGGTTGGTCAAGACCTAATCAATTTCAAAATAGAAACTGGAACTGAGTGTAAATGACATGAGAAGAAGGACAGGGGCATGGCCTCCCCAGGAAATCAGATAGGCTGGCAGGACAGCAAGCATTAGCAAAGAGGGAATCTGGCAGCTGAGCCTGGTAACTGGAAAAAAGTCAGACCCAACCAGGATGAGCAGGCGCCCAGGAGTGAGGGTCTGAGTCACCACTAATGAAACATTAAGCCACACTCTGCTTTTCCTGCCTGCCTAGTGAAAACCATTTGCTCAAATCCTGTTCTATTTCAGGAAACATCAGCTGTATCATAGGAAGTCCTGCTCTTTCCACATTAGGAGCAAGAGTCACTTCTCTTTGCTTTTGGATGCTCACACAACACTGGTCCTAGCGGGCACAAGGCTATTGTGCTGCTCACATAAAATAGATAGGTACAGTTGGCCCTGGGAGGTTAGGCAGTCAAGGAAAAGCTGAATTTCAGAGTTGTCACCATAAAGCATGGATTTCAGTCCCTCTGAGGAGCCTTAAAATATTCCCGTGCCAGCTTCCAAGGAAAGAGAACTGTCATATCCCCCTTTCCCTCTCTCCTGTCCTGTGAGAGGTGCTTTGAAACCCTGGCCTCATCTTCCCAGAAGAGAGTAGGGATGCTGGAATGCACCCTCCCTGACAAGCAGATGGCTACTGTGTCTCTGACATTGATGATTTTCCCTGGGACCATTGCCGAGAGCTGCTCTTTGAAGTGGGTTGGGGGCAGGCAAATTGCAAGGGACCTTCTCAGTGGGCGAGAGAAGATTTCCCCCTCCTCTATCTCCTAGACCTGATTTAAAGTGTTACGGTCAATATGTGGTGAGGGCTACTGAGTACAGGAAGCGCACACTGAGAGTTTTATAGGACAAAGTGACCTTAAGGGGTGGGGCTGGGTATTTTTTTCCCCACTGAATACCTTATCATAGCAGGTTATCTAAGGATGTAGAATGTTCAGAAGTTCCTACAAACTTTCTAGGTTTTATTTGGGATCTTGGTAGATATTTCTACTTAAAGAACTTCTATAACACGTGGAAAATAAGTGCATGAAGAAAAAAGAAAAGAAAAACTTGATTTTTGCTAATGAGAGAGATCACCATGTCTGCCAGTTTGAGATGGATTTTGGTTTCTTCCCTCCAAAAGTAAGGTGGATCAAGACTGGTCTTCAGTCGTGATGAAGAGCAAATGTAAGAATTTATTTAGTTGTTTGGTGATCTGCAGCCCACTGTAGCAGAACATACCGGTCTGCGCAGAAACATAGGGAGCTGGGGTTTGGTATCAGCTCTGCCATTAAAGTGCTGTTCACCCTTGGTCTAGTCACCACCTGTCTCTGGGCCCCAGCTCCCTCTGCAAAATAAGAGGCTGGATTAGACATGATTTCCTAAATCCTGTGACCTATTATTATAATATTAAAAACAAATCACATAGTAGACAATTGTGCAGAATTTAATTCTCCTTTAATCCTCCTGATTAAGGAAGGGAGAACATCCCAGAGTAGTGTTAATATAGCTTTAACACCTTTTGAATACTTCCTGATCTTACTTTTACAAAGTGAGAGCTGACTTCAGGCTCAGAGTCTTCCTAAGACTGCACGTATGTGTCTAGATGAGAATCTAATCACATTGCTTTATTTTTGTTTCATTTATTTTTATGGTTACCTTTGTTTTTAAGACAAGTGATCCTGGTTTTCCATTTACAGCAATGATATATAGTTTTCTCCTAAAATAAAAGTATTTACGTAGATGAGAACATCTAAAGAAATCTATGAAGGTGATGTTGACATATGGCAAAAACCGTGAGGTTGGCTCTTGAATGGTTGCATGAGGGAAAACCCATCTAGGTGACCTCTAAGTGCCTTTCCAGCTCTTTGGGCCAGTGGATGTGAATGCCCCAGTTTCACCACAGAGCATACTTTGCTGGCCTCCAACTGTCTTAAATGTAAGCTTTGTGTGGTATGTGGCATTTTGGCCACTGTATCCAAAACATCTATAACCACTGTATGCATTCAGTGGATGGCACATGGTTGGACTTCACTAAATGATTCTGAAGGAATGAATGCATGTCTCAGGTGGAAAATACCGCACTGTGATATCTTTTCATGTTTAGGAGCCAAAGAGAAGGAACCCTCTGCATTTCAGACCCTGTGGAGTAGTGAACAGTCACAGGTGGGCACACCCACAAACATGCTTTATGCTTTGAATGTTAACCTAAGTTGAATTTTTGTGATATCGTTGACATTTGCAGAACATATGTAATACTATTTTTGTTTTTTAAATAAGTTGGCTCTTGACATCTTAGATCCTCTCTCAAAAAAGGCAAGGTTCAAATAATGAGTGAGTGAATAAGTAAATATATATATTTACCTTTTATTGTTGGTTTTCCTTGTTTTCAAATCTCATTGGCTCTCTGCTTGGAGTATTTTTAAATTGACTGGCTGGTACAAATTATGCTTTAAAAAAGTTTTGGAGGGGGCTATAGACCTGGTGTGTTTGCTGGGTTAGCGTTTGGGCGTGCCACCAGGCTGCTTTGGCTGGATGACAGTTTAAACACAACCAAACAGCTGGTCCTGCCAGGAGAGTCAATGGTGAGAAGATTCCACAGAAAGACGCGTTGGCATGGATATCCATCCCTTCCCCTGCAGGGGCATCTGAGTGGTCCAAGGGAGACCACTGGATTCAGGGGAGCCATCACTGACCCTCATCCATCTCTTTTTTCTCTTTCCTTCTCCCCTCAGAGCTGTAGGTGGTTCTGACTTTCAGTAGTTGTTGGGAACTACTGCCTCTGGAACCAGAGTTAGTGGAACAGAGAGCAGAGATTGGACTTTCTCATCAGCCCCACCTCATGTTTCAGGTGAAGACTTGTCCCTACACAGGGGAAGGTAAGGGGGTCTGAGATCATCTTTCAGGTAGGGCCATCCCTGCTCTCTCGGCCCAGCTTCAGCCATCTGGTTTCATTTTTTAGCCTCTTCTGAGGGCAAAGGAACATAAAGGGTGAGGTAAATGGAAGCAGAATTATTGAAATGTAATGAAAAACTTTCTAGTTACTTAAGCAGCACAAATAGTTATTACAAAAAGAACAAAGTGATATACTCCACAGGGCTGTTGTGATGAATTGAAACGATGTGAATAAAGGATGGCAGCTGTGTCCCGCCCATTGGATACACTCCATAAATAACAGTTGTGATTATTAATTTAACTTCTTCCACAGTAACTGGCTGCTAGTGGGTCTCAGTAGATGTTTGTTGAATCAACAAATGATGGAACTGGCTGCCTTAGAGGGAGGAAACTAGAGGTGTCCAAGCTGAAGATATATATTACCGAGTTATGGTATTGATACTTCCATCAAATATCAAAATAGAAATGGAAGTGAGCTCCAGTGCTTTAGATCTGTCACCCATCAGCCCAGTTGATGTCCTTCAAGGCAAAGTGGCTTTGACTGGCCAGACAACTGCAGGATGACTTTCCATGTACTCTCCCCTTTCCGTGTAACTGATGTTAAAGTTAGCATGTGCCTCAAATTAAGCCAATATGTCTTCAGACACCAGAGTTTTGCAGCAGCCCTTGAAAAGGGCAGCAGTTGGGGGCAGTGAAGCAAGCAGGCATCCCCTTTCTGGCATGTGCTTTTAGAGTTTTCGAGGTTTGGTGTGAAGATCCAGGGAGCCTGCTCCTGACTTAGTGGAATATTAAGGAGGAGATAAGGTCTCAGAGTCACGTCTTCTGGTAGGAGTTTCTGTTTCTCTTTTTCTGTCCTAACAGTGTGATGAAACTAAACTACCAGAACTCAACACTTGACTCTGGTTGACTGGATTTGAGGGGGATGGCGTACAGGACATTACTGAAATAACAAACAGAATAAAATCCATGTGAAAGTTTCTTTCTGAGCCACAGTTGGTCCCATACTAGATATTGTTGGACTCCCAATGGTATGGGCTGTCCTTGTGGTCAGTAAAATCTTTTAAAGTTCCCAAGCCAAATGGTCTCCACATTCAAAAGGCTGCCCAGGAGCCATGATTCTAAAGGGAAAACGGTCTCAGTTAGAGGCAGTTGTTCGACGGGCATGTTGTGGAGGGCCTCTAGCTCCACAGGAAGCATAAGTTATCATGAAAGACGCAGACGGTTAATGGACAGCTTACTGTGTGCCAGGCAGCGTGCTCAGCCCTTTAAGTGGATTGTCCCTGTCAATCCTCTCAGCGGCTCTGAAGCAGGTATGTGATGGTGGATGCTCATTGTTTGTGGTCCAGGCAGCACGCCTACTGCCCAAGAGCCCTGATTTCCCTTTGGGAGTTAGTCTCAGTGTTTCTGGTCTTGTTGGAATGGTACATCAGCTGTCTCCCTCTCTCACTATGGTGCCTGAGGTTTCTTCAGATCACACTGTGAAGGCAGGGGAGAGTCCAGTTGGAATTTCTCTCTTCCAGAACTTGGAATCCTGGGCTTATCATTTGAGAGCAGAAGAAATCCTCAGGACTGGATTACAGCTCCAGTTCCTGGGCCAGATTTCCAGGTAACTTCTGCTCCTGTTCTGAGTTTTTCCTAAGCCTTCTCTTCTGTTCCCTCTTGTGAGCTGCCCCACACCCTCCAGTGAATTTGAGTTGTCTTGAGTCCAGGTCTGTTTACCTCCAGAGCCCAGGAACTGAACCATTATACAATATTGGATGGAACCTCTCTGTTTCCTTGCAGGCCAGAAGTTCTAAGGGGCTCTGATTCTGCAAGTCTGAGGGTGTACGATTCTAAAATGATATGGTTAATGCCTTTTCTGTGCTTTCAGAGCTGATCAGTGTTCATACCTGTAGGTCCTCCTCCCAAATCAGCTGTCGGTCTGAGCTGTCTGCTGAGTCAGCAGCAGGGTGGGTGTGTGAGGACTTTTAGACTCTAGCTCAGCTGATAGAACACATTCCTTTACTCATGCCGGCCTCTCCCTGAAGGCTCCCTGTACTCGGCCCTGCCTGCCCAGTCTGCTCGCTTGTCCACAGACCAGGGGTTTACGATCCCTTAGGATAAGTCTGCAGACCACACAGGAAAAATCCAAACTTGAGCAGGAAGGGGAAGAAAACAGCAACTAGGATACTTCTTTAAGAGTTTTTGCCCTGGTGGGATGAATTGGGAGATTGGGATTGACATATATACACCAATATGTATAAAATTGATAACTAACAAGAACCTGATATATAAGAAAAATAAAATAAAATAAAATTCAAATATTAAAAAAGTTTTTGCCCTGTTGGCAATCCCCTGGGTGTCCCCAGGGGTGGTCTATCAACTAAGCAGTGTTGAGCAGGGCCTCACGGCAGCTTCGAGAAAGACTTCACAATCTATTTGCGGAATGAAAGATTAGAAATGTTCTCCTGAATCACCACTAAGTAGATATAAACAGGTATTCATATTTAAGTGGCTACTCATTTCCTCAATGTATTCTTCATTCAACGAAGTAGACAATTTGCATTGTGTGAACAAATACATTTTTCCCATATGAGACTCAATAAATCTATTTTAATTTTGGACAAAAATTTAACCCAATTTTTCCTGAGTTGCCCTTTGCCAAAAACTATCGCTTACCATAGGGTGTCCTACAGGCTTCTTCAGTATAGGAGCATGCCTTCCTCCATCTGATCTAGTACAGTGGCTAGCATGGGAGTTTTCAGACTTTTTTTTGGAATGGAATATTTTTTTTTCAGTCATAGTTTTATGCAGGATTGTAATATATGAAACAGATAAGATGGAGCTTCTCTCTTGAAGTGACCCCTGACCTGTTGGCATCCCCTTTACTTTTCCTACCTGGGTCCCTAAGGCAGCTCTGAAGAATCACAGGTGTTGAGGAAGCATTGGAAAACTACTGGCCCAGCACCTAATTTGAACTGAAGTGGGCACATGGCTGAACAAGATCTGGGCTAGAAAATTTGCATTGTTCTTTCTCTCTGTGTCTCTCTGTCTCTGTCTTGTCCTCCCTGTCTTCCTTTCCTCGTCCCAATAAGGCTGAGGGAATCAAGAGAGTGGTTTAGGGAGACTAGAAAGGCAGACCAGTGTATCCTTTAAAGCTGAGGCTCCAGGCAGAAGGCGGGAAGATGGAGTACCGAGCTGGGCAAGAGGAAGCTTCCGGCAAATAGGATGCCGCAGGTTTACAGAAACTGGTGAGAAAGACAAAGATGTTAAGAATAGGTGAGGGTGGCAGCTAAAAGACAGCCGAGGACAGGGTGTCACACGCTGAGCTGTCTGCAGCCTGGAGTATTTAGGTGATGCCCAGGCTTCCTCAGAGCAGGGTCAGACACAGCATAAGGGCCTTTGTACCAGCAGGAAATGTGGCTGGTTTCTTTTGCTTTGCGTCTGTCCTGCTCGCCATGCTGTTAGGGGTTTTTGTCCTCTCTCTAAAGAATATACTCATTATCGGAGCCTCTGAGTTAGTGTTCGGGGCAGTGAAAGTCAGAAACTGGCCAAGCTGACGTATCTATGATTTTATGGTTTGCAAAGTACCTTTCTATACATGACCTCGTTGTTCCTCTGAGGTATGTAGGGAAGGTCTGTATGAGGAATGCTACACAGCACCTGATGTCACAGAACACTGCAGATGCCACCACCATGAGAAAGCAGAGCATTAATGAGCTAGGAAGAGGAATACAGTACAGACAGGCTAATTGCCGTCTTTCCTGTGTGCAACCTTCCACATATGCTTGGCCAATGGGCAGGATGGTAGTGGTTATACATTCCATTCCCAACAGGTCAGAATGGCTTTGGGCTAAGTTTCCTAGATCGTGTCACTCAAGTGTGTCATGTGTACTTGGTTGTCATAGCATGTTGTTCAAGAAGGATGACCTTCTAAGCCAAAGATCACACACTGACTCTCCCTAATCTGTGTTTGGCCCCCAGTTGGGTTTTGTTTGGTCTGCATCAGATTTAAATTTTTGAATTGGTTGCCAACACTAAAAAATTAGAAGATATAAATATCGGCATTTCTGGTTTTCTTGAAAAACTGGAGGATCTGACTAAATTTGTTTTTACAACTGCCCTCTCTCCATGGCAACAGTTCTCCACACTTCCAGAGACCCCACCCAGCCTGCTTGCTTCTTTATGTGCCCCATGTAGCCCCATGCACATTCGAGTTTGAGACCCTTGGCCTAGGTTTTTGTCTTATGTAACTTGCAATGTAGAGCAGGGGTTGGCAGACTATGGCCTGTGAGCCAAATCTGGCCCTCCACATGTTTTTATAAATAAAGTTTTATTGGGACATATTAGACACAGTACTCAGAGTACAGCAGTTGCTAGAGAAAACCTAGCTGAACCCTGATCTAGACCATGGTTGGAAGGTTGACTTTTCATTACAAAATGGCCCATCAAGTGTTTTCTAAACAGAAGTTTTCACCCCTCAGAGGAATTCTACCAGGGTTCTAAACTAACTTCATTTTCTTTCTTTCCAGACTTTATTTATAACCTACCAAACTGAGAGGGGAAATTGATGACCAACTGTTCCCTGGGTCTGTTCTATTAGGAGGTCATGCAATGTCAGTTTTAGTGGCTGGGCCATGAGGCATTTGGCTTCCTTTCATTTTCCCCTCATCTGCCATGGCCATGGAAAAAGAACAGGACTACCTAGAGTTACTGGCATACTGCTTTTCCGTAGACTCTAAATAGCGTTGCTGTTGCCATTATTATTTATGAGAATGATAGCTTACACGTGTGTAGTGGAAGGGATTAACTCTTCCACAGTATTCCTGCACTTTTTCTCACATTTACTTCTCAAGACTAACCTGCAAGGCAGGTCAGTTGCTCACTCAGCAGCTCTTCTTGCTCTCATCCTCCTTGCTATGGAGCCCAGCCCTAGGTACTGACTGGAAATGCCAGAATCTTGATTTTCTAGCCTTCTACAGTGGCTGGGATGATCACACGATCCTATTCTGGCTAATGACAGATAAGGGAAGTCTTCCTGGAGGCATCTAAGGAACATTTTCCTTCCTCATAAGAAAGTGACATGTGCAAGAGAGATTTCCATGTCCCTTCCTTTCTGTTTCTGGGTGTGGCTTTGTGAAGATGTTATGCTTGGAGCTGCTGTAGCCATCTTGGGACATGAGGGGTAGCATCAGTGAGTGATATGTGGAGGGTGTTGGGAGCAAGAATGAGAAGATCCTGAGTTCCTGGGACATCCTCGAGCCTGGAATCATTGTCTTCCAGATGGTTCTCATTATGAGAGACAGTAATAAAACTTTCTTGTTAAAGCCACTTTGGGTCAGATTTCTGTTATTATACAGCCCAAAGTATCTTAATTTGAATGATCAACTATTACCTCCAGTTTACATAATTTTTAAAAACCAGCAAAAATGTATGTAGTTATTACTATGTGTTATGTACTGTTTTGAGTTCTAAATCGTGGCTCATTTAATCCTTATAATGACACTAGAAAATAGGTATTATTATCCCAATTTTATAGAAGGAAAAAATGACCCTCAATAAATGCAAATACTGCCTGAGGCCACATACCTGGTAAGAGGCAGAGCTGGGAATTAACCCAGTCTGGCTCTGGAGGCCATGGGCTTAATCACTATTCTGTGCTCTCTCTAGAGGAAAGGAAATGGTTTGTTCCGTGTCACGTGACAAGTTATCTCACAGCATCTGGTGCAACCCTTTGCTTGGGACAGGCACTGGAACAGACCTTATACCCGTCTATCCTTACTACTCTCCAACTTCATCACCCATGGGCTTGTCACAGCCTGAATCTTAGTGGGTACTCAATCCTAGGACTGGATTTCAAGCCTCTTTGCTGATCACCTGCTGCTCTTTCTTCCCTCCTCTCAGCTGCAGGCATCAAACCATTGCCAGCCCAGATAAGTGCAGGAGGGTACCCTGTGCCTTATATCATAATGAGGGACATTACATGGTGGCCATGGATACTGGATTTGAAGTCAGGCAGAATTAAGTTCAGTTATGGCTCTGCAACTTCTAGCTGTGTTACCATAGGAAAGTCCCTTCCCCTCTCTGAGCCTCGGTGTCCTTTCTGTAAAATGGAGTAACAATGACCTATCCAATGAGGTTGTTTTGAGTATTAAAATGATAGGGGTATAAAATGTTTAACAGCGGCTTCCCTGGTGGCACAGTTGTTAAGAATCCACATGCCAATGCAGGGGACACGGGTTTGAGCCCTGGTCTGGGAAGATCCCACATGCTGTGGAGCAACTAAGCCCGTGTGCCACAACTACTGAAGTCCTCACGCCTAGAGCCTGGGCTCCGCAACAAGAGAAGCCACCGCAGTGAGAAGCCAGCGCACAGCAACGAAGAGTAGCCCCAGCTCGATGCAACTAGAGAAAGCCCGTGTGCAGCAACGAAGACCCAGCACAGCCAAAAATAAATAAATTTTTTTAAAAAGTGTGTAACAAAATACCTGGCACCAAGTAATTAGCCAGTTAATGGTAGATACTATTATTAGTAAGGTTGCTTTTTTATTCTTATTGTCATTAGGTTTGAGGCCATTTGTGGGCCGACGTGTCTGTATGAGTTGGGCCTGAAATCCTGGGAGTAAGGGAGGGGGCTCACTGTGGTGATGACGTAGAAGTCAGGAGAGCAGGATGCTAGCCCAGTATTGTGATCTCAGGGACCCCCTTTCTCTCTCTGGGTTTATGCTTCCCCACCTGTCAAATGCGTGTATTGACAGGGCCTTTCCCAGCTCAGACAGGGCACACTGTGAGATGCACAAAACACAAGGGCCTGCATTCTCTCCAGGACTCTGCACAGCTCAGGAGCAGTTACCGTCCCTGAGAGTCCTGATTCACTTTTCTTGAAAATCAGCCAAAGTTCCCTATGGGTTTCCAACCCATCAGCCACTAGCATGACCAGTGCCCAGTGCCTGGCACGAGGTACATGGTCAACAATTCTGAGTTGGATGAATGAATGAACTCCACTGAGTGAGTGAGTGGCACCTGTGGCCCCTGAAGGTTGGGCCATTTGGTTTCTTGTAATATAAATATTTAGAATATGACCATTATTATGGTTTTTGGCAATGGTTAATCACTTACTCATGGTCATGGCCTTGAACTGAACCAAACTGTGAGCCAGCACCAGAATAAACTGCATTCAACTGCTGGCCTCAGAGCCAAAGGGAAAATGACTTTCCATTGACCCATGAGCCAGGTCTGATTTTGCAAAAAAAAACTTTACAAACAATCCAATATTTGGCAAACCCTATCAAACCAGGTGCTTCGTTGCATTTTCTTCTAAACCCCTAAACTGGAACAAAATTAGACACCAGAGAATCCCTGTTTATATTATTGCACAATATATTCAAATACTAATAATGTTAGCTAGCAGTGGCAGGGCAATCTGTGCTAAGTGCATTATCTCATTTAGTCCTCAAACAAACCTATAAAGTAGGTACTATTTTTATTCTTCTTTTACAAGTGAGGAAAGTTCAACAGCTAAGTAACTTTTGCCAAGGTCGTATGGCTATTAGAAGGCATGATGGACATTTGAACCCAGGTCCACTGGATTCCTCAGCATCATGACAGTACATTTAATGAGCATATGTTATGGGGCAGTCACAGGGCCGAGCATTTTGCACGCATATGCTCCATTAATCCCTACAGTAGTGCTGTCTGCAGTGTACCAGTATTAGCTCCATTTTAGAGATGAGGAAGCAGAACTTTTGAGAGATTATGTAACCTGCCTGTAATCTGTGTGTGGCGGAGCCAAGCTATCCCTATACAATGGCAGAGTTCAGAAAACTCTGGGGGAGAGACTTTACTAAAGTCACACCATGAGTCAGTGGTTGAACTGGGACAGGGTTTCATTGAAGACTTTCCATTCACTGCTGGGAGGGTGTTGTTGCAGTAACAGTGGGAGGGGACCTGCCATATGGCCGATCCACCGTGTCCCTTGCCCTAATGACAGGAAAGAGAGCTCAGTGGATTAGATCATATGCTTTGGAGTGAAACAGACCTATGTTCAAATCACAGCTCCCAAACTATCTTGCTGGGTGACCTTGGGAAAGACCCTTTCTCTCTCTGAGCTTCTGCTTCCTCTTCTGCAAAATGGAACAATAACCAGGCCTGCCTTCTGGGGTTGCTGGAGGAATAAATGAGAGAAGGCACCTAGAGTATCTGGCACAATGACCACCACACAGGTAACGTGGAGTAGCTGTTGTTATTGTCACTGAAATGATCCACAAGCTGAAAGAGGTTTGAGAACTGCTGTTCCACATGGAGAAGCCCTGAAATCTGCTTCACAATGATGACATTATGGTGGGAAGGAGGCCCAGAAGCTGAAGAGTGTCTGACTCTATAAGAGATACACATGCGGTTGGGACACACACACACACACATATGCACCTGCATACCTGCACGTCTGGACACACATACCCTTGTGGCATATATGTGCACACACCTGTGTACGTATGCATATGCACACACCACACACATTATACATGACATGTATATGCTCATACATGTGCACACATGCCCACACACTACATCTATGGCTGTACATGTTCACACATGTTTGCATGTACCCACACACGTGTGCATACACACACATCACACGTACACACAATCCCTCCCCTTCTTTGCCTAGCTAACACCTACTCCTTTAGCTCTCAACCCAAAAGTCACAGCCTTGGGGCAACTGCCCTGACCTCCCAGGTGAGGCCGGGCCTCTCAGGCTGTGCTCTCTGGGTACCATGCATTTTTCCTCTTCAGTTTGCATCTTAATTGTCATTGAACAATTGTGTAATAAGTTGCTTAATTCTGGATTTCCTGCTAGAAGTTAGCTCTGCAGAGGGCAGGGACAAAGTCTGACTGTTCTCCACTGATGGAAGCTCCTAACACAGCCTGGCACGTGGTAGGCTTTCGACATTTACATGCCATTGATTGAACAGAACCACCAGAGTCCCTTTTGCATGCAGTCTGGGGAATAGCTGATTCATCGTGGGCCACCTTGTATGGATTTTTTGCCTTGGGTCTATGATGATTTGTAGGCTCACCCAGAGAGATCCAAGCCTCAGAATGCTGTGGAAGCTGGTAAGAACGAAAACTCAACTTTCAAATGCATTCCTAGGAAAACAAGTGTCAGTGGTGGATGGACTGTTAAGAAATCTGAAAGGCAGATGGCTCCTTGTTGCTTCTCTCTCCGTTTTCCTCTGGGAGGTGAGGGGACTCCAGCAGTTGCCACAAGAAATAACGTTGATCAATCACTGCCGGGGCTGGGACAGAGCTGTTTTCTTTTTCTCAGGCCCGATGATAGCAGTAAGCAGGCCCCTTTATACATAAAAGGGCAGAGGACGATGGACTGATGGAAATGAGAAATGCAGTGCTGGGAGGTTAGAGTAATTTATTTTCCTTTCTTTTTTGATTAAAGCAATAGTTCTGGACACCTTCTAAGTGCCAGGCACTGTGCTAGCTGCTGGAGATACAGGAGAAAATGAGATGTATGTGGCTTTTGACCTCTGGGTACTCACGTCTGCTGGTGAGATGCACAAGGAAACAGGCAATCAAAATGCAGTGTAATCGGTGCTCCACTGGAGAAGTCAGAAAAGGGGCTCCAGGGAGGATGGGGATGGCTTCTGAGAGGAAGATCTCTGAGCTGAGACCTAGAGAATCAGTACAGTTGGCTAGGCTAGGAGAAGGGGAAAGAGTGGTGTGAGTGGAGAGAAGTGTTTGTGGGCAGGCCCTAAAGGGAGAGAGGGCACAGTACGCCAAGAGACAGGGCAGGAATTCAGTGTGGCAGTAGTCAGTGGGTCCTGGCGGGGGGGCCTGGGGGCAGGGTCCCATGGAATGCCTAGTTTGTCCGTGTGGATTCTGAAGTCCCTGCCCCAGGGTGGTGGCAGATGGATCCTAGGACTGAGGTACTCGTAGGCTGGGAGAGGACTGCTCTGGGGAGAAGTGGAGTCCATCAAAGGAGGCTGGAGCATCTGGGAGCAGTGAGCTCCGGCAGACCTGAGGATGCGGGATGTGGAAGAAGGAGTTTTGCCATTCACTGGCTACATGACCCTCCGTCCTCTGGGCCTGTTTTTCACCTGTCAAGTGGACAGGGAGGCCTAGGTGACCTTCAGGTACCTTCCAGAAGCTGCTACCTAAGCTTTCGTCAGGCTGGATGAGCTGCGTGCTGCCCCCCCTCCCGTAGCCACTCTCTGCCTCACCTCCCATCCCCACAGCTCTTTCTGTCCTTCAGTGTCCACCCTGGCCACCTGGACCTCATTTCCTCTATCACTGCTCGGACGCTGTGCCATACCAGCAACTCATGTCACATCTCTGGGCCTCAGTTTCCACACTGATGGGGAAGTGATGGGGATGATAATACCACCTATTTTTCCTCCTCATCTTGTGCCCTTCAGGCACAGGCCACCTGGCCTTCTCTCTCCAGCTCACAGAGCTATTTCTTGCCTAGAATTCTTTGCCTCTTCCTCCCCTCCTTCCCCTCCTCACTTTTCATGCTAAGTCTTCCTCCTCTTTCAAATCCAAGCTTAAGTTTGATACCTTCAGAGCAGCCTTCCTCAAGGGGTTCCATCGCTTGCTGTATTCCATATCAACGCTCTGTATACTTCCTTCTTAACACTCGTCATAGTGGTACTTCACTCAGTTGTGTGTGATTGCTGAATACCCCACTCCCCTTCTAAGATAAAAGGAGGGGCAGGGGATATATCTGACACCTGTCCTGGGTGTATATTAGGCCCTGGGTGATGAGTTGTTGAGTGGATAAATGAGTATCTTAATGGATTTAATACACTTCATACATATGTAAGTTATTAATTATACTCAAGCCAGGAGTACAAACTTATTTAAACTCAGTTTTTCAGAAATCACCAAGTGTAGTGACATGTTCTACCCACTAGAGGGCGATGTGAAACCATAAAGCTGGGGTATGGGAGGGGGGCGCCTCAGGGACCCCGGCCCCTTTATAAGTTGGTATAACATTCAGTCACTTTGTGTTCTATCCATACCCTGGACTCATTAAATAAAATTCAAAATATATATCGACCATTATGAGTCGGAAGGCTTGCCAGATCCTGTTTGGTCCAATCCTGGACACTAAGGCCTGAGGGACACTGAGGTCCCCCTGCCTTCACTGGTCCTATGGCACAGACTTGTTCCTGGCTGTGGGAAAACCCCTCTCTTTTGCAATATTCCTATTTTCTATTATGTAGGAGAGACCATTGTAACTCCTGTCTGTCCAACCATCCAATAAATATTTACTGACTTGCCACTATGTGCTGGGCACTGTGTTAGGTGCTAGAAATTCTGGTGTACAAAACAGGTCCCTGTCTCATGGAATCAATCCACTGTCAAGTTGGGAAGAGCAACACTGAGAAATCATATATTGTTACAAACTGTGATTAGTGTGAAGGAGAAAGTCGGAGCCTGTTAGGGACACCTGATTGTTTCTTGAGCTCATTCTTGGAGGAAGGGCCATTTAGCAGAAACCCAGAGGTTGAGCGGCCACTGGCAGAGGGATCAGAAGACCAGGCTTTTGCCCACAGGCCCATCCAGGCTGCCAGGTGCTGTTAGGCAAGTCCTTTCCCCTCTCTGTCTTCTGTTCTCCCACCTGTATAATTACAGAAACGTTTCAAGCCTAAGCTTTTTTTTTTTTTTTTTTTTGCGGTACCTGGGCCTCTCACTGTTGTGACCTCTCCCCTTGCGGAGCACAGGCTCGGGACGCGCAGGCCCAGCGGCCATGGCTCACGGGCCCAGCCACTCTGCGGCATGTGGGATCCTCCCGGACCGGGGCACGAACCCGTATCCCCTGCATCGGCAGGCAGACTCCCAACCACTGCACCACCAGGGAAGCCCAAGCCTAAGCTTTTGATTAGGAAGGGCTTGTACCTTAGATATTTGGGGTGCTCATGTGCACGGTTCTCAGTCCAGGAGCCTGGGGTCCAAGTCTTGGGTGAAAAGGGGTGCCGGCATGGTGGCCTCCCATTGAGCAGTGGGCCAGGGGCTGAACAGCCAATCTCTACAAGCTCTGGGGAAGCTTTGTTCAGGCATAGAAAGACTGCTGCCTTAAGACCTACTACAGGGTCTCCCACTGTGGCTCAGACTGCCTGCTTCCAATCACCCGAGGAGCTGGCTACATATACAGATTCTTGGGCCTCACCCCCACAGATGGTGATAAGGCAGGTGTGGAGGAAGGCCCCAGAATCTGTATGTTAAGGAACTCTCCAGGTGATTCTGGCTGGGAATCATTACGCTGGATCTTTCTGTAGAAAGGGTTTATGACACTCAGTCTTCCAATTGGCTTTAATTTATGTTCTATTATGGATATTCCAGAAAAGTTATGGCTAAACTGAATTTTTGTTGTTCAGATTATATCCTCAATACACATAGGCATCTCACTTTAAAGAGTCAACCATTTGTGACGTGAATTTTCACTCCAATGGAGTCGTTCATGTGTGTTAATTTCTGTGAAGATCACACCTATGTATGCTTCACAGACTAATTAAAAACACCAAGAATTTAGCTTTGTAGAAGATTTGCAGTCTTAATTTCCAAAAGGTGGGGAGGTGGGGAAGATTTATAGCAGGAGGCAAAAATAATTAAATTTCAAAGCCTAGAGTTAAGCTCCTCCAGGTTAAAGCACTTATTTATTTTCAAATTTATAATCACTGCCCACCTGGGACAGGTGGGCCCTGGCGCAGGGTCCTCTGAATACAGCTAAGGACCCGATGCCCTTGAATTTGCTATTGCTGAGGAGGCTACAGTCCCATGGCTCCTGCCTAGAACAACCATCTGTGGGATTAGGGAATGCTCTGATCCTCTCGCTCTGGGCTGAAGAAGGAAGGGCCCATGCAGAGATGTCTTGCATCATGCAAATGTCTTGGCTCTTGATAAGGAATATTTTAATCAGAATCTTTATCTCTTTGACTTGTTGCTTCAGTTCCTGGCTTGTCCATCAAATGTCTGGAATTTGTGGGGCCATTGCAGCAGGTGGCTAGGCTGGCCCTGAGCAGAGTTGAGGGCAGTGCTTCTCAGAGATGGGGCCACTCTCATGTGGCTGCCTCATCTGAGAGCTTGTGAGCATAGAGGATTAATAATGGAGATGGTGACCCAGTCAGTTTTGCCTGTCCCACAATGGCCAGAGATCTCTAAGGAAGAGATAGGGAGGTGATGAGGGCCAAGATAATGTAAATGAGCACAAAGGGAGCAGGTCTATTTAGGCTGGTGGCTACTCTAGGTCACACTGAATCAGCAGCCCAGGCTGTTGGATCAGAGACAACAATCAATTGGATTTAGGGCCCAAAGACCTCCTATAATTTGCATTTATGCAGAGGGAGGAGATGGCATCTGGAGGGCCTGGGAAGACAAAATGAAAACAGCATGAATGGGAGTAGATTAATGGAAGCCAGGACCCATGGAAGGGAAGAAGGGAAAAGAGGTTGTTTCAAATGCTAGAGAGAGGTACTGCTTTTAATCATAATTCTTCACATGGGTTTGTTGACCTCTACACTTCATGCATACTTCATGTGTACATGAATATTGTCCACTATCTCTCCTTGGCTCCCCCACTAGTGCTGTAAGACAGGTTGGTCATTTCCATATTACTAATGAGGACACTGAGACCTGGAGACAGCTACTTAGTGGCCTGGCCAGAAGAAAGCCTGGGTCTTTGCACTCTTTGCTGAATGCCATTCTGTTAGTAGTTTCCCAAGTTTAGCCTTGATCAAATGATACAATGCAGGGAGCAATTTTGTAATAAGGATGAAGCTGACCCACTCTCTCAGATGCTCTCTCCTTGAGTTCCCACCATGGAACTCTGTTTAGAAGCCACCAGGTTCGCTGGTGCTCAGTGGCATAGGTCACCCAGAGCCACTGGCGCGCCTTGGTGGGGGAGGGGCACTGGCGTCCTGTTACACAATGAAGGCCACGTACTTTAATCTGGTGATGCCCAAAGGAAGGATCAGAAAGGGAAAGATAGGAAGAGGGATGGCTCAGAAGTAAATTGACAGTTACAAAAGAGATAAGACACGTGCTGCAGTGTCTTATCGGGAATTCACATTCAGTTGGTCATGGGATGAGCAGCAGAGTCTGTGGAGGGGAGTAGGTGGTCAGCTTGGGGCCTGAAGGAGGAGTGACCATGGTGCCTAGTTCAAGAACCTTGCCACGGGGAAGAGAGCATAGGCCCTGGAGTCAGACAGACTCAAGTTCAATCCCTGCTCTGCCACTTTCTAGTTGTGTCCTCGGACCACACACATAATCTCTCTGACCCTTAATTTCTTCATTTGTAAAGTGGGAATAATAATGGATGTGGAGATTAGATGAAATCATGCTTAAGAAGCACTTATCACAATAGTAACCACTAAATAAATGTCAGTTGTGGTCATAATAGTTGTAATGAATAATGTGAATGGAGTGAATTATGTTGAATAATGTAGATTATATTGAATAACGTAAACATGCTTCTATCTCCTCCAGTTGATAGATTCTTCCCTTGATGTCAACCCTTCTGGGCTACCTTCTTAAGTCTCTTCTGCCTTTCTCACCTGAATTATTTTTAACTTTTTTTTTTTCAGATTACATTCACTGAAGAAAAAATTAACCTCATTCTGTGGATGAAGAAACTGAGTCTTGGAGACATAAGGTAACACTGTTAAGTAAGGTGACCAAGCTGATACATGTAGCAGTGAGCACTACCAATACCCTCAGCCATTGCCTCTTAGCAGGGAAGATGGACTTTCCTAAGAATGACAGAGAAGCACAATCAGTGCCTCGACAGGGATGTGCAGAGGGAACTAGCCTAATGCAGGGCATCAGGAAGGGCTTCCCTGGGAGTTAGCAGTGCTGCAAGGGATCAAGGTTTTTCACTGGCAGAATGCCAGAGCTGGAGGCCAGCGATTCCCAGAGGTAGTATGAGGAATGCTTTCAGGGATCTGGAATGTGAGAATTTAAAAAATTGTAATAATTATGTATTCACTGTAAATTATTGATGCGAGGCTCTGTTTTTACACTTATGAAGTGATAGCGGATTTCCTTTTGAAATACATAAATATGTGTAAGGAACAATACTAGGTAAACATTAGATGTGGTGCACATATATGGCAAAAATCATGATCCCAATAGTCTAATGTCTGAAGTTTGGGAAACTAATTTTGTACCACATTGTTGTTTTTAGAAGAGAAAAACTGAGACTCGGAGATACTAAACGACTTGCTTAATGTCACAGAGTGAGTTGGTGACTGAGCTTAGTCATATGAAAATGTGTTTCGTTTCTCCCAAATCCTAAAATAATAGGAAAAGTGATAGATCAAGTTTGAGATTCAGGAGACATTTTTTTGTGTGTGTGTGGTTTTATTTTATTTTATTTATTTTTACATCTTTATTAGAGTATAATTGCTTTACAATGGTGTGTTAGTTTCTGCTGTAAAACAAAGTGAATCAGCTATACATATACATATATCCCCATATCCCCTTCCTCTTGCGTCTCCCTCCTACCCTCCCTATCCCACCCCTCCAGGCGGTCACAAAGCACCGAGCTGATCTCCCTGTGCTATGCGGCTGCTTCCCACTAGCTATCTACCTTACGTTTGGTAGTGTATATATGTCCATGCCTCTCTCTCGCTTTGTCACCAGGAGACATTTGACAAATGATTCTCAGTTCTCCAGGCAGCCGATTCTCTGATTAGAGTCTTGCGGATGCTTTCCTACTGTTGTTGTTGTTGTTTTTCAAATTAAATTCTTTTCCCAGTCCTTGTCTCCTGGATCCTTCGCAGTGATGGGTGGGCCTTGGCTTTCGAAGGAGGATTTGTGATCGAATCAATTTGCTTTTCTGGCCCCTGAATTCTGACTCTCAGCTGACCTTACCTGGAGATGGGGAGGGACAGACCCAGGATTTCAAGTCTGGATGGGGCTGCAGCCAAGCTAGACCTCTACCTTGGTATGTGGCCTTGAGTTTAACCTCTTCCTCCCTGGGCTGCCTACCTCATGGGGCTGTTGGGAAGAGAACATGAGACCAAGTATTTGGAGGTGAAATGCCTGCCACTGAAGGGGCTGTCATGACCATTCGTGCACTCCCTGTCAGCAGAAGCAATGAGGCACGTGAACAGGGACCATCAACCATCCTGGCCAGCTGATTCCAGAGCACGGGCTGACCGAGGGCTGACCCTGCTCTGATGTGCTTGCATTTACTCAACAGTCAGACTGCCTTCTGAGAGGGAAAACCTGCCGCTCATAAAATAATGTCACAAACAAGATCTCATGTTGATTTTTACAGTCACCCTCAGAGTAATCATTATCATGACTGTTTTGGTAAGGAGGACACTAAGGCCGGGACCTGTGAAACAGATCTGTCCCAGGGTGACCAGGCTGGTGAGTGGTGACCTTGGGACCCGCCCACGGAATTTCTGGCTCCCAGACAGGGGCTCTTTCCTCAGTACCTTCACTGCCACCACGCATTCTGCACTGAGCCGGGAGGGTGGCAAAGGCAGGACCTGACCTTCAACAGACTTGCCCATTTGTTTCTGCAGTTGTCATGAAGTGTCACACGGTCCTCATTTTATGGATGGGAAACAGGCCTAGAGGGAGGAGAGAATGAGAAGAACTACCATTAATCTCTAATTGATTTCTAACCAAATTAGGAAAATCAGCTTTTCACATAAGTGGAGATGATTGTGACAGTTGTAGGCTGTATTCTTCATTAGGAGCTAGATTTCTAGAAGAATTTGGGCAGTTTGAATTCTTTGCCTCTAATATAGACCTTTCCAGCTTTTATCTGCTCATCCGATTATTGTCATTATTATATATATCTCTAGTAGTGAAGCTTCTCCAGAGACATAGAAGCAGTAGGATGTGTGTGTGTAATATATATATAATGGGTATATATATATGTATAGAGAGAATGTGTATATGTATAGATTGATTGATTGATTGATTGGTTGATTGATTTTAAGGAATTAGCTCATGTGATTGTGGAGGTTGCCAAGTCCGAAATCTGCAGGACAGTTCAGTAGGATGAAGACCCAGGGAAGAGTTGCAGCTTGAATCCCAAGGCTGTCTGGAGGTAGAATTCTCTCTTCCCTGGGGGAGGACAGTCTTTTTCTATTAAGTTCTTCATGTGATTAGATGAGGCCCACCACGTTATGGGGCGTAATTTGCTTTATTCAAAGTCAACTGATTAAAATGTTAATTTAATCTAAAAATTAACTTCACGGCAGTATCCAGCTGTGTCTGGCCAAATATCTGGGCATTGTGGCTTAGCCAAGTTGACACATAAAATTAACCGTCACAGTATATAAACATATAATATGTGGGATAACATAAGCTAATATTTACTAACCATTTATTATGAGCCAGGCAACATTATCTCATTGACTAATTCCTCCTAATGATTATAGTACAGTACCTTACACATAGATAGAAATAAATGGTGGTTTTAAAAATCAGAAGGCAATTCAGAGTAGAGGTTAAGAAGGAGGGTTTTGGCACCGGGCAGACCTGAGTTCAAGTTCTAATTCTGCCAGCATCTAACTTGGGCCAATTCCTTAATCTTTCCAAGTCTCTTTTTCCTCATCTGTAAAAGAGAATTAAAAATAGTACTTACTTGGGACCTCCCTGGTGGTGCAGTGGTTAAGAATCTGCCTGCCAATGCAGGCGGCACGTTCGAGCCCTGGTCCAGGAAGATCCCACATGCCGCGGAGCAACTAAGCCCGTGCACCACAACTTCTGAGCCCGTGTGCCACAACTACTGAAGCCCGTGTGCCTAGAATCCATGCTCCGCAACAAGAGAAGCCACCGCAATGAGAAGCCCGCGCACCGTAACGAAGAGTAGCCCCCGCTCGCCACAACTAGAGAAAAGCCTGCCCGCAGCCAAAAATAAATAAATTTATTAAAAAAAAAAATAGTACTTACTTCATCAACATAGCAGGGACTTGATAAACAGTTATCGACAAAATGAAGGTTGAAATAACCTCCAGGGTTATTAAGAGAATTAAAGGAGATAATTTATCTAAAGCTCCTCACGTAGTACCTGGCACATGGTGAGAACACATGTGATTATTTTTCCTCTTGACTTCTGCATACACAGAGTCATGGCTGGCAGCTGTTGGGAATCCACCTAACAGGACTTGTAAGTTGTGGGTCCAGGAAGGTCTTGCCGCTAAAGACCAGGCCAGAACAGAATAGAAATCTCCCTCACCTGACTCAGAGGCTGGTTTCTCTTACTTGGCATAGTCCTTGGGGCAGTCAGTTCTCCGCTGCTCCCAGAATTCCTTTCTCGGAGCTCTGGCTGTGACTGGGTTTGGCAGGGAGTCTTCTCCAGGTGATGTGGTCTGGAGCCGGATGAGCTTCCCACATCTCTGCCAGCACACCCTGCTCCTTGTTTGCAGCCCGGCCATCAGCCCTGTCACACAAAGCTCAATTTACTGCCTCTCAATGGAAAATAGCTGCCTTCTCCTCCTAACAGCCATGACCTCCCTGCACTCACTCTATCGATTAGGCTAATCGTTCTCATTTATTCTAAGGCAAATTGCACTATTTGCACTTGGAGTATAAGGACATCAGGAATACCACACACCAGCATTGTGTTAACTAATGCATTCATCATTCAATAAAATATCGTAGTGCACTAAAGACTGGAATCCCAGCTCTGCTATTTACCAGGTGTGTGATCTTAGTAAAATTTCTTAATCTCTCTTAGGTCTCAGTTTCTTCATCTGTAAAATGAGGACAAGGTGAATGCCTACTCAGAAAGGTTATTAGGACATTTAAATGAGTATGTAAGACATGTAAATACATGCTTGATACATAGTAAGTGTTCAACAAATAGTAGCTATTACTATTATTATTATTACTACTGCTACTTCTAACTCTACTTGGTGCCAACAACTCTACTGGGTGTCGTGGGAACGAACACAACACATTCTGTCCCTACCTTTGTGAAGTTTATATACTTGTGAGTAGGGGAGAAAAAGAATAAACAAGTCAAACAACCCACCCACCCCCACCAGATGTGATTACAAATTGTGATAAGTGTCCTAAAGAAAACCAACAGGATGCTTTGAAAGACACAGAGTGGGCTGGGGGAAACAACTTAGAGAGGCAGGTAGTGGAAGGTGTCCCTGAGCTGCTACTAGTTAGGCTGAACTCGAAGGATGAGAAGGAGAGGGAAGAAAGGAACAGTAGGAATAAGGAAGAGCACGTATGAAAGCCTCGAGGCAGAAAGAATTTGGCGTGTTCATGAGAAAGGGAAAGGACAGCGTGGCCAGAGGAAAAGAAGAGAAAAGAGCGGCAGCGAATGCTGACAGAGCACTCGCTCTATGACCGACGCTCTGGGGCACTTCATGTATGTCTAGCCCCCGTGCCCACCTGAGGAGGAGGAGGTGCTGTCACAGCCCGGATCAGGACCTGCTCGTGACAGTCCACACATTCTCCTTGGCTTTTGGTGCCTGCAGCATTAAGCACAAACTCTTAGTTTGGCATTTCAGATGCTTCAAAACATGTATACAATGGAATATTACTCAGCCATAAAAAGAAACGAAATTGAGCTATTTGTAATGAGGTGGATGGACCTAGAGTCTGTCATACAGAGTGAAGTAAGTCAGAAAGAGAAAGACAAATACCATATGCTAACACATATATATGGAATTTAAGACAAAAAAATGTCATGAAGAACCTAGGGGTAAGACAGGAATAAAGACACAGACCTACTAGAGAATGGACTTGAGGATATGGGGAGGGGGAAGGGTAAGCTGTGACAAAGCGAGAGAGAGGCATGGACATACATACACTACCAAACGTAAGGTAGATAGCTAGTGGGAAGCAGGCTCATAGCACAGGGAGATTAGCTCGGTGCTTTGTGACCGCCTGGATGGGTGGGATAGGGAGGGTTGGAGGGAGGGAGACGCAAGAGGGAAGAGATATGGGAACATATGTATATGTACAACTGATTCACTTTGTTATGAAGCAGAAACTAACACACCATTGTAAAGCAATTATACTCCAATAAAGATGTAAAACAAAAAAAAACAAAACAAAACATAGCCCCAACATAACTTTCCAGTTTTATTTCCTTTTTTCATTTTGCTGTTCACCTTGCCCTTTCTACTTACATAAGTAAACACACTTTCCTTGTGAAAATTTAAAATGATACAGGTAAATTTCAAGTTCCTTTTACCACTGTCTCCCCTTCCCTATCTTTAGCTCAGGTGGCCTCCCCAGAAGTGATACTGCATGCAGTTTGCTGTGAGTCCTTTCAGACATTTCTAAAATCTATAGATTTATGGTTACATCTAGCGAGTACGTCAACATGTAGAAAATATATAGAATAGTTTTGTGTTTTTAATAAATAGAACAAGTTATTGAATTGGTCTCACTGGATGATTGACTCATGCCTCTACAGTCCATTGGTCAGACCCAACAGGAGGCTCCGCCCAGCTCAAGGCAGTGTGCGCAGAGGTGGTGGGACGTGCCGGGATTATTATCTTCCCCTGTGCCTGGAAAGAAGAGGACTGAAAAGGGTGAGTACTAGAGGGTTCTACCACAGACAGTGATGTTTAAAATGTCCTTTGAAAAATAAATTTCCTGAAGGAAAAAGTGAAGTCATTAAAAAAAAAAATTAAAGAATGGTATAGCTGTCTATAGGCATAGACTTACAGCAAAAATAGAGAAGGTGGTATGAGAGTGGACTTTGAAGCCTGGAAGGTGTGTCATCCTGTGCTCCTGTGGAACTGTCAGATTAGTGACACAGGCTACAGGCAACATCCTGCAGAGCTCTTCAAGCCCACTGCTGCTGCCAGGTGCCCCCACCCAAGCTTTCCAGGATGTCCAGCCTGGAAAGATGCTGACCTCATGTCCCTTTCCCTCTCTGCTCAGAAACTTCAGTAACCCAACCTGCTCCCTGCAATCCTCCTACAGTTATCCAGCTTAAGACCCAGAGCCCCTCCCTAAAATGCCTGGAGATCTTGGCCCCAGGTAATGGCCTCTTGCTAGTCACCAGCATCCCCCCAACACGTGCTGACTCCTTCCCACCTAAATCTCCTACGGCTCCTGAAAATACCATACGGGACCATGCTTTGAGGAGGATCGTGTGTTGTTTTGGCAGGGTTCTGTTTCAAGAAGTTTGGGAATGCAGCTAGAATGTAGAACAGCTACAAGG
The DNA here is from genome assembly GCF_003676395.1 of Aethalodelphis obliquidens. Classification (NCBI taxonomy): domain Eukaryota; kingdom Metazoa; phylum Chordata; class Mammalia; order Artiodactyla; family Delphinidae; genus Aethalodelphis; species Aethalodelphis obliquidens. Next base: position 9,522,026 of record NW_020837989.1, read on the forward strand.
GGAGGGGAGAGAGAGAAAGTGGAAGGTGGGAGGGTAGGGGCTGGGAAAGGTGGGGTCGTGGTGGTGGGAAAATCCTTGCTTCTCACTCTCAATTCTTCATATTTCTTCTCATTTTTCATATTTTAAAGTAAGTGGTCACTTTGGACTGATGTCTGTCAAGCAGCACAAATGAGACAGCTTTGCAGGGACTAAACGTGTGAGGACTGAAGCACCGTTTTTAGCATACAGCACCCAATAAATGTTATCCCTTAGCATGATTTATAATAAAACATCACACTTGATCCTCATAAGACCCTTGTGAGCAGAGCATATCAGGTACTCTCACAGCTGTTTTACAGACATGGAAACTGAAGCTGAGAGAGTTAAAATGACTAGAGTGAGGTTCTTTAGCAAATCTGTGACTAGGGTCAGGAACAAGGTCTATGGACTTCCCATCCTATGCTCTTTAAGCTGATACCCTACCATTCTGCTTACCTTCTAGTCAATGATCAAAGAAAGATGCTTGTCTGGTTTTTTTTGTTTTGTTTTTTCACGTACATTAGAGGAAAAGACCCTTTAACCTTTTTAGAAAGTCCTGTGGGCCTCACACTCAAAATATTCGGCTGAATTCCTAATGAACATACTCTGAGGTTTTCACCGGCTTCTCCCTTGTGTAAACATGCTGTGGCTCACCACTAAGGCAATATTATGCCGTCTGAAGCAGCAATTCAATTGAAGCTTCTGTCCATCAACCCCAGTGTGTGCGGGTGGAGCCCTCCACTGAATTATACAGTCATAATTCCTCTTGGTGGGATTATACCTTTTTGGTGGAGTAACACGCATTTATTTGACCATTTGTTTATATTCCACAACAGTTACTGGTATGCTTTGAGTGCTGAGAAACTGATACATCAGGATATTTTGAGCTGTTGGATTATGAGTGTTGGGGTATTTTAGAGGGCTTGGAAAATAGCATCCCTCTTCCCTGCCCAAGTTGAGAACTAACTGAGCATCAGGAAAATGAAGATTAAGATGTCAGCATTATTACTGACTGAAGCTGGGTTGGGGGGCTGCTGCCTGACTGTGGAGCCGAATGGGTGTGCTCATGCTTCTCACCAGTGCCTGGCAGGGCAGGGCCACCAAAGGCTTCCCAGCAGGTACAGAACTGGCCCCAAGCTTCCTGCATGGCCTCGAGCACAGGTCTACAGCGGTCTCCTTTCTGCTGGAGCCCATCCCAGGAGAAGTGAGGGTGCACCCAGAACCTCGAATCTCTTCCACACTGACCAGTCAGAGAAATCCCCTCTTCCTCCTATGAGGAGCACTGTGGGAAGAAAGACGGCAGGAGTGTCTTCAAGATGAAGTTCTTTTACGTGGAAATATGGGTGGTGAGGAAGACTTCCCTCATAACAGTGAGACAGGAGTGGAGGAATTTATTAGTGCCAGCCAGTTCTCTGGGAATTCTTCACAAGTTACAGACTAGGTAGCCTGTCTACACTGAAGAATGTTAGAATCTGGGTAAACTTGCATCTGGATTGTCTGTGTTTCAAAGGAAAAATGATTGAACTCTGCTGGTGATGGAACAGAGTCCAGTCTCTAGTTTGGCATCCCAGGCTAGAGCAGGCTGTGTTCACTGGAAGCAGACACAGGGATGGACTTTGGGGTGTTAGATGTTGATATAGGATCAACACCTGTGAAAAGAAAGGGGAGGACACAGGAATGGGCAGAGGAAGAAGTCAAAGCAGGCCTGACAAAGCCTCAGGTAACTGGGTGGGGAGCTTGGGAGTAAATGTTCCCCTTCAGCATCACCCCACAGTGAGCCAAAATACCCTGCCTCCCTCTGTTGCTGGTGGGGACTCAGGCCCGATGGCTCTCTGTAGCTGAGGCAGACCCTGTGGAGCTGACGGCTGGGCAGTGGGATCTGGGCAGCTTGTGTGCATGTCTGCCACGAAGGCCTTTCATTTCCAGGTCCCTGTCTGTGCCTGCTGTCTCATTCTTTGCTATTGCCTACCTTTTTCTTGACACTTAAGTGAAGCCCAATTGCTTTACTTCCCGCAAGCCCTCATGCCTCTGGTTGTCCTCTAGATAGATCATCCTTTCTGTTCTCTCATTCTCGTGTCTGTGACTCCACTTGGGTATCATTTCCTCTAGGAAGATTTCCCTGACCCCCAGGCTGGGCTGAGTACCACTCCACCGGTATTCATAGCATTCTCCTAGCACTTACCAGATGATATTACATTTTCTGTGGACAGACTTATCTCTGCCAGGTCTACGTTTGTCTACAGATTGTCTCTTGTTCACCTTTGGACCTGGAGTTCCCAATAAGGTCCTGTTACACGGTAGTTGTTCAACAGACATCTGTCCTCTTATTCCACCCCCTGCCCCTTATGAGAGCCACGTCCTTGTCCAATGAACATTCGTTGAGCACTTTTGTGCAGCTATGACAGGGCGTCACAGAGCAGTGGGCCGCCTTCATTACTGTAGCCATGACAGTGCCCAGAGTAGAATCTTTTACGTTATCATTTTTCGGGAAATACTGTTTTTTTAATCGGGCCCTATCTTCTCTTGCCAAAATTGCTTCAACACAGCATCTGGAAGCTGTGAAGGACTTGAGCAAATATTGCCAGGCACAGGGACAAGCAAGGCATTGGAGAATCTTTGAAATAATTTCTTAGGGGAGGAAGCCGCTAAGGTAAATTGCCCTTCTTGATTTGCTTTTATCTGCTCCAAAGAGGAATTACTCAGAGCTCTATGGAGATAAATGAATCCTAGATGATTAGATCTGTAAAGAGTTTCAGGGTGATGAGGTGGAGATGGGCATGGAGTTTGCACAGAGTGCACGCAACCACACATTCCCCAAGAAAGAGGAAGAATCAGGAAGCTGGAGAAAATTTGACATTGTCTCTCCCCTCAAGTCCAGTTCTCTGGGGATGGAAACTAGTCTCCCGAAATGCTCAAGAGCCGGAGAGGCCACAAGATGCAAACCCGCTCCCCCCAAGATTGGCATGGAAATGTGAAAACAAATGCCTTTTGGTCTGCTGGCTGAGCCACAAATCCTGAGCAGAGGCAAGATCTGACAGGCAGAAGCGTATCAGGGGCTTCAAACCAGCCAAACGGGAAAAGGAAAGGCCCCTTCAATTGTTTGAGGGAGAAGAGGAAGACCAAAGGCAATATTATCTTTCATCAGCCACTCCCTGTGGGGCAATGAGCTTTCCAAAGAGTGCAGCCTCCTCTTAGCAGGGCAGGGAGGAGCCGCCTCTCTTCACTAAAAAAGCCTGATTCTGACCAGATATCAAATCTGTGAGAATTGGAATTACTTGGGGTCCAATCAAAGCCAATCACTGGGTTGGCATTGATTATCTCTCTGCAGTGTGTGTGTGTGTGTGTGTGTGTGTGTGTGTGTGTGTGTGTGTGTGTGTGTAGGGGTTGGTGGGGAGGACTGTGAGATTTATGCTGCAGAGGTTAGCCAGGTTTGTAAGGAGTCCTGGCTTCTGACCTGTGCACTGGGGACACAGATAGGATTATGAGCCAGTTCCTGCCCCCAAGGGACCAGAGGCCAGTAGGAGAGACAGACGTGCAACATTAATGATGGTAGCAGTAACCGCTACGTTATTGAGGGCTTTCTGTGGACTGCTGTGATCTCATTTATTCCTCATAATGGCACCAAGAGACGTTATTACTCACAGCAACTCTCCATTACACCCACGAGGAAACAGGCTCCAAGAGCTTAGTTACCTATTCAGATGGTAGAAGAAAGACTCAAACCCAAGTCTTTGTGACTCATACTCTAAGCCACAGTTTCTCAACGGGGAGTGATTTTGGTCCCTCCCCGCCACTCCCCAGGGGACATTGGCAATGTCTTGGAGGCATTTTTGGTTGTCACAATGTGGGAGATGGCCATTAGCATCTAGTGGGTAGAGACGACCAGAGCTGTCAGACATCCTGTGGTGCTCAGGTCAGCCCCACCCGACCCAAACAAGGACATATTGTCAATGGGCCCAAAATGTCGATGGTGCTGAGGTTGAGAACTGCTGCTCTAGGCCATCTCTGCCCACTTCATTAAAACAGGTCTCCACCAGCCCCTCATTATGTTTAGCTTAGTTCCTCAATGTTTCATTTATGGTGCTCATCACAGTGTATTATTTTTGTTTGTGGTTTCGTTTGTTGTCTGTCTCCCTCACTCTAAGCTGCCTGAGGGCAAAGACTGCCTTCCTCCTTCAGTCCTGTATCTCCAACACCTGGCACACTGCCTGGGACATAGTCGGTGCTCTGTAACTATTTGTTGAATGAGTAAATGAGCAAATAAACAGAGAAATTAAACTCTCCGTACAAAGTCACAAGAACAAACTGGCAAACATAGTGTTGAATCCTAGGTCTGTCTGATTCCAAATGTGCTCCTGATCCACATGCACAGGACTAAGACAATTTAGTGTCATGGGACAGAGGATTGTCCTCTAGGAGCTCCGAGTCCCACAGAGGAGAGAGAAAAAGTCTGTGCGTGCCAGGGTCTGATGCCAAATTCAAACTGGGAGAGAAATGAGGGAAGGAAGGAGATGGGAAGAGGCTCAGGGCTCACAAGGGCCCTGGCACTTACAAGTGGAGAGAGGACTTAGTGGAGAGTTTCCCAGGTATTAAAAGAATGGCTTAGAATGAACAGAATCAATCTTTTTTTAGCAAAGATGGGCAATACATTTATCTTCTCCCAGTCCTCAGGGACTCTGGGCCTCTTTTAATTCCCCCAAAATCATGGCTGGGGGCACCACAGAGGCATGTTCAAGTCCTAGAAGCTCCCGAAAGTCAAATTCCAGGCCGGCTTCATCAGGTGAATGAGGCCCTGGCAGCAGTTGTCTCCTGCCCCGGGGCTTGTGTCTCCTCTGCAGCCCGCCAGCCTGCCAGCGACAGCCTTTCAAGAGCCAGTGGGAGAGCAAACTCCCATGACTCATGGCTGGGGAAGCTGTCAGGGTGAGGGAAGACAAGGGCACACGAGGGCAAGGGCAGCGAGAGAATGGAAGGCAAAAGGAAGGGGAGTGGAGTGGAAGGCGGGAGCCAGGTTAGTGACCGAACAGGGAAGAAGCAAGCAAGAGAGGGAGAGAAGGAGGGAAGGAGAGCAATACTATGAGTAATAGTAACGATAGCAAATACTTGGAGTATTGACAATTGCCTCAAATGGTGAGAAGTCCTTACAGTGCATAATCACCTTTAATCCTGAAAATAATTCTATGGTGTAGATTCTTTTTTTTTTGCAGTACGCGGGCCTCCCACTGCCGTGGCCTCTCCCGTCGTGGAGCACAGGCTCTGGACGCACGGGCTCAGCGGCCATGGCTCACAGGCCCAGTCGCTCCGTGGCATGTGGAATCCTCCCGGACCGGGACATGAACCTGTGTCCCCTGCATCGGCAGGCGGACCCCCAACCACTGCGCCACCAGTGTCCTTTTTATTGTGTCCTTTTTATGAATAAAAACAACAAAAAACCCCACAAGTCACAGAGACCTTAACCAATCTAAGGACACACGGGTTGTTGTTGGCAGATTCAGATGGGAAAGAGGGAAGGAAAGAGCTGGTATGGTAGATGAGTGGAGAATAAACTCAAAGTTCCATAGTGTGTCGGGGGCAGGCAGCAGAGTCCTGGAAACTGAACTCTGGCTCAGAGTCTTAATGAATGTCTGTCTTTAACTGTCTTACTCATCTAGTATCTTAGGATCAGCCCAAGAAGGTTCTTTGCTTGAATGGGCTTCAATGACAGATTATATTGGAGAGTCCTTAGTGACATGTGAGCCCAAGATAATTGCAATGCCATCCTTAGATATTGATTCTTCCTTCGTAACACAAACATGAGTCACAAAAATAATCCAATCTTATTATGCCTGGGGGCAAGGAAAACAAACAAAGAAAGGTCCATCGGTCATTTTCACATCTGTGATATTTTCGCTTTGTACTAGGTGTCAGGCTCCATATTGCACCAAAGAGGAAATAGGTTCAGAGAGAGGAACTTCAATTAGTAAGAATCTAGGATCCAAATTTGGGTCTTCTCCAAATCTTTAGCTTCTTCCTAAATACAAATCTTGGGCACCGTATTGAAAGTCATGCTCAGTGTCTCTTAAATGCAATTATTATTTTTTTTTCAAACTAACTTCCCAGAATGAAAAGTTCTGTTGAAACAAGACCCTGGCCAATTTTTCATGAAGAGAAGGTTAATGATAGGATCTGTTTAAAATCATATTGCTTATGTCAAATGTCCTTTTAATTAATTAATATTTTTCGTTGTGTTGGGTCTTCGTTGCTGCGCGGGCTTTCTCTAGTTGCGGCGAGCGGGGGCTACTCTTCGTTGTGGTGTGTGGGTTTCTCATTGCGGTGGCTTCTTGTATCGTATCGGAGCACGGGCTCTAGGTGCGCAGGCTTCAGTGGTTGTGGTGCACGGGCTTAGTTGCTCCGCAGCATGTGAGATCTTCCCAGACCAAGGCTTGAACCCGCGTCCCATGCATTGACAGGCGGATTCTTAACCACTGCGCCACCAGAGAAGTCCTGTCAAATGTCCTTTTGATAACTATTTATAAAAGGGCTTATTTAAAATACAAAAATTTGGTTCCCCCAAAAGTAACATGTGTCCTCCTAGGGACAAATTAATAGAAGCAAACAGTAGTGTTCTTGGAAATCCCTTGGATAAATAATTTTGTACACGCTGTTCCCTTTAGCCCCGCCTTACCTGCGGCTACACCTTGTTCCTCTGTTGAATCAACTCTGCTGAAGTCCTCTTATTCTCTGCACTCTGGTTGCCTTTCCTTCCCTCCACTCCACCCCCTACACCCTCAGCTCCTATGGATCTTTCTTTCCATGTAATTTCTTAGCCCTTCCTATCCATACCTCTTAGAAAGCAAACCCCCTGGGGCTGGGGCCTGGTTTTTCTTCACTGTCACTGTGACCTCAGCGTGCTGCCTGGCTCATAGTAGTTGAACAATAAATATTTGTTGGATGAATGAATGCATGGGTCACCCGCTACTAAACACAGCCTGGCTGGCACTGTTAATTCGAGTTCTCTCCTTCTTTATTTGTCTCTTCTATTTATACTCCTAACAACAACCCTGGCACACAGAATGGGAGCTCTGTTTGTCAGGTGAATCAAGGAAGGAAAGAAATACTGAAATATTGTTTTATAAAACATGCTTTCAATAGAAACAGAATTTATCCATCTTGTGAAATAACATCATATCTCTCCTCTGTCCTGAAGAGAGTGGAGATGAGATGTTGGGTGGTGGAGGTAACTTAACAGTCTCTATAAGTGGGTGCATTTTTATGGTGCGTTTGCATGATCACAGATTCCTAATGCTTCTGGTTGACAGAGACCTTAGCAATCAAGTGGCAGTAGTGGTAATAGTGATGTTTAACAGTTATCGAGTACATTAGTCCAGGCTCTGTGCCAAGGGTTTTGTTTGTATTAACTCATTAAATTCTTACAACCAACCAGGTAGGACTGTGTATTATTCCCATTCAACAGCTGAGGAAACTGAGGCACAAAGAGCTACATAAACAGGACTCTCTGAAGACTTATGGGTGTGTGTGGGAGCTTCTAGGCTGCTCTGGGGATGAGGGGAAAGTGCAAGACCATGTGAAGGCAAGGAAGGCTATCAGGCAAGAGCCTGCCCTCCTCTCCTATATCGAGAGCTGCTATTCTGTTAAATGTTTTACGTATCAGGCTCCTGCAAAAATATTTCTTAGGGGAACAGGGTTTTATCTAGCTAGAAAGAAAGACAGATATTTTAGTTTTACAGATAAGATACAAAGATTTCAGGATGTTAAAACACTTGGCAATTGTCATCATGGCTAAGCCAGGTCTAAAAATCTCGACTCCAAATAGTCCAGGAATCTATTTCCTATGCCGTGTTACTCGGGTGCCTGGTATCTCCATAATGGCACTTAAATTTGGTATAACTCATTGACCATGACTTCTTTGTCCAATCTTTTGTTTCCAGATGTATGTTCTGAGCAATACTGAGTAAAATAAGGTTAATTACATGGTAAATTTAGAAGTATCTGTCTTGCAGAATTGTTAGAGGAAAACAGGAAGGACAAGGCAAAGCTAGACAAGGCAGGAAGTAGAAAGAGTACTCAAGGCATTTGGAGAAGACCAGGGTGTGTGTGTGGAGGTGGGGTACTGTGTATGACAAAATAGGCAGGCTTCTGACCCTGGAATAAAAATGACAACAGCAATAACAATAACAATAACATTTTTTTTTGAATGCCTAACATGTGACATGTTCATAAAGCTCAATGCTTTACATGTACCATCACTTTTAATATTGAGGCCAACCAGCTCTCCTTGTTTCCTTGAAGAGGAAATGGATGCTTATAGAGCTGGTAAGTGGCAGAGAGAAAACCAATGTCTGTCTGGCATCAAAGTGCATGCTCTGAATCCCTCAGCTACACTGTGACTTCAAAGCCCCCAGAATCACTGGGACTTAGGCATTTTTGTACCCAGCGGCAGCTCTTGGGACTAGGTCTACCTCAGAGCTAAGGCCCCTGACCCCGACTCAGGGACCCTATGAGAAGCTTGAATTAGATCTACCTTTACAGCAAGCTGAGCCAGTCTAGGGTGATTCAACCACCTGCTACTTGGATGCCTGAGATTCTTTGACCTGGGGACCAAGGCTTCCATTCCCCAGTTAGAGATAAAATACTGAGAATCTTGGTGGCTGCGTTTTAGTCAATGAGCAAGTTGGAAACGATGGCCAAAAGCAATCCCTGCACTTTTATAGCCTTTTAAGATTTTCAAAGTATTTCCCCTCTGTGTTTTTTCAAGGTCATTAGGACAGATGTTACAACTCCTACTTGACGGATCAGATCAGAACGAAGGAAAAATTTATGGAGAGTTACACACATCTCGGAAGTGGTTGACCAAGAACTCAATCCCTCATCTTTTCAGGTCATTTCCTCTTTGCCAGGCACTAGAACGGTGAAGGTCCTAGAAGGGATTAGAAGTGTGAAGGGCAGGAGAGAAGCTCTGCTGACGGGCCCAGTATGGAAAAAAACCGGGTAAGTGACTCTTCAGAGGGTACAGCATTGGCTGGCCCTGCCTCTCTTCAGCTGGGTGGGGGCCCAGAGGAACTGTGCCTGGAGGTATTTTTGTCCTGTTGTTTCAGCTCAGACAGCTCCACTTGGAATGATTTGTGATGATTTTTTGGGTTTGTTTTGTAAACACAGTCCATACCACAGGAGGGAGTTACATTCCCACGGTCTTCCTTCACCAGTGGTATTGCTCTAAAATTATTTTGCTTTGGGCTGATACTATACTGTTAAGCGTTCTCAAGTTGTTGAACCTAGAACTTTAAGATGGTGAAAGGCCTCAGAGGTTACCCAGCCCATCTGTCTCATTTTATAGCCGGTGAAACTGAGGCCTAGATATGGGGAAGGACTTGCCTGAAGCACACGGCCAGCTACAGCCAACGGCTGGGCTAGAACATCTATATACCCTCAGATGTTTCTTCCATGATTACTATATCTCTGGGAGGAGAAAAGCAAGCCCAACAGATACAGTCTACTGCTTCATGGAGCTCAGACTTTATTAGGGGAGATAGACCTAACAGGTAATTAAAAACCACTTTGAGATATCACTTCACACCTGTCAGAATGGCTATTATCAAAAACACAAGAAATAAATATTGGAGCGGGTGGGGAGAAAAGGGAACCCTTGTGCACTGTTGGTGGGAATGTAAATTGGTGCAACCACTATGGAAAACAGTATGGAGGTTCCTCAAAAAATTAAAAACAGAATTACCATATGACCTAGAAATTTTATTTCTGGGTATTATCTGAAGAAAACAAAACAATAACTCGAAAAGATATATGCACTCAGTGTTCATTGCAGCATTATCTACAATAGACAAGATATGGAAGCAACTTAAGTGTCCGTCAATAGACGACTGGATAAAGAAGATGTGGTACATATGTACAATGGAATATTACTCAGCCATAAAGAAGAATGAAATCCTGCCATTTGTGACAACATGGAAGGACCTAGAGAGTATTATGCTAAGTGAAATAAGTCGCAGAAAGACAAATACCATACGATTTCCCTTATATGTGGAATTTTAAAAACAAAAACAAATGAACAAACATAACAAAACAGAAACAGACTTCCAGATACAGAGAACAAACTGGTGGTTGCCAGATGAGAGGAAGGTAGGGGGATGGGTGAAATAGGTGGTGAAGGGAGTTAAGAGGTACAAACTTCTAGTTATAAAATAAAGTCACAGGGATGTAATATAGGGAATATAGTCAATAATATTGTAATAACTTTGTATGGTGACAGATGGTAACTAGACTTACTGTGGTGATCATTTCATAATGTATAAAGATATTGAATCTCTATACTGTACACCTGGAACTGATATAATATTTTAAGTCAATTATACTACAATTAAAAAAACAAGATAGGGCTTCCCTGGTGGCGCAGTGGTTGAGAGTCCGCCTGCTGATGCAGGGGACACGGGTTCGTGCCCCGGTCCGGGAAGATCCCACATGCCACAGAGCGGCTGGGCCCGTGAGCCATGGCCGCTGAGCCTGCGCGTCTGGAGCCTGTGCTCCGCAATGGGAGAGGCCACAACAGTGAGAGGCCCACGTACCGCAAAACAAACAAACAGACAAACAAAGAAAACCAAGATAATTAAAAGTGTTGCAGGGAAGGAGTAGAGGTGCTTTGAGGGCTCATAACAAGGGGGTATAACCTGGCCTAGGGTTGAGTGATGGCTGCCTTTAGGGCATGAGTTTCAGAAGGAGGAGGAAGAGTTGGTCCACGGAGCAGCAGGAGAGACCTCGATCTGGGAAGAGGGACCAGCACGCACCCAAGGCAGGTGGAAGCATGAGTCTGAGGCTCTGAAAGTTGGCCAGGGCAGGAGCCAGGCGCCACAAGGCAAGGTTAGGGAGAGGGGCAGGGGATCCGGCGGGCCTCATGGGAATTTAGTCTGTACTCTAAACAGAGTGGAGAGCCATGAGAGTTTCAAGCAGAAGAACAGGAAAGTGATGAGGTTTGGTTTGATTTTTAAGTCACACCCCTCCAGCTGCTCTGAAAGAAATGGGCTGGGGAACATTGATATAAAGACTGGCTCCTTCCCCTCTGCAAAGTGGCCTTCATGCCTTAGAGTCCCCCATTAGCCTATGCACCACTAGGATAGTGGATTCCAGTTGTGGTTTCTTTTAGGGCAGGTGTCAAGCACAAAAGTGGGCACAGGACACATGCTCTGTAAAACCCTCGTGGCCCGATTTGGGGCAAAAGCCAGACAATGGTGTCTTTGCTGGTGTTTGAGGGACACAGTGGAAGTTTGTAGGGCCTGAAGGAAATGCCTGGGGTGGAGGATGTGATGACAAGGGGCAGGGTGCAATCTGGTGGACTTTGATGGCTGGCCTGGTCTAGGTCTCTTGACTTGGATGGGAACAAAGCTGTGCTTGCCAACCTGCAGTTAGAGAAAGCGATGCATATCTTCAAGTGCCTGTGAATGCAGGGAGCTCCAGAGCTCTGACAACCCAGCCCCACAGCAGTCTCTGCACACCAAGCAGGGACATCAGAATCTGGAATTTTCCACCCCTGATTTCCAGTTTAGAAAACCTGTTATATGACTGATCTAGAGAGGGCCCCTCTCTCATACAGGTCTCAGTGCTTCCTTTTACAGAGTTTTACAGTTCAAAAAGCTATTTTAAATGCTCTTTCCTTTTCCTGTCTCTCTGTTGTTCTATCTGCTTCCCCATCTCTCTTTCATTTTTCCCCTTAGGAGGCAGTATGATGCAGTTAAAAGCAATTGGCTTTAGAGATAGGCAAGTCTGGGTTTGACCTGTGGCTTTTCCACTTGCTAGGTGAGTTGCTTTGCGCACATTTCCTAACCTCTTGGATGCTCAATTTCCTCATCAGTAAAATGGGTATGTTAATATTTTAATCATAGAGTTGCAAGGTTTGAATCAGGTAATATGCATAATATACATAAGAAAGTGGCACATAGTAGGTGCATAATAAGCTACTATTGCTGATCATTTGTTCAGTGTTTATCTGGTAGCTACTGTGGGCCAGGCCCTGGGCTAGGTACTGGAGTCATAATGTTGATCCCCAAAATACCTCTTTCAAGTCTTGGGCAGGGATCAGTGTTTCCAAAGCCCAATCGTAGCATGTGAAGGAAATGGCTCCACCCTCCACCCCCGCCAAGGGAGGATCTGGAAAATGGCCCCAGATCTAGAAATGGATGTAGGTGCTATTTAAATGATGGCTATTTAGGCTCTCACTTTTCGCCATATTTTCCCCTTGCAGTTTCCTTGTTCAGTTTTGTTCAAATTAAAAATCACATCATGCTTACTACCATGTGGCAGGCCCTGGGCTAGGTCCTACAAAGGACTCCAAGGTGAGTAAGTTGTGGGCCTTTGTCAGTCTGAGAGTGACCATAGGATGGCAACTAAGATGGTCATGGGACAAGACCTGCCCCATGAGACATGTCTGCAGGGGCCAGTCTCTTTAGCTTGATGGTGAAAGACTCAGTGAACCTTCTAATTTCTGAAGCCTATCATAGGAAAAGGGGTCACATATTATTTTGGGGTCCCCCGGAGGCAGAACCAGGGCCCATGGCAGAAATCACCATAAGGCATATTCTGTCTCATTAAAAGGAATGGAGCTTTCTAATATCTTCAGGTGTCCAGCAATTAGGAAAGTCTCTCTGGTAAGCAAAGCAAACTCCATCTCTGGGAATGCTCAGGCAGGGCTGGATAAATACCCATCAGGGTGTTGTAAAGGCAATGCCTGATTTGGGTGGGGGCTTTGATGGGATGACCTCTAGGCTTCCTAGTAGCTCTTCGATGCAAGGATTCTAAGTTTCCATTGTCTGCCTGCCAGCTTCCTCCCTCTGGGGCTCACCCTGCAGCTTACCTCACTCCTTCCTGAACCTGGCTCCAGAGCCTTGCCACGGCAACTTACCAATCCGGGTCCAACATGTCAGGCCACCGGGGCATGTGTGAAATAGATTTCACTCTGTGTTCTGGCTGAAAAATTTAGTTTCGTTATCACATCAGCCCCTTTTAGAAATCTTCCCCCTTTAGGTATGTGGGTTTTCTTTCCCAGATTTATATTTCACACACATTTCATATAAAAAGACATGCCAGCATCTGTTACTATACTTTTAAGTTTGATATTTTGGAAAATCAACATCATAGTAGTTTTAAAGTTGCTGAATTCAAATCCTAGCTCTACTACTTACTATCGGTGTTGTCCTGGCCAAGGCTTTTGATCTCTGTAAGATATTAATATCTTAATACCTGTAAGACAAGGTAATAATGACATCTAGGTCATAGAGATGCTGTATGACTAAATAGATAATAACATGCAAAGAACTTAGAACAATGCTGGCACATTGCTTTCAGTAAATGCTAATGGTAAATAAATAATCATTCAATAATAATGTCATTCACTACACTTCATCTGCTATTTACGTATTAATTTTAGAACTATTTCTTGCACATTTTAGAAGTCAGAATGTATCAGCTTTGAAAGCGTTCCAGAAGTTACCAATTTCAACCCATCTTTTTACTGCTTAGGAAATTGAGCCTCAGAGGAGTGAAGCTACTTGCTCATCTAGAGGCAGAGGCAGGAGGAGGGTGCAGGGGTCTTTGTTCTTGTCTGACACCTTTTCACACATCACGATTCCCTAATGAGAATTAATTAAGGGTTACCGAATTTTTCTGGTAGGTTGCTTTAAGAAAATAACAAATCACAAGCATGTAACTAACTAAATAAATACTGAAATGCTTCCAAGGAAATTTATTGTTTAAAGAATTGGAAACAGGAAAATGGGATTTATATACTACTTTCTATCTCTGTATTTGGGAGGACTTTGGACGTTGGCTCCCAGGGATCCAGCAGCCCTGCATCCCTACCCCACCCAGGCATGCTTCCATGCCTTTTAAGAAGCAAGGGTTATCCCTGAGATAACCTCGCATGAATGCCTTTTCTCAACAGCCCTCCTAGTTTACTTCTTGGAATACCAGTTCCAGGGCCGGTGCTCTCAGCCTGTGTGGTTTAAACTATTTACAGATATGCTGCCAAACTTTCTTCAATGTGTGTAAAATTTATTTTTGCTTCAGCTGCGCATCACACTGTTGCAAGGATGCCTGCTGGGGAGAACTCTGAGCTAAGTGGATGCTGTGATGTCCTGCAGAGCTGGGTCAACAGGCTGTAAAGAGGCGTGGTGTGAAGCTGAGGCATTCCAAGGAAGACTTTACTGGAATAGGTGGCAACTTGGTTTTGGGAGTTTATAAGAAAGTTTATGATCAGGACAGAGCCAAATTCAAGTCAACCTTCAACTCAGCACTGAGTGAATCATGCAGCTCTGGCTGTCCCATGGAGAGACCTTGTTTAACACTAGACCCGCCTGCTCCCATTGCCCACATTCCTGATTTCAAGTGTGCTGCCCCAATTCCAGAATTTGAAAATGTACTATGAACAAAAAATCCGAGAGCCATTGTCCTAAGGGTGATATGGAACAGAGTGTTCCCTGGTGACATAATTTTGTGCAATACTGGTTTGAACAAAATTCAACCTGATTCCTCACTGCAGGATTTCTCAGTGCCTTTAATGTGCTAATGTATGTGGTGACTCCCCCAGAGCAGGTGTAGAATGCAGCATTTATCCATCTTTTCTGATCACAGAGTCATGTTTTTCTTTCCAAAAACATATGTGGGGGCTAGTATCCTGAGGAAACACTTTGGCAGATACTGTTTCAGAAGGATTTCACCTTCTTTCTTTTTGTCTGAGTGAAGTCTGAAGGCTGTTATAGGAGGGGTTAATTCAAAGATTGACCCTTGGTAGTCCCCGACACACAACTCAGCCACTCACTTGGACACCTAACTCTATTTCAGGTACTTTTTGAACACATCTCAGGAGGTTTGAAGAGCTACTCACTCTCCCTGGGGAGAGATGGGACCAGTTCTAACTGCAAAAAGGGAAGATGGTAACTCATACACTCTACCTTAGGGTTAGAGCATCTTTGGGGGCTCTGACCTCCTTAGTCAGATATTCTTGTAAATCCCTTTTGCTTACAAGGCTGCTTCCAAGATGTAGCTGCCAGGCTGCCCCTGCACAGGACACACTGTGTGTTGGAACTGATTTCTCTCCATCTTACTGTACACTGTGGAAAGCCTTCATGTTTTGGCCTGAATGTTACAGGCTGGAGCTGATCCTTTGGCCAGCATGTCATTAGCCTGATTAAGTTAATAGCTTGGAATGTCTTTACAGTTTTTTTGGACTCCTTTTTTTCTCATCAATAAATGCAACAAGCACTCACAAACATTTGCTGAATCTACCTCAAGCTAGATGCCATGCTTTGGCAATGCACAGTGAATAAAATAGGGTTTTTTGCATAGATGCATGACAATAAATTAAAATACAGCATGCTATCTGCAAAAAGTGCTGTAGAGACAGAGGAAGAAGTGATCACTTCTGTCTGGATGATCTTTAAGGTTCCTTCCAGCTCTTATGGTATTCTTAGATACCATACCTCCAGGGGATTTTCTTCTCGTTGCAGTCGGCCCAGAGCCTTCTGATCCTCAACACAGCAGAGAAGGTTGAGGATCTCTGTCACTGGGTGCTAGACAACTGTCAGCTGATGTCCTCTTGACTAAATTTCACCTGGCATAGACCTCGACTCAGCCCAGGCCAGCAGGGCCATCCTCCCACTCCCCCAAGTAGGGGTGCATGCTCATCCCGAGCACCATCTACCTTAGACGTTTGGGCTGGAGCAGGAGCTGTGTGCTGTCTTATTCATCCCCTGGACCAGCCTCCTAGTTTGAGAGTGAGAGGATGGGTTTCCACGTGGAAACCTGAGGTTCTAAGCACCTCTCACGGCCTAAAGAAAACAACTAAAATTCTTCACCCAGGACCACAAACCCTCTCAGTTCGGCTGCAGGGCACCCATTTCTCATCTAATCCTCTGTACATCCTTCTGAGACCTGGAGACTCACCTTCTTTCCTGTTCTCATTTCTTTCCTCCTACTATTTTTCTTCCTTCTTCTCTCCTTCCACATTTCCAAATACCATTTTCCGAGGATGATTTCAGCAATAATGAAATCGTCAATGCTAATGAGATGCTGGTTATAGTTTCAAATAGAAAAATCAGGACACATGGTCTGATAATCCCCAGCTGACCCAGGCTGTGAGGAAAGACTTTGGCTCTGAGCACCTTCAGGCACTTCTGGTGTACTCTAGAGAGCTTGGACCATTCTCCCTTCCTTAACAACAACAACAGAAAGTTTTATTCCATCAGGGACAAAATATCCGGAAGCAGCATTGTTAGTAGTTGTAGCCACAGGCCACCCACCCTCTGCCCTTCCTCACCTTCATATCCCCAGGGACGCTGCAGCAAACAAAGAGTTGTGTCTGGAGAGAACCAAAGGTGGGCTGGCACAAGGAAGCCTGGAAACTTGGAATGGGGAGTCCAGGAACGGGAGGGCCTTAGCTGGGGGTAATGAGGAGGAACTCCCTCCAATCCCTTCTGAGTAGTTAGAAATCAGGTGCGCTAATCTCCTCAAGCCTTCAACCTGAGGTCACCACCTCCCCTCTCTAACTGCCTAATCAGGAAACCACCTCCCACCCACCTTACTGATAAGCCTGAGACCACCCACCATTTTCTCAGAACTCTTAGGATTGTCAACCACCATCTCCCTCCCTCCTTTCCTCCCTTCCCTCCCTCCCTCCCTCCTTCCCTTCCCTTCCCTTCCCTCCCTCCCTCCCTTCATTCCTTCCTTCCCCACTAAATGTATTCCCCTCACCTGTTTCATCTTATTCTTCCCTGGTCCCTCCCTGGAGCTCCCCTCAAGGCTTCTGCAGCACCCCCACTTTCTTCTCTTCTCTGGCTCCTGTCCTCCATCTGACATGTGGGCAGAGAAGAGCGGCCACTGCTGACTCCACTGTTCACCCCACTCCTTTGTTCATCTCTGCACCACCACTCTGCCCCTGAGCCTGCTTTTTTATGGGTAACCAATGACCTCCCAATAGCTCTTTTTCTTTTTTTATCCTATTCAACTCTTACAGGGTATTAAAATTTAAATTAAAAAAATTATTATAAAAATACCAAAAAATAATACTTGTTTTTAGAAAGAATTCAAATATTGAAGAGGTATGTAGAGTAGAAAATGAAACATCACCTAGGGAATTCCCCGACAGTCCAGTGGTTAGGACTGTGCACTCTCACTGCTAGAGGCCTTGGTTCCATCCCTGGTAGGGGAACTGAGATCATGCAAGCCAACACTCCCCCACTCCCAACTCTATGCCATTCTCCAGAAGTAACCACTATAAAATAGTTTGGTAAAAATTCCTCTATGCTGTTGCTTATGAATTTACAAATTTGGGATCATTTTAACATATGCTTCTACAATTGGCATTTTCATTTAATACTGTGCTGCAGATGTCTTTCCATGTAAGTGTGTATGGATACATATCATTTAAAAAATGTCCAACCAGTGTTCCATTTTATGACTATATCACAATTTATTTAGCCAATCTTCTTTTGATAAATACTGAGGTTTAGAAATACCATTTATTTATTTATTTATTCCTTCATGCATTTGTTCATTCACCAGTCTTCCTTTGATGGCTACTGAAGTTGTTTCCATTTATTTGTTTGCTTGTTTACTTATATATTTATGTATTCATTCATGCATGACCCCCATTACAAGCAATGCTGCGGTGAATCCCTTGTACCTTATGTCTTTGCACACTTGTGTTCAGAGTACTGGACACTGCTAATCACTTTCTTTTTTGACACTTGTTGCATCTCCAGCTTCTGTCTTGCTTCTCTTCTGCCCTTGTAAACCACTCTTTTCCCTGAGCACACAATGCATGTTCACCCCTTCTGGCTTCTGTCCCATCTCTTCTCCTGAAATGACCACTTCCAACTCATTCTTCTTGCCCCAGTCTTGTGTAGAATCATCCCTGATTCCCTAGACTAATCCTCCCTAATGGCTTCCATTTATGTAGCACTTACTATGTGCTAGGTTGTGTGCTGGAGCAGACGTTATATCATTCCATCCTGCAACAGTGGGATGAGGCACAGACTATAGTGCTGTCAGCATTTAAATGTGATTAAAAACTGAAGCTCAGAAAGTTAAGGAACTTGTCCAGGTCATTCGACTCATTAAATGGAGGAGCCAGGATTCAATCTCAGGCTTCTCCTGCTGTACAATCCGTGAATTTACATAAGCACCAAATTACACTTCATCTTCTGCTCTGCTACTCACAGGACCTCACACAAGCACTGACTGCAGCACCTACCAAACCGAATGGTGATAACTTACTCACAAGTTTGTTTCCCTTCACTAGACTGGGAACTTCCCAAGGGCAGACCCTGTGTCTTTTCTTTCTGCATTTCTCATATTGAGTACAGAACCTGTTTTATCTTAGGTGCTGATATGGATTTGAATGAAAGAACCTGTGTTTGCTGATGAAGAATTCTAACACTCCCTGAACCAGGTCAAGAGTCACACTTCAGCACTCAATAACACATGCTGAACTTGAAGTTTATTTCCTGCTGGTTAATGAAAATAAAATACCCTACTCCCAGGGCCCTAATTAACTGAAGTAGAAGAAGCTCTTTAGATTGGCAGGCAGTAGAACGTAATAATTTAAGAAACAGGCTCTGAAATGAGCTGACCTCTGTTCTGATCCCAGCTCTGCCATGTACAGGCAAGTTGTTCAATTTCCAAAATCCTCAGTTACCCAACTTGTAAAATGGAGCTGGCGCTAATGACAGTTAACTTAGAGCTAACTGGGTTATCATGAGGATTAAATGAAGAAGTTGATAGGAAACACTTAGCATAGTGCCTGGCATACAGAAGGCACTCAATATATGTTAGTTGTGCTATTGTCATGAGGACCAGTATTAACCCCCTCAGTCTTTGCTCAAAGTGAAATAGATCAAGCATTCATTTCTTTTACCACACTCCAAAGCTTTGACTAGGAGAGTTGGGATTTTTTTTACTTCCAATTTACAAAAATTCTCTTTCTGGCTCTTACTTGTGAAACAAACATTTATTGAGTGCCTTCTGTTTATCAGACTCCTTTCTGATTGGCCCTACAACTGTTGGGGAGAGTCTACAATCTACATTAGGGAGGATAAGCATTGCCCAGGCTAGCAGCCTAGGGGAGGATAAAATTTTCCTGCTTTTTACTATTGAGAATATTACTTGATTCTCTGGAAAACACACCTTTTTCTTTTCAAACTTCAAGGATTTGTTTTAAAATATTTTCTCATGAAAGTCTGAAGGTTTTGTACCGTGATGCATGAAGGAATGGTTATATAGCTTTTAGAGTCTGAATCATAGAGATGCCTGTGCTGTCTTTGTTCTTTGAGGCAGAAAGCTTTCTTATATCAGCAGGTCTCAAAGATGACTTTAGGAATCAACATTTGTTCTGTGGTTCTTACCCATTACCAAGTATTTATTTTTTAGAGGGGTGGTTGTTATTTTGTTTGGGCTTAACCAGTTTTTTCCAAGGATTACATTTGAGAAAGACCCCACCCCCAGCAACTAAAACCAAAACAAACGTAAAAGAAAACCCCCAACCCCAAGCTCAAATCCCAACAAAAGCGAATGACTCAGTACAAGCAAGCTTTCTAGACCTAATCGATAGATTATTCAATTCCAGAACTGTATGTTCCCAGAGAACCATGCCTACTATTTTAATTAAATTACCTGAAAAGGAGGAAATTCCTTAGTAATGCGACTTGGCTTTGAAACTTGGGATTGTCTTTCCTTGCATGTAACATACACATCTCTTATTACAAACGAAGGGGTCTCTTTTCCAGGTGATATCTGTTCAGGAAATCCAGCTTTAGGGATGCAGGGAGACATGAAAAGGGAAAGGCTTACTTTTCTTTGGTGAGTGTCGGAAGCAGGCGTAGCTTTACATTATGCAAGCACCTGGCTGCTTGCACTGGGATACCTGTGCTGTCAGGGGACAGCCCTTCTGGACTGCCAAGTGCTCCTAGAAGCTCCTAGGGCTGGGTGCTTCTTCTTGCTCCTTGCTTCCCTGGAGTCCTGGCTTCTTGGTTAGATGCTCTGTTTCTGAACTGCTCAGGCCACCACGCAGGAAGGAAATTGTGGGCCAAATGACTAAAACTCTCACCTTGAGCCCAAAGCATGACCCTTCTCTCAGAGCCTCAGTTCCCTCAGCTGAGAGGCAAGGAGTTTCATTTGAGTGTTTCTGAGCTCTGATATTCTGAGGTTCCAGAAACCCTTCCCCAGCCAGGCCAGTGACCTAGTTGTGAAGGACAGTGAGAATGAAGCCGTTGTTTGGAATTCATGGGTGGGGTGGGTAGGGTACCTCCTAATAAACTTGAGTGGGGACTGGAGCAACCTGTTTCTCCAATCCTCCAGTGAGGGCTGAACGAGGCATGTCCCTCCTTTGGCACTGTTGCAGAGACATTTGGAATGCACTTATTAGAGCACATTGGGCTCATGAACCTGATACTTCACCATCTGAAATACCGAAAAAGATAAAAATTGCACACGACATGGAACCCAGGTGATCTGTGGATCAAATCAATATTTCAACTCTGTTTCTCTTCGGAGCTCCTGTCTGAGGGAACACCTCCTCTGTCATCTCAAAAGACTTTTTAATACAGTTTACCCCTGTGTGATTTTGTCCTCAAGAAGAAATGCGGGAGGGCCAATTGGGATTTCTAAAGCTTAATGCTGGACTATTCTGTGCCCTAATGATTTTGAAAGCCTGTGTATTTAGGGAGGTGGTGGCAGGGAGTCTAGGGATGGAAGCTTGGGTTCCAGTCTTGGCTTTGCCACAGCATGGTTGTGCAGTCTTGAGCAAGCTGCTTGATCTCTCTGGGCCTCCGTGTTCTCACCAAACAACATCTATCTGTGGTCCTTTCCTGCCCTGGCACACCACGATGCTAAGTCCCAAAGGCAGAAACGTACAGTCTTGGGTGTAGAATGAGGCCAGATCTACCCAACTATTTTTGCTAGTCTACTTCTTCCCTCGTGTGAAGACATATCTCTGGTATGGAGGTTACACTCCCTTCCCAAGCTCCTCCTTTTTGAAGTTCTTTGTAATGTATCCAAGGAAGTAGGAGAGAGGCATGGATGTTTGAGCCTTGGAAGGGGCTTTAAGGAGAATCATCAGCTGTTTCAAGAATGCCTCCTCGGGCTTCCCTGGTGGCACAGCGGTTGGGAGTCCGCCTGCTGATGCAGGGGACATGGGTTCGTGCCCCGGTCCGGGAAGATCCCACATGCCGCGGAGCGGCTGGGCCCGTGGGCCATGGCCGCTGAGCCTGCGCGTCCGGAGCCTGTGCTCTGCAACGGGAGAGGCCACGACAGTGAGAGGCCCATGTACCGCAAAAAAAAAAAAAAAAAGAAAAAGAAAAAGAATGCCTCCTACCCTCATTGTCTGGTGGGAGGTGTTTGGCAAGTTTGGGCATCAGCATTTCGTAAGAGTTAAGAGCCCTGGCTTCAAAGTCAGCCAGCTCTTTTTTCATATCCCAGCCTTGCCAATCATTTCAGTTCATTAGTCAGCAAATATTTATCAAGTGCCAATTTTGTGCTAAGCTATTTTGCATACATTATCACATTTAATCCTCACAGCCCTGTGTAGCAGGTACTGATTTTATCCATACTTCAGATGAGGAAACTGAAACTCAGAGAGGTGACGTGACATATCCAAGGTCATACAGCTAGTAAGTGGCAAAACTTGGTCTTGAATCCAGGTCCAGTAGCTCCAGAGTGATGGCTGTCAGCCATGACCCTCTGCCGTTTCCCAAACCTTATTTTATTTAATTCTTATTTAAATCCTCGTTTGCTTTATTGTCAAACTTCCACCTCAGTGCTTCAGAAAAGCCCCTGTGAGTGTGCCAGTCCACGTAATGGATTAATGAGCAGATCCACTTCTGGAGGAGGATTGAGTAGGCAGACATTGGACGGTGCAGTGGGAAAAGCTCTGAAGCATGTACGCCTCCAATAAGTCAGGCCTGCCTGGCCCTTACTAGTCATCTGATCTGAGGCATTTCCACTCTCTGAACTTTATCAGCCTTGCTTTCCTCGCAAAGATATTGTAAGCATCAATCCAGACCATGGCTATGAAAGGATTTTACAAACTAAACAGTGATGAAAATTGACTCATTATTATTGTGGTCATACTTCTCTGTTTTTGTCACTCACCGAACTGGACAGCAAATTGCATGTTGTCTTCAAGAATCTTGAAATACACCACCCAATGATCCAAGCCCTGGAGTCACATGAAGAAGTAGTATGAGGCAGGTTTACACTTGGCTTTCCTGCCTGACTCATTCAGAAGTACCACATTCTAGACTGTGCAGCATTACCATGGCTGCCACTGTGACATATGGTCAGCCCAGAAAGGCTGGGATGTGACATTCCTGAACAGATTCAGGCATGAAAAGAGAGAAGAAGAAAGCACAGCATTTGTAAACAGACAGCCTGGAGCTCATTTTCTGTACGCTTGTTTTGAAAGCCTGTGGTGGTACAGCTATCTGCCCATCACTGGATTTTATGTCCTTGGGAAGCACGCACTGCCACACACCTGCAGACTGCCTCAGCCAGGGCCTCACACTCTCGGACCACTGATTCCAGGAGGGTTGGGCAGGGGGATCACTTGCTGAGTTAACCACTCAGCCCTCCAAGGAATGAGAGGAGATGAAAACCAAAGGTGCCATCTGCAGGTGGTTGGAGACGCCCTGCACCGTTGGTTGCTGAGTTTTCCCGTGTGTGCATTTACTCTCTGCCCTCTGCCATGGCTGTCCTAAGGGTGACACGGGAAGAGGATTTTATCCCTTTTGAGACTTTGTGTCTAGTTTGGGGCCCAAGGGGGAGAGAGAGAAGCAGATCCACTGGTCCAGGCTTGGATGAGAGCATTTCTTTAATTAGACAAAGGAGACAGGCTGCCAGAGAACAAGCCAAAGAGCTCCTGGGGCACATCAACATCCCTCCTGTCTAACAATTAGCAGGTAATCAGCTGTTGGAAAATCCTCTGCTTGGGGTGGTACCAAGGAAGGGGCTGTAGTCATCTAAGTGAAAAAGGATGCTGAAAGCAAACACCATTGAGGGAAAAGCCTGCAGAGCTAGTTGGAGACCTGGGCTCCTGTCTCAGCCCTGCCATTGGCCTCTGCGTGAACTTGGCTGAGTCACTTGCCCTCTCTGGGACTACATTTTATGAAAGAGAGTAAGGCAGTGATCTCTTAGATGCCTTCTAACTAGGCTGACCAACCGTCTCAGTTTGCCCATGACTGCCCTGGCTTTACTACTGAAAGTTTCCCATCCAGGAATCCCTGCTTCCAACTGAAAATTCCCCTACTTGATTGTTCTAGTATCTTCCCTCCGGGGTCTCAATCCTTTTCCTCTGTGCTGTAGAAGCCTGGATTCTTTGGATCAGAAAATCCCTGGGACGATTGCTTCTGCTAAGGGGTGTGTCAGGGGTGATATTCAAAGCATGTAACATCCTCTATGACCAGGGCACCAACCCATCAGAAAGGACCAGACCATAAACCCCAGGCTACTCCCCGCCCTGAGACATAAGCAATCCTACACTGAAAGTGGGCTTCCATCTTCAGATCTGTGATAATCCCACCTCTTTTTGTAGTCACACTAGTGACTTCAGGGCCGGTAGAGCTGAAGGGTGACCCAGCTTCTCTTTTGATCCTTGTTCTCAGACTGAAGGTGGTGACTCCCCAGTTTACTGGTCAGATCACCCTCAGCCCAGCTTTTTTTTTTTTTTAATCTTTATTGGAGTATAATTGCTTTACAATGGTGTGTTAGTTTCTGCTTTACAACAAAGTGAATCAGCTATACATATACATATATCCCCATATCTCCTCCCTCTTGCGTCTCCCTCCCACCCTCCCTATCTCACCCCTCTAGGTGGTCACAAAGCAGTGAGCTGATCTCCCTGTGCGATGCAGCTGTTTCCCAGTAGCTATCTATTTTACATTTGGTAGTGTATATATGTCCATGCCACTCTCTCACTTCGTTCCAGCTTACCTTTCCCCCTCCCCATGTCCTCAAGTCCATTCTCTACATTTTTATTCCTGTCCTGCCCCTAGGTTCTTCAGAACCATTTTTTTAATATTCCATATATATATGTGTTAGCATACGGTATTTGTTTTCCTCTTTCTGACTTACTTCACTCTGTATGACAGTCTCTAGGTCCATCCACCTTACTACAAATAACTCAGTTCCGTTTCTTTTTATGGCTGAGTAATATTCCATTGTATACATGTGCCACATCTTCTTTATCCATTCATCTGTCGATGGACACTTAGGTTGCTTCCATGTCCTGGCTATTGTAAAGAGAGCTGCAATGAACACCGTGGTACATGACTCTTTTTGAATTATGGTTTTCTCAGGGTATATGTCCAGTAGTGGGATTGCTGGGTCGTATGGTAGTTCTATTTTTAGTTTTTTAAGGAACCTCCGTACTGTTCTCCATAGTTCAGCCCAGCTTCTTACAGCCTTTAAAGTTAAGACCGCTCTGGGTACTGATGACTAAATCCAGAGTATAGTTTCTACCCTGAAACTAACTGGGCTGCCAGTTGTTTTTTCATTCAGAGAGGAGCCCCTAAATTATTTGGGGTTGAGGGAGTTTAAAGTCTCAAATAATGGTTGCCATACATGTATCAAGGGCAGAGGAAAGAAAACTCATGTGACCTCTGGCTCTCGCTCACCTCCATGCTTGTTGAGCCCATTTCATATGACCTCCCTGCCTGTTTTGGTCCTTCCTTCAGTGTCTCCCTCATCCGTTTGTGTTGTGTCTTGAGTGCGGTCACTTGCATTAGGCATTGTGCTACAGGTTGGTGAAGCTGAAGTTGGATATGACCCCTATGGTGACGCTGCAATGTGGCAGGGCAGCCCGACGTGAGCAGCTGTCCTGGGATGTGGCTTTTTTGCTCTAACAAATTGGAGAGCCATCCCAGCATAACTGAGGGTGAGTCATTCTGCCCCCGGGGTGACATCTGGGCCGGGCCTAGAAGGTGAGGAGGAGCTACGGGTGGGAGAAAGCAGGCATGCCAGGCATGGAAAATGGCACACACAAAGGCACGAGCTCTCTCCCACCCCCTCTGACAATCTCCCTTTGTCACTCACTGTGGGTGGCACCATGGGCGGCAGTGGGTCAGGGATTGCTGGGCCAGAGGCCAAGGCAAGCAGAGTCAGCTCTCAGGCGACTGCCAGGCCCAGGGAGCCCTGGCACATCCAGGAGACTTCTTCCTATTCCCCAGAGCAAATGGAAGCTGCAGAGGTGAATTTCCTCCCTTTCCTTTTCGTTCCTCGGAATACCTGCGTCCTCCTGTATCAAAGGACCAGCTCTGACCCTGCCTTCACCCCCCAGGCCCCTCTCCACTCTGTTGCCAGTCGCTGTCGATCCTAGCCCTCTGGCCTACACTCCCTCCTGTCCAGTTCCACAGCTGCCACCAAGGTTCAAATCCTAGTCATGTCCCACCTGGTTGGTTGCAACAACGTCTACATCAATCCCGTGATTCAAGCCTCTTTGTTCCTTACTGTCCTGTGTGTGCTGCCAGATGAATCTTTCCAAAACAGTGTTTTGTTGACCTCATGCACCTGTTTTGAAATCTTTGTAAGCACATTTCCTCAGACCTCACCGTCCACTGTGTTCAAACAAGGCCACTTTCATATTCACAACCCAGTTGTCTTTGGCTCCTGCCTCTCTGCTGAAACTGGGCCTGTCTCTTCCAAATTGTACCCCAAGCAGTTCTGGGAAGCCCCGGGGTAGTGCTCTGAGCATCCAGGCCAGTCTGTGCATGTTTGCTAACAATCTGCACACAGGCCAGACATACACCGAGGAGTGTTTGGAGACTCACATGCTGTGACCTCTAGTATATGTGATTTTTTATTTTACAAAACAAACAAGACACTGCCCCAACAAAAACACCTGGTCCTTTGCCATAGATGATTTGAGAAGCACTGCCCTAGGGGATTCTCATACACAAGTAAGTTTGGCCCCTCTGTGCATTCCCTCATTTGCTCCCTGTTACCCACTGGCAGACCCAGAGTTGCTTTTTCTGGAAAACAGTCCTTACTGCTTCTTTTCTTGGAGCACGGCTGTCAAGAGTCTTCATGCAAGAAGCAGCTTTCTTCAAAAGAAAAAAAAAAAAAAAAAAAACCAGCCCTTTTAACATTAAATTTGGGATTTCCATTTCATTT
Organism: Aethalodelphis obliquidens; assembly: GCF_003676395.1. NCBI lineage: Eukaryota > Metazoa > Chordata > Mammalia > Artiodactyla > Delphinidae > Aethalodelphis > Aethalodelphis obliquidens. The sequence continues at coordinate 9,548,198 of NW_020837989.1, forward strand.
ATTTGTTTATTTATTTATTTGGCTACGCTGGGTCTTAGCTGTGGCACGTGGGATGTTTAGTTGCAGCATGCGGGATCTTTTAGTTGCGTCATGCGGCCTCTAGTTCCCTGACCAGGGATTGAACCTGGGTCCCCTGAATTGGGAGCATGGAGTCTTAACCACTGGACCACCAGGGAAGCCCCTGGGATTTCCATTTCAAATCACTATTTGCCTTCTTTCTCCAAAGCATTTCTTTTTTCCTGTTTAGCATGGTAAAAAAAAAAAAAAAAAAAAAAAAAAAAAAAACACTTTAAAATCAACTTTACTGAAAGTTAAGTTCCATACCGTAAAGTGCACTTATTTTCAGTGTACAGTTTGATGAATTTTGACCAGTGGTGATACTTATTAGATCACCACCCCAGTTAAGATATAAAACAATTTCATCACCTTAGAAAGTTCCCTTGTATTCCTTTGCAGCCAATCCCCACTTCCACCCGCAGTGAGAGGCAATAACTGCTCTGCTTTCTGTTACTTCTTCTATAGATTGGTTTGGCTTCTTCTAGAATATCACATAAAATGGGATCATCCAGAATGTGCTCTTTGATGTCTGGCTACTTTCACTCACCATAATGATTTTGAGATTCACCTATGATGTTGTATGCATCGTAGTTCAAGCCTTTTACTTGCTGAGAAGCATTCCATTGTATGTACCACAATTCGTTTATCTATTTTTCTGGGATACTTCCAGTTTTTGGCTACATGCATAAGTTCTCTGAACATTCATGTGCAAGTCTTTGTTGGGACGATTGTTTTCATTTCCCTTGGGCAAATACCTAGTAGTGAGATTGCTGGTCATATGGTAAAGACTATGTTTAACTTTGAGAGAAATCAACATTAATCCAGAGTCCATGTCTCTTTTGATGGGAATCATATGATTTCTAATGAGACCCCAGCTCCAGCTGCTCTGGAAGATGTCAGTTGTGCCCTGCTCCAGGGACTCACCAAATCAAATTTCACATGGAGTGCTCTATCTTAGTGTCCTGACACTAATGCTGTTATGATCTGCTGTGAGTTGTGTTGCAAATACTAACCTGTGATAAAAACATATTTTAAAGTACCAATGTTTTTGAAAGATTTGCCTAAGAAATATAATGATATATAGAATCTATGTATATGTAGAATATATGTAGGGTTCAAGGTTATCTTTGTAATACACACATTTTCATTCACTTGCATTCTAATAGGCTTATCTTATCCATTGCTACAACTTGTAGTAAGTGGCTGCATTAGCATCCAGCCTAAGTTGTGTATAACAAAGACCCACAAAAACAGCAGCTAAATTAAACGAGAGAGAAGTCTATTTCTCAGTCATGTAAAACCCTGATGGGGCAGCCTATGGCTGGTAGGGAACCTCTACAGTCATTCGGGACCCAGGCTTCTTCCAGTTCACCATCCCTAGGGGTGGCCCCTGTCCTCATGATCCAGGATTGAAATCCAACTGTCATATCTACAATCCAGAAAGAGGTGGGGGGGGAGGGGGAGGACATACTCCCTCCCCTAGGGACACATTCCAGAGCTTGACTTTGCTATTTTTGCTTACATCCCATGGGCCAGAATTTAGTCACATGGCCAAGCCTCACTACAAGGAATCCTGGGAAGTGTAGTAATGCTCCTACCTAAAACTGGGTTGCTGTATTACTGAGAAAGAAGGGAAGAAGTAATACTGAGGGACAAGAAGCAATTTCTGCCATTTGGCCATTATTGAAATATTATTAATAGTTATTTTCAAACTGTTGCAGTTTCTTATGCCCTACAGCATTTTGGTGGGTAATAAAAGTGTGGGCATGTCTGTAGGAGTGCTTTGTGCCTGGGAACAATGTCTTATAGGTGGTGTTGGAAAACAGGTTCCTTACCCTGATATTCAAGTGGCCACAGATTACTTATCCAAAAATTTCACCCTTTGGTTCCATATTGAGAGCTCTATTTTAGCCAAAAAGGGCCTTAAACAGATCTTTTTCCTTCTCTCTCATCGCTCATGTTGTTTCCTTCACTTAGAACCTTCTTCAGGTTCCTTGAATGTCCTGGGCTCATTCCCCACCTCAGCATTCTTGCATCACCTCACTCTGGGATGTCTTCCTCCAGAAAGCTTTTCAAACAGCCCTCTCCTTTCTGTCATTCAGATCTCATTTCAAATATCAAATGCTCAGAAAGTCCTTCTCTGAATAAGTCTTCTAACACTACCTCTTCCTCACCCCACCTCATCACCCTACTTTATTTTCTTCATAGAATTTTCTTCACTACCTGAAATGACCTCATTCCTTTACTTGTTTATAGCTTTTCTGTGTCTTCCCCACTGGAATGCTCTAGGAAATCCAAGGGCTTGTCGGCTGCCCCCTGCTGCATCCCTAGCTCAGTGAAGCACCTTAGAGGCTCAATACTACATTGCTTAAATTAACAAGTAACTGGACACCTTTTTCTCTCTCCCTAAATCTACTCATGCTCTAAAGCCCAGCCTACACCCTCCACTTGCCCCATGAAGTGTGTTTTGATCCTTTCTCCTCCCATTTGCCTTATGCCTGACTTCTTCTCAACTTTTAAGTTGAAACTTTAATGCCTCTACCTTGGAAGGGCCATCGCTACTGAACTCAGCTCAAGCAGGTCCCCATTGCTTTATTAGAGCATCCTGCTCATTTCCTTCAGGGCACTCCTCCTGACTTATAATTCTACATTTACTTACTTGTGCACTTATTTTTTGTCTCTCCTCACTGGAAGTTAAGCTCTAGGAGAGGAAAGTTATGTCTGCCTTGTTCACCTGTGTATCCCTTGGGCCCAGCATGGTGTCTGCTATCTACTAGGTGTCCCAGATACTTGAGGATTAATGGATGAATTCCCAACCTGTTCTGTCTGTACCACTTCCCCAGGGAATAATGATTCTCTCCCATTACCTTAAACTGGTTTTCAATCTTGCAAAATTCCGCACGTAGGCAAGTATTGTCCCACAATTTTGTAAGCTCCTTGGAAACAAGAACCAGTTCCCTCTTTATACCTCTTCACCCCAGCATCCTGGGCTCCCTTAGATAAATTTTTCTATCTATTCCAGGAATATTAATAAGCATTACAAGGAAACTGGATTCTGTGGCCAGAAAGTTTGGTTGGGACTAGGATAAACTTTAAAAACTTTTTTTAAATTGCAGAATTTTACAAGGATTTTAACACGCTAAGGCATGCTATAACTCTCCAAGAGTGGAGATAAAATAGTCAGCCTCACTTTTTGTACATTGAACCCTCCATGTCCTTTATTCAGAGACTCATCTTATGTGCCCTAAGCATTTAATGGTACACACCTCCTTTTCCTCTAGTTTTTCCTGTTCCTCTTTCTGCCTCCTTACTTCCTTCCCTGCTTTTTCTCCAGTCAGCCTCCCTTCTTGTTAAAACTCCGTTGCAAGTAGCCTTGACCCTGAACCCTCATTAGTGGTGTGCAGAGCACAGGTGTAATTGCTCAGCCCTACAAAGACCCACATATCTCTGGGTCTTATTTTCCACTCAGAGGATTTAGAAAATGGGACGATAAAGGATGCTTTCCTGATAAGTGTTTGGGGGGTGCCTTTTATATCTCAGACCATCTGTGGGGTCCATCTCCAGTTTGGAAGATGGAACTAGTGTTCAATCAGGAGCTGTGAGCAGGGTGTGAACCTGCTCCAACCTTAGGGTAGAGCAACAGGATCTCAGACAGCTCTGGGAGCCTTCCTCAGCATTGGACACTTTAATAGAAGTGAGTGTCTGACACCCCTGCTGAGATGTGAGTGTCTGATCTGAACTGTTGAGAAATGTTTCCTGGCTTACTATATGCATGAGGTATTGACTACACTTGCGGTAGCAAGATGAGCAAACCAATAAAAACAACAAACCACAAACTGAACAAACAAATAAAAGACCACCCACATTTACCAGGGAAAGCCCCACACAGCTTTGAGAATACTTATTCTACATAACAGAATTCCAGAATAGCAGTCAGGAACTTAGAGAAAGCATTGTACGCACGGCAAAACTGAGGTCAAGTTGAAGTGTCCGCCCAAGGCCATACGATTGAGGCTGTGACTGAGCAGGGATTAGCATCTGGAACGCCCAATTCTTAAGCTGGTGCCCTTTCAATTTTCCCCAGTGTCTCAGTAAAGGATATTTTTAGTACGTTGTACTTATTAAATAAAGTTTTATGTTCTCTGATGCTGTCTTACAAGCTTGGGAGCCAAATGTTTTATAAGAAACACAAATTAGTTTATTCTATGTATCCATTAATTGATTCCATAGGACTATTTGGGGGCTCAACTCAGTGGAGAAAGAACACCGTAAAATAACTATAAAGCAAGGTGAAGAAGGAAGTATTACTTTTGTCATGTTCCTTTGGGCTTTGTTTTGAAGGTAAGTAGAGACCACCTTCAAAGTTGTCATAAAATCAGAATGTTAGAGCCAGAGGGCAATTGAGAACACCCCCGTTTCATAGATAAGGAAACTGAGGCCCAGCAGTAATATCACTAGGTTAGATTATATGAGCTAATTCATGTAAAATGATTATCACAGTGCCTGACGTAGACAAGCTTCAGTTAATGCTAGCTGCTGTTACTGTAATCACTTTCCTTGTCATCATCATTATCAACTTCATCATTTTTTGCAGAGGGCTCTTTCTGCTCTGATGATCTATGTTCCTTCTATGCTTTGTTGCAATCATAGTCTGGGCTCAGCAGGAGACAGAACCCTTCCTAATTCTATTCCTAGCAGTAGGATGGGGCATCCTCCTAATTGGGTCTCCTGGCCTGTTCCAGCCTGGGCTCCAGAAATAAACCAAGCCAAGCTTGAATGTCTGGGAAACGGGTACCACATTCCTAGCCAGACCCCATTCTTCAAGAAGAGGGAGGGAGAAGAGAATACTCTGTCTCAGCTAAGCTCCTAAAGTACATTATGAACCTGAGACTCCTAAGGCGTCCAGGTCAGGTTCTGAACCCAATGTGGTCCTCCATAGATGGCAGTAGACAGACACCAAGCTTCAGTTTCATTTTTAAGTCCGTCACAGGGTGACCTTGGCCAAGACGTTGTTTCATCATCACAGGGATACATAAACCTCCTCTCTCCTTGCTAAGAATTTCCCGGGTGGAGTGAAGTGGTGTCATATGCCAACAGGTAGTGGGGGATGGGAAAACTGGCAAAAAACCGCATGATACAGATACAGATGTTAGGGGGGAAGGTGAGCTTTGTTTGGTGTTACCCTTGAGGGACTGGGATCTACAGAGTAGTCTCAAGGCATGAAGGGAGCACGCTAGGACGTGGAGAGCGATCCAGGACCTGTGCCCAGGGGCTGCTGGAGAAGCAGGTAGTTAGAGCCATTGTCAGCTGCTCTAGTGCTTGTTTTGCTACCTGCCTTGGAAGATTTTTCACCCTCTTTACCCTCTCTCAGTTGCCGGCTTCAAGTAAACAGTTTGGTGAGGTTGTGCCATCAGAAGACAAGGCGCACTGATTTGCTGTGCTTTTCACTTGACACTCACTTTAAACACTGATGTACTTACTGCTTAGGACTTTGGGCATCTTGCCATGATGAGGCTAGTGGTGGGGCAGTGGTGGTGAAGAATTACGCTGTTTATAAGAGCAGTTTCCCTTTGGTACTGTGAGGCATCCAACACCCTTCAGAAGTGCAGGATCCTGTGTGCATCATGTTTTATTTGCCTCTGCCTGAGAGGGCCATTACAGGGTTTGGACTAGACGTTAAAACAATGTGTCACGTACCTCTAAGTAGAGACAATACTGTTGTACAGCCCTCCTAATAAACGACAAAATCTGTGTTTGAATCCAGAACTACCCTTCAACTCCACCTACTTTTTCAAGGAGCTCCTACATGGCTTAGGACTGAATCTTGGCTCTGCCACTGGTAGCTCTGAGATCTTGGGCAAGTTCTTATACTTTAGTTTCCTCATTTGTAAATCAGGGATAATAGTGCCCACCTCAGAGCTGTTATGAGTTTTAAAAGAAATAATGTGTAAAAATGTTTAATGCAGCGTCTGGCAAAGAACCAGCACTTACTGCATATTAATTGATACTGCTGCCACTATTAGTAATTGGGAAACAGGAATAGGAAAAATGGGGAGACGGGAACTGAGCTCAGACATGTAACCCAGCCAGAAATTTGTCACCAAACTGTGAAATACATACCCTGCAACTTGGCTGGCGGATCACATCACCTTCCTTTCTGAGGTGCTCTAACATGAAGCCTGTGGTACCTAACACAGTGTCTCAAACTTTTTTGATCACGCCCTCTATCAGTAAAATAATTTTAAGTACTCTTCCATGATATGTGCATATTTGCTTGTATACCACTATATTATCAAATACATTATAAAACATATAAAATAAAAAAGTTTAAAACCGAGATAAAAATAAATATCAAGGGAAACTCTAATATTTCCTCCCATATTTGAGTTTTTTGTGCTGGTCTGTGGGTAGGATTGGGGGCTTGAGAGAGGCCATTCTATCAAGCACCTGCTGCAAGGATCAAATGAAATAGCCTCCTTCATTAAGCAGTTGTAGGATTTTAGTTTGCTTATCATTAACCCATGTATGCACATAAACAATAGTAATGATAAAGTCTCCTGAAAGTTACGCTTCAATGATAGCAATAGAGCTGTACTTTGAAGGGTCTAGTCATCAAAACCTCACTGAAAAATGCCATACCACATACCAAATGCCATTGCAAGAACTGGGAATGGAGATGAATAAAAATCCTGGCCACCCAGCATCTGGACTTTTAATAGGGAAGATACACACAGTGAATCAACACAGCACCATGTAACATATGCAGTGAAAGAAAGTACAAAATCAGAACGAGAGGAAGGAGTAGGGGTTGTCAGGGAAAGCTTCCTGGAAGAAGTCATGCCTGGCTATGGTTTTAAAAGATAAATAAGTATTTAACAGACAGAGAAGAAAAGGTGTTTGGGTTAAAGGCACAGAGATGAGAACCAGCCCCCACATTCAGTATCCTGATTGGACTGTAAAGTGGGGACAAGTGGACAGAGATGATACTGGACAGGTGGTCGAGTACAGGTCATGGGGCCTTGAGCCTTCTGATGAAGTTTAGTTTGAAACCCAAGAAGGGGAGGATCCATTAAAGGCTATAGACAGGGGGGTGACATGGTTGTATTTGCATGTTAGAAGGATCTTTCTGAAGACCCTGTGAATGGAGGGTTGTAAGGCATGAATCTGGGGGACTCCTGGGGCTCCAGGAGAGAAGGAAAGGGAGCCTGAACTAACTCTACAGGAGAGACAGTGAGGCTGATGATGGTGTGACAAAATTGGAATTTAGGAATTCAGACCTGGAATATGCACGGCCTTCTCAGCTCCTTCAGTCTATCAATTCTAGGAGATCAAAGGAAGCCTCTCATTCTTGAGAGGCAGTGAAACTTGAGTAGAAAGTTTCTAAGCCTCAGGTCTAGAGACCCCAATGCCTTAGACTTTTTCCCAGCAACTCTCTTAAGTTCACTGAAACAATTCCTACAAGGCAATCTACAATCCTAGCAGGTATCCTAGCTAATCAGACCACCAAGGCTGACATCACTGCAGCTCCTACAGTCCCCAACTACAGACCTGAGCACTGGCTCTGACCTTTAGAGAGGTCAGGGGGCTGCTCCACTGCATTGGACTGGCTTTGCCCTAGACAGGGAAGGCTCAACATTGAGCTCCCCAATGCCAAGAACTGGCACTGCTTAATAAGTGAAGACTGAAGACTACCCTTTTCTGAGTTAATTTAGTCCCTCCCATTTCTGGGATTCTAAGACTTGGAGACACTAGACATGAAACCAATTATTTCACCTACTTTCAGATCTCCAACTTTACTGGAAATATATTCCATCGCTTATGACTCCTTGTACCTACACTTTTATTTTTTTAACTTTTTTTTTTTTTTTTTTGCAGTACGCGGGCCTCTCACTGTTGTGGCCTCTCCCGTTGCGGAGCACAGGCTCCAGACGCGCAGGCTCAGCGGCCATGGCTCACGGGCCTAGACGCTCCGCAGCATGTGGGATCCTCCTGGACCGGGGCATGAACCCATGTCCCCTGCATCGGCAGGCGCACTCTCAACCACTGCGCCACCAGGGAAGCCCTATTTTTTTTAACTTTTAAGAGGAGTATAGCAAATATACAGAAAAGTGCCCAAATTGTTAAGTGAATTTTCACAAAGTGAACGTGCTTGTGTAACCAGCATCCAGATTAAGAAATAGAAAATTGCCAGCATCCCAGAAGGCCCCTCTTGCTTCTTCCAGTCACTACCCTCCCAAAGCCTAATCAATATTCAGATTTATAGCACCATAAATTTGTTCTGCCTTGTTCTGAGCTTGGTAGTTCACGTATTTTCCCTGTTGTATAGTATTTTATTGAGAAAATACACCATGAGTTTTTCTATGGTTAAAGGGGATTGAGTAGTTTCCAGTTTGAAGCTGTTACAAATAGAGAGCCATCACCATTCCTTTACATGTCTTATGGTGTGATAAGCATGCATTTCTGTTAGTTTCCAAAGTGGTTCCATAGATTTACATCCCCACCAGCAGTGTATGAGTGTTCCAAGCGTTCCACATCCTTGTCAATACTTGAAATTGTCTATTTCTTCATTTTAGTCATTCTGGTGTGTGTGTGTGGTGGTATCACATTGTGTTCTAATTTGCATTTCTCTGATGACTAGTAAAGTTGGGGATGACTATACTTTTTGACCAGTCTAGGTTTTTCACCTCCATTTCTTCCCCTTCCAATTACCCTTCACTTTGTCCAACCCTAACTTCTCCACTAATATTGTGGTCTCTATAAAGTTGCCAACATCCCACCCAGCTGTAGCACAATACTTGTCCCTCTTTCAGTTTTCCCTAGCATCACTAATGTATCAGTTTGGGCTCCTTCAGATGCCAGCATCCATAAACCCAAAGCAAAGTGGCTTATGTGAAAGAAAAAAAAAAAGGAAATTCTTTAGTTCCATAAGTGGAAGGTATTGTCTTATATCTCAGGTACAGCTTGATTTAACACTCAAATACTGTCATCTCTGGCTCTGCCACCACTGTGTTGGCTCTATGTTCAGATGGGAGATGGCTGTAGTAGTTCCAGTTTATACAGTTACAGGTTCAGTTCTCCAAAGCCAAAGAAACAAAGAGCCCTAAAATTGAGTCTTGTTGGCTCTGATGGCCTGTTTGGACCATATGACAATCCTGGAACATGGGAGATGAGCTTAGGCCTGGGTAATAGGTATAACCTGGAGGAGGTGGAGTGGATCAGCCCTGCTCAAAGCAAGGATTGAGGGTGGAGGCAGGTTGATTCCTCAGAAGGAAGTTGGGGTAAAGTTACCTGGACAGGGAAAAGATTTCAAAAAGCAAATTCAGCAGTTATCTGCTACATTTGTGGACCCAGTTCTAAGGCCAGAAACCTTGGAATTATTCTTGAGTTTTTTTTCTTCTTCACCCTTTACCTCCCTCAATTATGACTGCCCATCAATTCTACATCCTAAATAGCTTTCTAATCTATCCACTTCATCCTTCCTGTCACCATTCCAGGCCAAGAAAACATTAACTCATCTTTTGACTTGTGCAATAGTTTTTCTTACATTCTCTTTCTTTTCTCTAAACTCAAAAAATAACAACAACAGGGACTTCCCTGGTGGCACAACGTTTAAGAATCTGCCTGCCAATGCAGGGAATGTGGGTTCAATCCCTGGTCCAGGAAGATCCCACATGCCACAGAGCAACTAAGCCCGTGCGCTACAACCACTGAGCCTGTGCTCTAGAACCCGCGAGCCACAACTACTGAGCCCACATGCCACAACTACTGAAGCCCGCGTGCCTAGAGCCTTTGCTCTGCAACAAGAGAAGTCACTGCAATGAGAAGCCCATGCACCACAACGAAGAATAGCCCCCACTCGCCACAGCTAGAGAAAGCCTGTGTGCAGCAATGAAGACCCAATGCAGCCAAAAATAAATAAATAACTTTATAAAAAAAAAAAACAATAATAACCTAACACTTGTTGAGGGTTTATTAAATACCCAGCTCTGTGCAAAGCACTTTACTTTCACTACCTCATTCAGTTCTCAGAGCAACTCTACGAAGTAAATAACAGTGATATTCCCCCACCAGATAGAAGGGGAAACTTTAATTAGAAGCAAAATTCTTTACACTCAAATTTCTTCAATGGCTTCCCATTTCTCTACATTCCTGACATCGATTATTATGTAATGAAGTACTTCCAAACTTTACTGTCTTGAAAACAATAACAATCATTTGTTTACATTAAGAATCTACAGTGTGGGCAGGGCTCAACAAGAGAGGCTCATCTCTTTTCCTTGCAGCATCAGCTGAAGTGGCTTGACTAGGGGATGGAGAATCCACTTCCAAGACGGCTCACTCATATGGCTGGCAAGTTAGTGCTGGCTATTGTCTATAAGCTCAACCAGGGCCAAGGGTCAGGACCCTCCGTTCCTGTCCTCGTGGCCTCTCTATGTGGGCCTCTCCATTATCTGCTTGGGCTTCCTTACAACACAGTGGCTGGGTTTCAAAAGTGTCCAAAAAGACAGGAAGTAGAAGTCGCCATTTCTTAAGACATGAGGCAAGAATCTGGCACAGCATTGCAGAGCCCACTGGGAGGATTATCAAAGAATTTGGGGGTCAGGTTTTAACTTGCCACAGCCTAACTATAAAAATCCATAACATAGGGGCTTCCCTGGTGCTGCAGTGGTTGAGAATCTGCCTACCAATGCAGGGGACACGGGTTCGAGCCCTGGTCTGGGAAGATCCCACATGCTGCAGAGCAACTAAACCCGTGCGCCACAACTACTGAAGCCTGTGTGCCTAGAGCCCATGCTCTGCAGCAAGAGAAGCCACTGCAGTGTGAAGCCTGTGCACTGCAACAAAGAGTAGCCCCCGCTCGCCGCAACTAAAAAGAAAGCCCGAGTGCAGCAATGAAGACTCAGTGCAGCCAAAAATAAAGAAATAAAATTTTTAAAAATCCATAAAATAAACTAAAGAGCTTTCCATGATTTGGTGCTTGTTAACCAATCCATTATCTCATTTCATGATAATATCTCTCTGTGAACTATGGCCTTCTTTTAGTTCCTCCAATGTATGAGGTTCTCTTTCACCTCAGCGTTATTGCATTTGCTATTTGCACCCACCTGGAATGCTTTCCCTGTCTTTACCCAATCTCCTAGCTTCAGATCTTAGCATAAACGTCCTCAACCACTACTGTTCTGGGTTAAGCCCCTTTGTTTTAAGCTCTCATAGAATTCCTGGCTCAGTAGGTACATCTTAAGTACATTGTGAAAACAAAGCAGTTGAATGAATGAGAAAATTCACTGCCCCTTCAGTCTGAAATGCTTTTCCCATCTCCATGTCTTCCCATGATGCACCCTTGCTCCACCCAATGTCCAGTTTCTGATTGGATGGACTCTGTATCTTGTAGCATTTCAACTTTTCTTAAAATTCCACCTTCTCCAGGAAGGTGATAATTTCCCACCCAGGATAAACACACAGCTTTCAGAACTCACTGACTCCATTGCTTGTATGAATGGAAGTCTTGAGGGCTTGTTTCTATGGAACTTTTGTCTACTGCTCGTAGTATTCCTTATCAGTATTGTCACTATTTATTTTGAAGATCCTGGAAGGCAGGCACGATTTCTCTCTGATTCACTCTTCTCTGTATTCTTAGAAAACAGGAAACAGATGGCCTGAGGACCAGCAGAGTAAAGTTGAATTTAGGTAGGCAGAGTGTACAGAATGAGCAAAGACTAAGTGTGCTGGGTGTTCTCCCTGCCTTCCGGTGGGGAGAACTTGGTTCTCATCATGCCACAGCCTAGGATCAATTTCTAGTCAGAGAAGGAGACAGTTCTTATAACAGAAAACAATTGCATAGCAAACCAGAGTTCTGGTTTACCACCATCAGGGGCTGTCACTTAGTCTTCCTGGGAATTATCTCCTTACCTGTAAAGCAAGGGCACTTACACAGAAGTTAACTAGGGGCTATTCCAGCTACAGTGATGGTTGATTTTAACAATGGTTAGCTGGAAAACAAAGTTACTGAGAATCACTTATAGGAGGATGTGGTGCAGTGGAGTGGTTATAATCTTGACTTGGGGGTAAGATAATACATGAGCTTAAATACTGGTTTCATCATTTACTAGCTATGTGATCTTGGGCAAGTGACTTATCCTTTTTGAACTTCAGTGTTCTTATCTCTTATTGTGATTGCTATTGTAATGTGATTATTGCGATGATTCAATAAGATATAGTATATAAAATGTTTATCACAGTGCCTGGTATATAGTATATGCTCAATAAATAAAAGCTGTTTTTAAAAGTTATTACAAATAATTACTCTTCTTTAGGGAATAATATGTAGATCAGTTTGGTTGGTATTCAGGGAAACATGTAGAGGAATACAGGGACATATTTTAAAAAGATAGGCTGGGATCATATGTGGTGGTTCTTAAATGCACAGGTGAGGCTTTGGATTTTATTCTACTGGCAATGACAAGCCACTGAACAAGGTCAGGCTTTCAAAAAGATAATGTCAATGTAGGATATAAAAGATCACGAAGAGAAGACACACTCGAAATGGAGAGACTTATCATTCATTCACTCACTTATTTATTCATTCAGTCTGTCAATCATCTAACAATTATCGAGCCCCTATCTGCTAGGCACTAGTGAGGATGCAGGGAAAGATAGATAATTAATTAAATAATACATAAAATATAGTAAGTTCTAGAATAGAGAAGTACCTGACTCAGAATTTTAGAGGGATTCAAAAATTCTTCCAGAAGGAAGTGATATTTAAACGGAGACCTGAAGTATTAAGGAGGGAAAGAGCATTCTAGGCAGACGAAGTATCAAGGGCAAAGGATACATAGGCCAGAGAGAGCAGGGTGGGTGGGGGACTTGAAAGACGTTCGGTCTTTAAAACAAAAGTAAGGAGAATCAGAACTATGGTGATGACAAAGGTGATAGAGAAGAGGGGATAAATGACTGTGTCATTGTGGAGATAAAAGCTATAGAATATGGGCTTCCCTGGTGGCGCAGTGGTTGAGAATATGCTTGCCCATGCAGGGGACATGGGTTCGAGCCCTGGTCTGGGGGGATCCCACATGCTGCGGAGCAACTGGGCCCATGAGCCACAACTACTGAGCCTGCGCGTCTGGAGACTGTGCTCCGCAAAAACAGAGGCCACGATAGCGAGAGGCCTGTGCACTGTGATGAAGAGTGGCCCGCGCTCGCCGCAGCTAGAGAAAGCCCTCGCACAGAAACGAAGACCCAACACAGCCAAAAATAAATAAATAAATAAATTAAAAAAAAAAATCTATAGAATATGATGACAAACTGGGTATGTGGGATATAAGAGAAGAGTCAAGGGTGACTCTAATATGACAACCCTTCCCATGTTGGTGAACCCTTAACTTAGTTTGCCTTTTACTTTTCAAGAGTGTGTGCTGAATTTGGCTGTGTCAACTTAGTTCAGTTGGGAACTACATATGTTTCCCTTTATGGTCCCAGTCCAGAGCTGTGCAAAAGAGGAACTTGTATAAGATTTGGAAGGCAGAAGTGAAGCAGCAGCCATTAATACTCTCTGGAGGTCACTGTGGTCAGATGCAGTGACAGGCGCAGAGGTACCTCGTAGGTTTCAGGTCATCCAGCTCTTCCTCTTGACAACCAGCAGCTCCAAGCTCACCACCTCCTCTTGGTACCCGCAGAAGCAGTAGCCTCTGAGAGGTAATGGTGTTTCAAACCGCTTCACGTATTACCTTTTTGTGAGCCTACTTTGGTGGCTAGACATGCTTGATTTTTCAGATTTACTATGGTCCCTTTTCTAATCCTTCAAATATGCCTTCAAGACTTTCACTGCCCCAGCATTACCCACAGTTGTCTAAGGTCTAATTTTTATAGTAACTCTCTTATTCTATAATGCTCATAATGAATATACCCCCAACTGAACACTGACTGATACAAGCCTCATAAAGTTCTTAGTAGCTTGGATTTCACTTGTCCTTGAGTATTTCTGGCATACCCAGACAGCCAAGGATGGGCTGATATTAATATTTCTTCCCTTTAAGGAGAGGCATAGATCATAATCTCATTTAGTCTAGCACCACACAAAGACTATTATCCCCTGCTTTAGCTCAGTAGACCAAGGCATAGGAAATGATAAACTAAATGGCTAAGCAGTAACATAACAAAAGGGGAGAGGAGAAAGCATGTTCCAGGAAGAGGGGACACGATGTGCAAAGATCCAGAGATCACAACTGCTCCTTGTCTACCTTAGGCTTATTGTGGAAATTAAATGAGGTAGTGAGTATGAAGGCACTTGTTGATTGTATAAAGATGTGCAGATATGGCAACAAACTGGGAGGACCATTTCTAAGAAAACCAGTTTACTTTCTGCTCTTTAATAGTCCTCTGGGATCTTCAGTTCACCTACGTGCTCCTGTCATCATACAGCTAGAATATCAAAGAACATAATTATGTGGTTAGAGCTGGCAGGGGCTAAAGCAGTTGGCTCAGGGAAAACCATTGTCTGCTCCTGAGCCACTAGGAAGAAGGAACTGAGAGTGTCTAAAGACCAGTTTGTTCTCCTTTCATGCCAGGACTTTTCTGGAATGGAAGTGTACTGGCAACCTCAGAATTACTTCACTTTTCCTGCCCTCGGCTTTTTCAATTTACTTTTTCTCCTCTGTCCTTCGGGCAAGTCAGGGAAAAACACCCCTAAGGAATCCTGACTACAACACTTGCTTGTTGTGTGAATGTGAAGAATTTACTTCAGCTCTCTGCCTCTCGGTTTCTGCATCTGCAAAATGGGGATAATGACTTATCTCATGGGGTTGTTGTGAGGATTAAATTATTTACATGTATCAAGTCTTTAAAACAATGCACAGCACATAATGAGTGATCAGCAAATGTTAACTGATATTGTTCTATTAAAAATAATTTTTATTATTAGTATAGAATCAAAAGGTCAATTGCAGCCTCCTCGGTGTCCAAATCAAATGTTATATTTTCTACAATTTTATTTCTGGCATTTTCTTATTAGAGAAATCAAGTGACTTAGAAGTTCAGTGGTTCCTGACTCGTAGTAACATTGCTTATCAATTCTAGTACATGTGAGGAGAAATTGGTCTAATTCATCTATTCAAATCATGGTAACTATGAAGTGGAGAGGTGCCAGTATTTAGCGTGGGCTCTCCACCAGGTACCACTCCATCTTTCTCCTTCTCTTTACAGCCACATGTCTCTATGTGCTGTCTCTCTACTTCTCCCCCCTACTCACCTGCTGGTCAGCTACCACAGAGACTGGCTTCCTCACCCACCTTGCAACTGAAGCTGGCTTCCCAAAGGTGACCAATAACTTTCTAGTTTCTAAATCCGGTTAACATTTCTTTGTCTGCAGACTACGTCTACCTTCTGAAATTATTCTCCTTGCAGGATTCCAGGATACCACACTTTTCCTCTGTAGGCATTTTCCTTACTACCTTTCTGGGTGCTGCTCATTCTCCAGTCATTTTTATCCTTTTCAATCTTATTCTTTTGTCCAGCCCTCACATGTTGGTGTTCTTCAGGTTCTCTCCTAGCCCTTCCTCTATCTACTTCCACTATCTACTCCTCCCAAGGGAATCTCATCCATTCCCACGGCTCAGTCATCAGATATACAGAACTCTAGCCCTGACCTTCTGACTCAACCTCATTGCCAGCTAAATGTCACAAAGGTGCTTCAAACTCAGGTTGTCCTGAAGTGAACTCATTATCTCCTCCCACAAAGGGACATTCCGCCCACCTCCTGTATTCCCTCTATCAACAAATTGCACCTCAATTGGCAGGATACTTTACCTGCCTATACTTGAGAATCATCCTAGCATCCCATTTCTGCCTCTCTCTCCCCTCCTCATACTCGATTAATCTCTACATTTGTCAACTTTCTGGGAACAGACATTTTTCTCTCTGTTTCTTTTATGCTGGTTCTTATCATCATCATGTGTCTACTGATTGATTGCTATAGCCTCTTAATTTGTCCTCTGGGTTTTCACTCTTTCTTTTCTTTTTTTTTTTTCGGAAGCAAAGGAAATCTGTGTTCTTTGATGAAAAAATGGAGAGGCGCGAGCTCCTGCTGTAGAGCACACACTCTCCTCTCGGCAAAGGCCACAGGGCGGGGCTGCTTTATACGGTTTTTGTAGTTCTTACAGATCGGGTGCAGCTGTGCGGCTCCTGGCTCCAGGTGGTCGCAGTGCCGGGTGCAGCGTCTCTGCGCACGGCCCGCCACCGCCGCGTTGAATTGTGGTGCCGCGCGCAGACGGTTTTCCGCGGCCATCTTGAACTGAGGTACCGTGCATTGCGCTTCTGCACCCGCCCACCGAGCCGAAGCGTCCGCCGCCATTTTCACACTAGGAACTCTGGTTTGAGGTGCTGGGCACGAGACGTCTGCACGCAGCACTCTAGGAGCGAGTGAAACTAGACTAAGCACAAAGGAAAAAAGGTTAGACTTTATTTTCTTACCCAGATACTACTTTTTTTTCCCTGGGAATTGTTAATGGGCTTTGCCGTTCGGACCTTCTTTCTTGACTCATTTGAATTATTCTCCACCAAGCTGCCAGAATTGTATTTTGTAAATGGAAAACTGACCTTGATGCTTTTCTGCTTAAAACACTTCCAGTAGTTTTAAGGATAAATTTCAATATCTTAACGGAGCTTTCAAGGCCCTATGGTAACCAGTTCCCCTGTCAGCATTACACACGCAGTCCTCCTGATCTTTCAGTTCTCAGAACGTGTCCCCAGGTCCTCATCTGGAAGCTTCTTAAACAACTATAGCCCATTCTTTTTTTTTTTTTTTTTTGTGGTATGCGGGCCTCTCACTGTTGTGGCCTCTCCCGTTGCGGAGCACAGGTTCCAGACGCGCAGGCTCAGCGGCCATGGCTCACGGGCCCAGCCGCTCCACGGCATGTGGAGTCTTCCCGGACCGGGGCACGAACCCGTGTCCCCTGCATCGGCAGGTGGACTCTCAATCACTGCGCCACCAGAGAAGCCCTATAGCCCATTCTTGAGGTTGCTTCTTTCAGAAAGTTTTTCCTCATACTCAAGTCTGGGCTAGGTCCTCTCCCTCTCCTGGTAACTTTGTTCTCTTCCTTGTGATTTATTTAGAGTTTGGGCTTTGGAATCAGATCATTGGGATCTGAATTCCAGCTCTACCACCTACTAGCTTCTATTTAACCCAGTGAGCTTCATTTTTTTAATCTGTAAAATGGATCTAATAACAAAAACTTCTATAGATTTGCATGTTTATTGAAATAGGGATTAAATGGCTTTTAATTCATTATTTGTATAATTAATTGTTTAAAATCTATATTTTTAATTTGAATTTAAGCTCTATAAGGGCAGGGGCTATACCTACCACTGAATGCCCAGTATCTACTATAGTGCAGGTAGCAGCTCAACAAAAAGACATTGAATAAATTATTAAGCATAACTTGATATTTTGATTTTAAAAAAATTTTAACATTATCTTGGTGGCTTAATAGCCTATTGCATAAATGTCCCAGAAATGATGTAACTCTTCACTTATTATTGGACGTTTAGGGTATTTCAGTTCTTCATTATTTTAAATAATACTGTGACAAATATTCTTGTGCATAATTTTATGTCTATATCTTTTTTTAAAAGATTTATTATTTATTTAATTTATTTTTGGCTACATGGGCTCTTAGTTGCGGTATGCAGGATCTTTGTAGAGGCATGTGGGATCTTTCTTGCAGTGTGCAGGTTTTCTCTTTGCTAGTTGTGGCGTGTGGGTTCCAGAGTGCATGGGCTCTGTAGTTTGCGGCACGTGGGCTCTCTTGTTGAGGCGCCACAGCTCAGTAGTTGTGGTGCGCGGGCTTAGTGGCCCAATGGCATGTGGGATCTTAGTTCCCTGACCAGGGATCGAACTTGCATCCCCTGCATTGGAAGGTGGATTCTTTACCACTGGAACACCAGGGAAGTCTCCTTATATCTTAGATTCTTTCTTTAAGTTATTTTTCTAGAAGAGGAATCTTTTTGTTATGTCTTCTTTTAAAAATATCCCAGAACTCTCTATTTCCTTTTTTATTGCCTACAAAACATGTACCCTTAATGTTTTGTGAATTTTTCTTTCTTTCTAATGGCTTTGGGCTAACTAGTACCCCAAGCCCAGGGCTGAGCCTTACTCAACCTTACTGCTGTCCATGCTAGGGGTAGATGTTCTTGCTCCTACACTGGAAGCTACCAACATTTAGACCTTTGACTTATTAAATCTATCAGGTTACAGAGAGGGAATAAAAGCAGAATTTTTTTATTCTTCTTCCTCTTCCTACTGCTCTCCTTTGTCTTACCTCCCCCATCCTCTTCCTCCTCCTCCTCTTCTCACACTCACCTTTTTGAAGAAGGAAAGATAAAACTCTTTGAAAAAAATAACAAAAATATATTTGTTATATAATATGGGTAATTAAAGGAGAAAAACAATGAAAAGAAGGGAAGGAAAGAAAGGAGAGAGTGAGAAAAAGAAGTAAAACTAGAAAAAGAAAAAGAGAATGGAATAAAAAGAGACCAGAAACAACATTTTAGGATAGAAAGAATAATTAGAGAATGAGAGAGGAGAAAAAAGGAAAAAAAATACTGATGTAGCAAAGTATACCTGTGGGGCCATTCTTATACATCCCTTTGATTTAAATTTTACCTGACAATATTTCAGAGATTTGAAGAAGCTATTCTGATTCCATAAGATTCATTTTTACTTTTATTTTTGCTTTTCTCTGGGGTAAATTTACCTAATTATTTCCACTGTTCCTCTGGAGACACAGTTTTCATACTCCTCAATAGTCCAGTTACCCTCTTTGGGTAGTATTCAGTTTGTCAACTTCCCTATTAAAAGTGTAGTGCTCAGAGTTGGACAGGGTATTCTTGAGTGTTCCTGTTGTGGGATGATGTACAGAGCACACAACAGGACAGTTACCTCCGGTGCTTGGTACATGGAATTCAGTTTACTCTTTTGCTGTTTCTCAAACATTTATAGAAGTGATTCTAAACGTCTTGGTTTTAGATCATTTTAGTCTTTAAAAAAATGATTGAGGAACACAAATGAATTTTGTTTATGTAGATTATATCTACTAGTATTTACCGTATAAGGAATTAAAACATATAAGTTAAAAAAATATTGATTGGGCTTCCCTGGTGGTGCAGTGGTTGAGAGTCCGCCTGCCGATGCAGGGGACGTGGGTTCATGCCCCGGTCCGGGAAGATCCCACATGCCGCGGAGCTGCTGGGCCCGTGAGCCATGGCCTCTGAGCCTGCGTGTCCGGAGCCTGTGCTCCGAAACGGGAGAGGCCACAACAGTGAGAGGCCCACGTACCGCAAAAACAAACAAACAAACAAACAAAAAATATATATATAGATTTATTAATTCATTTAAAAATAACAGAAATAACAAAAATAAACCCATTACATGTTAACATAATTAACATATCTTTATGAAAAAATTTCAGAAACAAAAAATAATATTGAGAAAAATGGCATTTTATATCTTTTCATATCTTTTTAACATCTGACTTAATAGAAGACAGCTTGATTCTCATATTTGGTTCTGATTAAATCTGTTGCAGTGTTTTGTTGAAGTGTATAAATAAAGTCTGGCTTTGCTCAGAGGCATAGTTGGAAAATGGAGAAATATTTTAATGGTCTTTTTAGATAATTATGGGTATTCTTCTTTGATATTATGCTAAAACCTGACATGTGGAATAGAGAAGCATATCAATGACCTTTTCATATGTTATTACATTGGTCTAACTTACATTAAATAGATTTTTTACCCATGCATGATTTTGTAACATCATGCATTGCTCAGTGGGAAAATATTGGATTACTGAGTTATGCTGGCCTTCCAAATGTTAACACATTTCATTCTATAATATATTAAAAAAATCGCATTCGTTAATATTACTTCAGTCTCATTAGAAAAATCTTTAAGTATTGGGAAGCTGATGAGTTTATGGTAGCAAATATGAGAGTTCCCACATTCACTTGAAATCTTGAATTTTATCATTGGCAACAAACATTGGTAGTGATTTTCCTTGACATGACAGACTCATTTCATTGATTTTTGAGAAAATGTCTGCAAAACGCCTTTGTTATCTGAGTAATAAAGTTTGTTAGGCAGTCAATCCTTTCAGATAAAAATGTTCTTTCATGACAAAAGCAGCTAATTCATGTTGCAAATCAAACATCTGCAGGAGTGCTTTTCTTCGAGACAACTATTGTATTACAGTGTCCAGCAGAAGTATTTTATGCCTGTCTTTATTTTGTCACACAGAATATTAACAAGAAGTATACTCAAGGGCCAGGATTTAATAAAATTAACAACATTTATAGCTTAATAAAACACAGTGTTAAGTGAAACAGCCTTTTTTCTTTCTTTCTGGTGCCTAGCAGTAAAGAATACAGTGGTGAAATGTACTTGGGAGTCACTATTTTGATTCATGCTAAGGCACCAGCAGTTTTGCCTGCCATTGCTTTTGCACCATTGGTGTAAATATCGCTGCAGTGAAAAAGGCAAGGTAGTATTTTCTTGAAAATAGTTTTGGCTTTGGGGATGCCTTGAAAGGGTCTTGAGAATTCTCCAAGGTCTGTGGACCATACCTTGCAAACTCACTGTTTCCAGGATGCCTTGTATAGTAGTTTCATTAGTTATGTCGAGTCTTACACTGATCCCATCAGTGATAGCTGGGCTGTCACCAACAGGTTGGGGGTGTCTTTAAAGAGAGAACACTAACAGCAATAGGAACTAACATATCTTAGGTGCTGCGTCAGATACTTTTTTATACACTATCTCACAGCAACAATTGAGGTAGGTTCTGTTTTATCCTCGCTTTCAGATGAGGAAACTGAAGATCAGAGAGTTAAATTAACTTGCTGAAGATCACACAGCTGGTAGGCAGGAGAGCCAGTATGAATATCCAGGCAGTCTGATTCCAGAGCCCATGCTCAAACGGCATTGCTATTGCTAGAGAGGCTAACAGGATGGGCACAGTGAGGGAATAGCCCTTTAGAGGGTCAGGCAGTCAGAGCAGTGGCTGAGAGTCTTGGACCCAAGGGTCTAAGTAACAATTCAAAGGTTTCCTCCAAAACTATTTTTCCAACTGATTCTCACAAAAGCTCTCTGAGTTGGCTGGTCACAGTTCTAATTTCCCTCTCATAGTTCAGGAAGTTGATGCTGCTTAGTAGAGAAGGAACCCCTTAAAGGCCCAGAGTCATATACTGGGAGAGTTCTACCTTCTCACCCAAAGCCAAGCACTCAAGGCCCTTCTTGGTAGCTTTTTCCCCTTGGGGTGTCCTGCTGTCACATGTTATGGTGGGGAACTTGGCAAAGCAGGTGGTGTTGGCACTGATTCTAGAGAGAGAAAGAGAAAGGAAGGGCAAGCCCATTAGCCCTGGTGCCATAGAGGAAAAATCAACCGAGGTCTGGCAGCCATGGGAGCCCTCCTCACCTCAGGTGCCTGTGACTGAGACTCAAAGCGGTTCCCCATTCTGGAGATGAAATTCCCCATCAAGCAGGAAACAGTTTATCTGCCAACAAAAAAGGAGGGGTGGGGGGAGGGAGCAGGTCAGAAAAGTACACCAAAGGCTTGGAGACTGCTGACAAGGAGGTTTGGAAGAACAGAGAAAAAGGTGCCCCAATGCAGCCCAGATCTCTTTCTATGGAAGGAGGAACTGAGTCCTGCAGTGGGGAGGGAATCTGCCAAAAGTCATACAGCCCATAAAGTAAAAATGCGTGCTGGCCCGCAGGTCCCTGATGCTTGCTTCACAGTACTCCCTGAAAAGAGACCATATCGCAGATGTAGAGAATGGACTTGAGGACACGGGGAGGGGGAAGGGTAAGCTGGAATGAAGTGAGAGAGTGGCATGGACATATATCCACTACCAAATGTAGAATAGCTAGTGGGAAGCAGCTGCATAGCACAGGGAGATCAGGTGGGTGCTTTGCCACCACCTAGAGGGGTGGGATAGGGAGGGTGGGACGGAGACGCAAGAGGGAGGAGATATGGGGATCTATGTATATGTGCAGCTGATTCACTTTGTTATACAGCAGAAACTTAACATTGTAAAGCAATTATCCTCCAATAAAGATGTTAAGAAAGAAAGGAAAAAAGGAAGGGAGGGAGGGAGAGAGAGAGGAAGAGAGAGAGGGAGGGAGGGAGGGAAGCCTGCTGGGATCTCCCTTCTGCTTTCTGAGACCAGAGGAGGCACAACTGGCAGCCAAGGTTGCTTTTCAAGGAGAAGCCCAGGCTCTGGAGACACGTGCCCCTTCTATGAAATTCTTGTAAACATAAACTGAGAACCAGGATAGAATTTTGTTGGTTTATCTGGACCCCTCCCCAGGGGGTTTGTGTTGGTATTCTTTCTGCATGCCACTCTGGGTGGTATTTCATTTCCAAGCAGGTTTCATATTCCATTAGCTCTGAGATTCCTTTCCTTCCAACATGTGGGTTTTGCCTTTGTTCTTTTGTTTATATTCCCTAGACAATCAAGTTCCTGAAAGTTACAGGCCTCCTGGCTGTGGAAGAAGGGAAATTTCAGGACAGTTCCTGAATGTCCAAGCCTTCAAAGCCCCATGCAGGGCCAGCAAACAGCCTCCACAATCAAGGGGGAGAGCCTTCCTGAGTCAGGGTCTGCTCCAGGTGGAATGTCTGTTCTCAAGTGCACATCCTCCTGCGGTCCCCCTGCCCTGGGGCAGTGCCTGCACTGCCCTCTACACAGGGCTCTGTGTAGAGAAAGCTTTGCAGGAATAAGGGGGATGATTGCTGTTCCCCCAGTTCCTTTCCTCATTAGCAGGCTGAGTTCTGAATTTTAGCAATTAGAAATTAATTCTTTAACTTCAGGTTTTGTTCACTAGGACAAAAGAGAATGTTTTATTGTAGGATGACTTCCCCTCCCACTCTCCTTCCTCTCTTCCTTCTTCTCCTTCTTCTTTTCTGTCCCCAATATTTATTGAGAATTTGCTATGTCCAAGGCCCTGTTCTAAGAGCTGGGAATTCAACAATGAAAGCAGACATCTCTGCCCTGGTGGAGGTAGAGCTGATGGCCCTTTGAGGGAGTCAGACAATACATAATGTGATACACAGTGTAGTTTAAGGGCCTTGAAAGTGACAGTTTAGACTGGGTAGTTAGAGGTAGGCTTAGAGTCAGGAACAGGGTTAGGAGGAGAGAGTGAGGAGGGGATATCTGAGTAGAGATCTGAATGAAGTGAGAGACTGTGCCCTAAAGCCACCTGGGGGATGTCGCCTACTTGTCAGAATGGTCCCCAGGAAATGCGGCAGGGTCTGCCATCCACCCATGGATGGCACAGGACCAGCTTAATCCTGTTTCCAGGTGATGTCCTCCTCTACATTCTTGAAGACAATTCCTAGATCCCAATTAAATCATCTTATCCCAGCAAATTTGGCTGTTATTTCAGCCTAAAGTAACCTTTCAGA
Organism: Aethalodelphis obliquidens; assembly: GCF_003676395.1. Lineage (NCBI taxonomy): Eukaryota > Metazoa > Chordata > Mammalia > Artiodactyla > Delphinidae > Aethalodelphis > Aethalodelphis obliquidens. The sequence goes on from NW_020837989.1 coordinate 9,571,702, forward strand.
GTAAATTTCCCTGTAAAAACATCTATTCCAGAATCTCAAGTTACTTGACCAAGTCTTTGTTTCTTCTTTCATTCTTCATCCTCAGAAGATTCCAGTGTTTTAGAGTGGGAAGTGCCCTTTGAGGTCAGAGGGCCCAACCCCCTCATTTTAGAGATGGAGAAGGTAAGGCCAAGGCATAGGAAGGGCCTTGCTTATGGTTGGTTGGTCACAGGGTTAGGTACAGAATGGCAGAGTGAGGACACACACCCAGGTGTCCTCCTGTCCCAGTGCTTTTTCCCCTTCCACCCCCGCTGCACCACATGACATATGCCCTCTAATCCACATCTATTTTCTATACTTGCAGAATAGCAGTGCTAGCTCATATTTCCCCAGAACTTGGGTTTCCTCTTGCAATGTTGTTCTGTTCTTCTCTGAGAAAGTTTTCTGAGAAGAGAAACTCTCTGTAGGTTTCTTTTTTTCCCTTTTAAACTAAATATTGTCTTTTTCTCTATGCCAGGCTCTGTGCTAAAGGCTTCACACCCAGGATTTCATTTAACCCTCACAAGCCCTTTGTGAGGTATTATTATAATCATTCTTACTGGGAGACTGGGAAACTCAAGTTCAGAGAGAGTAACTTACCCAAGGTCACACAGCTGGAGAATAGTGCAGCCGGAATAAGAACCCAAGCAGTGTGACTCCAGAGCTTGTACCCTCACCCACTAGGCTAGTCTCCTGTTTATGTGTAGCGTCTGGCACCAGCCAGGGCTGAAAGCTCCCGTGTTGGAGCATCTGTACCTTCAGACTCATAGAGCCTCTATCTCTTTGGCCATTTTGGATATTTTCCTCACCTGCATTATCATAGCAGGTGGTCCAGGCAAGGAGCTTACTGCCCCTAACCTTCTGCTGGGAGGCCCTTGACACATAGGTTGGTATGCTTAGCATTACCTGACTTTGGTACCCTGACTACAGATGACACAATACAGAATGGCAGCTTGACCCAAAGACATAATAGTGTGTATGCTCTATCCAATAGGAGCACTGTACCTTGGCTGGGGACTGGCTGAACCAATCAGACCTTGATTCTTAGAGAGCAGTAAGATAGGAGTCAGGCACAGAACAATGCTCCTACTCAGAGGAGGAAGTGACAGATGCCCACTGCTAATGGAGGGATGAGATAACCTAGTCACTAAGAGTGAAAACAGTCCAGTGGCTGAACAATATTCTCGCCTCTGGGTGGTTTGGCTCTGCGGCTCAGATTGTTTCTTATCTTCCTCTCTGTGAATTCTTAAAATAAATTCCTGGTAAATGAGTAACATGAGTGGGTCCCTGTCCATGCTCCCTGGAAGAGGCACATAACCGTCCTCGGTCTGTGTCCCTTCAGTTACAGCAATCAGTTGAGCTGATCACCCTCCAGTGCCAGGCACCCACGTCGGGCAGGACTTCCACGGTTGTCCATTTTACTGGCCCCTGGCTAGACCTGAGATCATTTTTCCAAAGGGAGACCTAGTGATCATCTGGGAAGATTCCCGAGGCCCACCTCAGACTTGCTGAATCAGAATTTCTGTGGGTGGTGCCTGAGGGATTCATGTACCAAAACTCCTAGGCTGCTTTTATTCCTAAGTGATTTTTATGGATCCTAAAGTTTGACAACAGTGGCCATGGAGAGCTGCTTTTGGATCAGATACTCATCCCGGGTTCTACCAAATGTGATCAGCATGCATTCTCTGGAGTAACGTTCCCATGTTCTTTTGGGGGATTGGAGGTGGGGAGCATTGAACTGCAGCAGCCAATGCATGCTGATATGTTTTAGAAACTGATTACACCGGAAATTGCAAAATGCCACTCATGAGCTCAATCTACACATTGTAGAAGTATTATGCTTAAAAGATTTTGAATTGTTTGCCAACCTTAATGATAAGAAGATTTCACACAAAAAATACCGACTTCCAACTTTTGAAAATCTGGAAGCTCTAGTGGCATTGAACCTTCACTCTGTTTGGCAACAACCAACTTGCTGAATAACGGATGCCACCTTTAGGTGGGGCTTGAATGCCCTGACTTGGTCCCCTTTCCCTCTAGTCTCTTCAAATTTGAGGCTTTGTCAGTGGTTAAAGAGAAATGGGAGTGAGCACATTTTTTGGTGGATATGAAGAACATTCCTTCATGTTTAATAGGTCAGTTTTGTGACTGTATTGAAAACAAAAGAATTCAATATGGCTAACTTCACTCATGCCTGACGTGCACCTGATCTTAAAGGCATTTAGTTGGGACCCTGGACATTGACTCCCAGATCACTCTGAGGGTCTGTAACTAGAAGCTGAAAGTCCACCATAAACGCAGAGAATATTAGAATTCAGTTGTAGAGTGCAACACCCTCCTTGTACAGATGGAGAGACGGTAGCCCAGAAAGAGGGAGAGCTCTTCTGGAGGTCCCTCAAGAAGTGGAGTATGGCCAGGGTGCCAGTCCGGGCCTCACTCTAGTGCATCATTCAGCTTCCCCCATCTTCATCTATAGCTGGTACTATTTCCTACAAATTTTCCTTACACTTGGCCATATCCTTTTTTCCACTGGATGTTTACTGTATTCCAAGTACAGGGCTAACTATAGTGTTTTACAAACATGTCTGATTTAATTTTTATCTCTGTTTGACAAATGAGAAAACTAAGATTTACAGAATCACTTTACGTATCAGTAGAAGAGACAGGATCTGAACCTAGGTCTGGGTATAATCAGAGCCTTCCCCACTGTGCAGCGTCATATTGACCAGCCCAGCAACCCTCCCAGGGAGGCACCATGCTCTTTCCATTTTACAGATGAAGAAAGCAAGAGGGTAAGCATCTTGGCCAGGATCCCACAGCTAGTAACTGATACAGTCAGGACTGACATCTAGGTCTGGCTTCAGGGCTGGGTGCGTAACTGTGTCTTCATTTGCTGCCCTTCTGTACCTCCTGGGACCACTTGAGGCCTTCCAAGAGTTCATTTGCATTGCTCGGTGTGTAATCACCCTACAGAACTCATTATCATGTAAATTTGGATGTGTAGAGGGGCTGCATCCATTCTGTGCCACACTTAGTATACCTGTGTGGTTAACTATAGTGCAGCCTTTGTGCCAAACATGCTGAGCAGCAGCCACAGCCTAGACACTCAGGGGAAGTGACCTCCGTGAATGGGGACGCTTGAGTGCAAAGACAGGAGGGGACTTCTCAGGTGTCACCCAGTTCGTGCTAACTCTCCAAAGACTAGAGCCAAAACTCCAGGGCTCAGAGTAAAACACAGGGCCCAGACCTTTTTCTGCACCATCCTTTCTCTTTCCAACACACAATGCTAGTTCCCTCTTGTTTCATTTTAACCAGTGAAATGCTGTGAAATGTTTCAGTGCCCTTGTGTTGTCTTTATCTTGCTTTGTGAGACATGATGGCAGTGACCTTGTGTTTTTAATCTCACTTTGTGAAAGATGAGATAGTGACCTGTGATGACTCAGAACCCTAACACCCCAGAAAGGGAGGACTTATCAGTGGTTTTCACGCCATGCTCCAGAGAACCCTGCGGTCTCCTGTACGTCCTTCAAGATTTTGAAAATAACAACATCTTTGCCACCAAAAAATAAAAATTCACACAGACTAAGGAACATGTTAATCACCCATTTAAAAATATCTTTTATATATTGGGATTTAGTTTAAGATGTCATTTTGAAGAAAGAATTCTGCTACTAAAAAGATTACAATCTCTTTTACTAAAATACCATGGATCACAGAGCTATAGGATACATCTGCTCAGAGGTAGAAAGTAATCATGGAACAAAGTCAAGCACCCCAGGAAAGCAGAGGAAACAAAATCTTCATCTTGGGCTAACCAAGCACCTTGCTGAAAGGCGATCCTGCCTTCCCAGCATTCCCACCTCAATCTGCTGGGACAGTGACAATGCAACCTCTCTCCCCACTGGGCATGCATTGATCTGCCCCATCTTTGCAATGCAGGCTCTGGATTGCCCAGCTTTTCCCTTGCTCAGACAAAGGTCTGAGCTTGCTGGAGAGTCTTAATATAATATATAGGCTGCCCTGTAGGATTCTACACTCTGGGCCCTCCAACCCAGAGACCTGGCTGCAGATTCTGTCCCTAGAAACCTGGGGGCAGGGGTCACTGGTAGAGGGGTGCTGTGAAGGTTTCTGGAAACAGAGCTACAGCTGATGTTTCCTTCTCTGTGAGTACGAGGGATTAGAATGGTCTGTTCACACAGGAACAAACTTGAGAAAAGCAAACAGATGAAGCAGATATACACTCAGGCCTGTTCTCCCCTGTGCCTCTCCAGCTCAGGCAGCTGGGTGCATATACACACACACACACGCACACGCACACGCACGTACTCACACAGACTCAGATTCAGAGTTGGTTCGGTTCAGCTATAGTTCTGGTTCAGCTGTGGTTCTTAGTAAAGTGGTTTAACTAGTCAGGTCAGGTCTCCTGCTTCTTTCCTCTCCAGCCAGCCTCACCACCTGTCCTGCTTGTCTTTTCCCACAGTAGGTCAGTAACCATGGGCTTCTCCGCCAGCCTCCCTGGCAGCTCACCCGGCCCTGAACCCTCCCAGTGCTCATCTCCTCAGCACCATCCAGACTCCCAACGCCTTCTGCTGCTCCTCCTGACTTCTTTCTTTACTCAGGCTGCTCCCCTTTCAGTGCACCACGAAGGCACTTAAACTTCATCTCAGACTCTCCCTTCCTTGCTCATTGTTTTAAATCAACATTACATTAAACCCTGTGGTACATTAAACCGTGTTCATATGTTCTCTGTGTTTTTGGCTTCAGATCCTTGTTTTCTGCCTCCCTCCCACCTCAAATCCACTCTGCAAGGCATTGCCATGTTATTCTTTTTAAAGCAGTGGTCAGATCACGTCACTCCCCTCCTTAAAGACCATCAGTGGCTCTCTGCTGCCTGATGAGGCAGCCTCCCCTTCTTTAGCGTGGCCTTTGAGACGCTCTACCATATGGGGGAAGCTTCTCCAAGCTTCCTCTTTACCTTTCTAGCCCTCCTGCCAAGCCAAACTATTCCCAATTTCTCAAAGGTCCCCAGTACTTGTCCTGTCTAAATACTTGTACCTTCTGTTTGGAATGCTCCACTGCTCAGCCTTCCTCGTGGGACTTCATTCCATCTTTTAAGGTCTAGCTCAAAAGCCACCTCCAGGAAGCCTTCCTTGAACAAAATTCTCTCCCTCTGCTACCACCCTCATTCCTGTTCCCCAGCCAAGGAGGCAAACTCTCACCATTTGACAACTGTTTATGGAACAGCTGCTATGTGCCAGGCACTGTGGATACTCAATCATTCATTCTTTCAAATTTCGGCAAATACTAACGGAGTGCTTAGTATGTGGCCAACACTATCCTGATACAAGAGATGTAACACTTACTGCCATGATATAATATCAGTGCAATGAAGAAAATAGAAAGCAGCTAAGTCTGATACACAGGGCATGGTAATAAACAAGTGAGGAATGAACAGGATCCACGGCACTGAGGGACACCTGCTCCAGAGATGTGCAGGCCCAGCTGGACCTGCTCAAGAGCAAAAGTTCAGCACCAGCCTCTGGCAATTCTATGGCTCGTCCTGCATCTTGACTCCTTTGATGTTGATTGACATTGTGGCTGCTGGGCCTCCTTTTTTAGTGCTCTCCAAGGGGAATGCAACCATGAGAAGGGCCTTCAGATGTAGGAGCTCCCCATGACTGGGCCCTGGAGGCTCTGTCCTGATGCCAGGCACCCCACAATCAGAGGAGGAATGCAGGTCCAGGCCGCTGGACAGCACAGGGCAATGCAGCCAGTAAGAACGAAGCCTTCAAAGAAGGGTGAGGGGATTGATCTTTCCTTCAGTGTGCCCGCCTGAAGTCTGTGAGCAGGATGGCAAGCTTCAGCCACGAGTAGCTCAGGTGGGCTGATCATGCTGGACATGATGGACATCGTAGGCAAACTGGCTACTTTTAGCAGGGAGTTCCTCGAGGCAAAGCAGTGCTGGAGGGCGAGCGATTATAATTCTTGCCCCTTTCCATGCAACAATCCTGCAGAGCTGAACTTCCAAGTCCTCCGAAGAGAAAGGAATGATCTGCTGAAGCTGTGCTCAGTGTGATTCTGGTTTTGTGGGCTTTTACCAAGTGTTTATGAAGTCACTTTAAGCAAAGCCCTGCTCCTTTCTCCAGGGTGCTATCACTCCAGCACCTCCAAGACTAACCTACCCAGAACTTAGAAGGAGCCAGGATTAGGCTGTGCCCTGTGGAATTCCCAGGCTCAGGTCCAAGAGAAGCCCTCCCACTTCCACCCCACCAAGTAACTGAATGGTATTTCCTCAGTCAATTAGAAGACCTTTAAAAAGGAGGATAGGAGGAAACTTGCTGGAAAGAGCTCTAGGCAGGCTATTTAGAAATTTCTGTCCTTTTGCCCAGTCCCTTCTCTAGAACCAACGGGTTCTTAGGGACCCAGCTGGAGGCAGTGGTTCTCAGCTTTTTTATAAAACAGACAGAACTTTGAGAATCACACCAAATTTTTGCACTCTCTCCCCACAAAAATCCCCCCCTCTCCCACATACAACCAAGTATATACAGTTTTAGGGTATTCAAGTGATTCCTGAAGTCTACCCATGAACCCAAAGTTTGGTGTCCCCAAAGTGTTGTATGCAAATAAGATGATTTTAGGTGGTATGTGGACAAATACTGTTTTAAGTTTTCACTCCTGAGTATTTATTTTAATATGCCTTGGAATCATAGTTAACGCATCACACCTGTGATATTGTAAATGTTCTAGGATGAGGATAGGCTAAAAAATTATGACTAGAATTGAAGTCAGTTTTAAAGGGAGCATTAAGTAAATGATCACCATTCCAGGGAACCTGTGTCTGGAGAAAAAGCTGGGAAGCACTACACACATTATGACCCGTGTCATGGATGTGCTGCCCTGGTTTGTGGAAACTCCAGTCTGATTCAACGACCTCGTTGCACAAATGAGGCAACTGAGGCGCAGAGTTAAGTGACCTACCTGAGAGCTCTCAATAGTCAGAAGCAGATTGGAGGAAAGTCCCCAGAGTAGCACATTCCCAGGCCAGTGTTTTTCCTATAAGCACCATTAGTTTTCTTGCTTTCTTCCGTGCAGTTTTAACCTCAGAGGGCAAAAGGAGTCTACCCAGGTTCACTCTGGGAGCAGAGAGAACCAGCAGTAGCCTCAAACAGCCAGTTAGATCACTGTCATTTTACAAGGGCTTTTACAAGTATTTTCCTTAGATTCTTCTCACTGCTTATACTTACAAATGAAAAAAATGTTTCAAGATGCTTGTCATTCTTCCCACACTGTTCCAGGTTTGCCTGTGTAGAGTCTCAGGAAATGATTTGATGTTCTCCCCTGGGGGTTATTCTGTTTAGCTGGAGTCATAAGAGAGAATCAACTTTGTTTGTTGTGAGGCTTCTTTCAATTTGGGTTGACATTGTGCTCTCTGGTCTCCTTGCCAGGTTGAAAACTAATGGTATGTAATATAAAGACTTTCTTTAAATCCTCTGCCTGGGTCAGCCCCCCTGGGGAGCATTGTTCTGGCTTCTGAATGCATCCCTTTAAGGAGTGTGGTGAGAGGAGAGGATAACAGGACAGGGAGGAGACTGCTGCCTAAATCAGAGGAGGGACGACTGAAGGAACCCGTGTTGAGAGTTCCAGTTGCAGGCAGAAGACTCGAGGAGCCATTCCAAGGTCACTGCAGATCTTTAAAGGGCTGCTGTGGGCCCGGGCAGGGCAGGCACACAGTGCTGCAGGTCTGCTGTGCTCCTGTTGGCAGCGCAGGTCTGTGGAACGGGGTGGGCAGGTGGAACAGAACGGGTGAGTGGGCACCTGGGAAAAGAGAGGAGGGGTGCACAGCAGCTCCAGGTTGTCATGCAGGCTAGAAATCTGAATTTTATATGAAATCTGATTTTTAAATGGTGGCAATACATTTCAAAAACATTTGAAAACATTGCTTGGCCAAACAAAACACACCCGAGTCAGATCCCAGCTGTGGACCACTATTTTGTATCTTCAGCCTCTGTGTTCATGAGTTATTTAGGTGTTCCCGGTTCCTGATCCAGTACTTGAGCCCAAGCATGGACTCCCCCTTTTTTGGGTGGCAATTCCTGTGTCATGGTCCTATGAGCAGTGTTCAGGGTACACATGGTCTTAGAACAGCATCTTCACCACACTCTGGGTAAAGTGGGAAGCTCCAAGGGCTGGGGTACTCCTTCTGGGGTGAAGGGAGGGACAGGCAATGCCAGGGAACCTGAAGGAGGTAGCATTGTACCTAGAAATATCATTGAATCAGAGGCAGGATATCTGAGTTCTCATACCACCTGTGAGATCCCCTAGTTGTGTGTCCTGGAACAAGTGACTTCTCTGGGTCTGTTTCTTCCTCTGAAAATGGGAGATGGTATTGGATGGGGTTCTGTGATTTTTAAGACAGTCACTCCTCCTCACCCTCATCCCCACCCCTGTAGGACTTCCAAGTCCCTGTATCCTGTGTCCCTTTCTTCAGTGGGTTTCTGCCAACCCTAGGAAATCCCTCTGCATATCCAGCCTGGGTCAGTTTGCCCTGTCCTGTCACCTTAGGGATCTCTCTTCTGCTTATAATGTCTTCCTTTTCACTGTGCCCAGTAATTCCTACTTATCCACTCTCTGGGCAAGCTTCTCCTGACCCCAGGCCAGGTCTATTCCCCAGTTACATGCACCTTTCCATCAGAGTACTCCCTATAGTTCTCCTACTCATTTATTTGTATGGTTATCAGGTTAATATCTCCTTGGATAGATTATCCTGATGGTCTCTTCCAACCCTGATATTCAATGATTCTGGAATTACCAGCCAACAAGGGACAGAGCACAGAGCAGTGGTTCTCAAGCTTTATTTCTGCCCCATGCACCTAAGAGATTACAGTACACACCCAGCATGAACTGGGCCCATTGGACAGAAACACTCATACGGAGGTAAAGAACACAAACCTGGTCTTAACATTTTCCCTGCTGCTTGTTAACTGTGTGGCTTTTTAGACAAGCCACTCTGAGCCTCCGTTTCTTCTTCTGCAATGTGGAAAAAATAGCTGCCCCACAGGGTTCTTGTGAGGAGTAAGTGAGCTAAATCCCTTAGTCTCCTATTGGGCACAAAGCAAGCATGCAACACATGGAAACCATAAGAATATTTTCAAATTGCAGGTTAGAGTATCCTTACGGTATAAATCCTGGCTGAAGTTTTGGATATTTGCTCTCTTCACCAATTAGCATCCCACTCTCCACCAAAGGACTAAGAAAGATAGGAGGCCAAATCAGTGGTTCTCAACCAGGGCACATTTTTCCTCCAGGGAACATTTTGCAATGTCTGGGAATATTTCTGATTGTCACAATGTAGGGCAGGAAGATGCTATTGGCATCTAGTGGGTACAGGCCAGGGATGCTGCTAAACATCCTGTAGTGTACAGGGCAGCTCCCACAACGAAGAGTTATCTGGTATAAAATGCCAATAGCGGGCTAAACAATAACCCAGGGACACAGACTACAATGGAAAAATAATTTCATGAGGTTTTATATATGTGTGTGTATATACATATGTATATAATACGCATACATACATATATATATACACACATTATGTCTCCGTATATGCCATCTGTATATGGACCATATACTATATGTATACGTATATATAATCTTGTGTGTTCTAAAGTCCATACACATACCGTCAACTGACAGCCAGCACAAATACAGAGCCAGTGCACAGACTCCCAGCCACACACCAGACTGACACTCTGGAGGCTGACTTACCGGAATGGGAAAGTCAGCATTTGATCTATGCACAACTTTTCAGGAAAGTAAACCTTCGGGGAGGCTGAGATGTCCCTGGTTTTCTATGCAGCATGATCAGGGAACATGACATACATTTGTGCCCATACCCTCTTCCTGCTTAATCTCTCCCAATACCGAACAATTCCTGTCCCTGGCCTCTCACTGTTGTGACTTCTCCCGTTGCGGAGCACAGGCTCTGGACACGCGGGCTCAGCGGCCGTGGCTCACGGGCCCCAGCTGCTCCGTGGCATGTGGGATCTTCCCGGACTGGGACACGAACCCGTGTCCCCTGCATCAGCAGGCGGACTCTCAACCACTGCGCCACCAGGGAAGCCCTGGGAAACTCTTTAGGAAGGTGAGAGGCAGAGAGGTGGCAGGCAGCAGGGGAAATGGCGGGGGCTGGCGGTTGTGCTGTGCTACCGGCTGGCAGGGCCACCTTGGTTGACTCATTTTCCCCTCTTTGGCTTTAATTCCCTCATCGGTGAGATGAGAGTGTGGGATAAAACGACACTGTGTCTTCTTTCTGTTCGGACAGTGCTGATTCTTAGTGAGGCAAGGTTGGAATTCCCTTGTTGAAGGCCTATTTTCCCAGCCACTCTGGTAGGCAGGAGACCATAGAAGTTGGGAACAACAGCTTGAGAATTAGAGAATCAGACAAACCTGTGTTGAAAATCCTAGGTCCTTCTCTTACTTCTACGTAACCCTTGGAAATTTTCTTAGAATAATAATACTACTTACCTCAGTAGGCTGATGCAAGATGAAGTAAGATATTGTTTGACTAGTCTATGACACAATAAGCATTTGATAAATAGAAGTTGCTATTATCATTATCAATATTATTATTAGGTATTGGGTGATGGTGCTGGTGGTAGTGTGATTAAGAAGTGGTCTTTCTACTGGAAGAAGTTACGATCTACCAAGAGAACCAGATAAGTGATACAGAGAATGATGAATTGCTAAGTAGAAGCATGGCCACTGAGATTCGAAGTGGGGTTTGCATTTGGGATGAAGAAATTCATCCCAGCTGGAAAGGTCAGAGAAATCTTTGTTTAGTGGAAAAGGCAGGATAGAGGCTGGGAATGTTTCAGGATATGTTGGGAAATTCCCTCACCTAAGATGTTTTGTGGATTCTAAGCACCCTCATCTTTACTCTCCTAAGCAGCAGTCACATGGGACAAACAAGTTCTCTCTTTGGTCCACATTCAGCCCAGGTGTCTGTGGAACTGATGGGTTCCACAAATATTATATGTTCTTCCTGACCCTTCTGCCAAAAGGACCTGGGAAGAAAGGGGAAAAAAATACATTCTGTGTCCCAAAAGAGTATTTGGTGGCAGGACACAAGTGCACAAAGGGAAAAAAAGAGCAGGAAAATTTGTGTTGGCTCTTCTAACCAGGAGCTCAGATGGGGAATGTAAAGAGTGACTGTTGGGGCTTCCTTCCCAGTGGATAAGACTCTGCGCTCCCAATGCAGGGGGCATGGGTTCAATCCCTGGTCAGGGAACTAAGATCCCACATGCTACACAGTGTGGGTACCCCCCCCGGCCCCCCCCAAAAAAGAGTGACTATCTTCCACTTAACTCTTTGGTTGCTCTGTGAGGTTCACATCACACAAGCTGTGCATTCCCAGCCAGCACACTTTGCTCTCAGATAGCAAAGCAACTTCCACCGGAAGAGAGGGGCAGCGAGGAGTGAGGGTGAGGCCAAGGCAATGAGGCAAGTCCTGCACGGTGGAACAGAACCCTAGACTTGGTGTCTCAGCCCCTATCAATTTCCCTCATATGTGGAATATAAAAAAATAAAAAATAAATGAACAGGCCAAACCACATGAGAATAAGCATATAAATACAGAGAACAGAGTATTGGTTACCAGAGGAGAAGGGTTGGGGGGAGGGCAAAAATGGGTAAAGCCTATCACTTGTATGGTGATGAGAGGAAAATAAACTTTTGGTAGTGAGCACACTGTAGTGTATAGAAATTGAAATATAATATTGTACACATAGATATATAATAAAGTTTTATTTTAAAAAAGCCAGCTGGGGGAAGGGCAAAAATTCTGGACTTGGGGCCCAGACCTGGGCTGAAGTCCCACCTTACTAGTTGTGTTATCCTCTATGGCAGTGGTCTCCAACCCCCAGGCCGCACAGCAGGAGGTGAGTGGCGGGTGAGCAAGTGAAGCTTCATCTGCCTCTCCCCATCGCTCCTCATCGCTCGTGTTACCACCTGAACTGTCCTCCCACACCCCCCCACACCCACGTCCTTGGAAAAACTTCCACAGAACTGGTCCCTGGTGCCAAAACGTTTGGGGACCGCTGCTCTACATCACAGGTTGTGATGGTATTAAACTGGAAACCACAGGTAAAGGGACTGCTGTAAAATGCACAGTGTCCCGTGTGAAACAAAGATACCATTCCCCAGAGATGAGGAAACTGAAGCATAACAGGCAAGGTCTTTGCCTGGGCCCAGAGCAGTAAATGAAAGGCAGAGCTGAGAGGAAGGTTCCATCTCTTCAGGCCAGATGGGCAGGTTGCAGGCAGGCCAGGGTCATCTGAACAGCCAGGTCCTTTGCTTCAGCCACAGGAGCCAGGCTGGGTCTGATAAACACAGCCAAAGTCATATCTGCTGCACATTTCAGCAGCTACAGCCTTTGCCGCCGCCCAAGCACACAGGTTGGTTGTGGGAAGCCCTGGGGAGCCGAGAGGAAGAGCTTGGAGAACATGGGGGAAATTGAGCCCGCCAAGAGAAATGAAAAACACCTTAGCTGGTGTGAAGGGAAGAGGATGCAGAGACGTTATCCATACCTTCAGTGTTTCCATCATCTATGGCAGAAAGATGAAGGTGACTTTCTGCAGGGCCAGCCCCAGTCCAAAGCCCAGGCTGCTTAAGCAAAATGCCTTTAGACTTCTCTGTCAAAAGTTTTGCACGTAAAGTGACAATGACAAAATCACTGCAATATAAATGTGCAGAATTTCCACAGCTTGGCTTCCAGGTTGGTCCATGGAAACCAACTTGTGTGTACTTTGAGGAATGGAGTGGGAATGGGGAGACTGTAGTTTAGTGACACATTTCCTGACTTTCTGAGTCAAGAGGCAAGGATGCAGGTGGGCTTCCACATCAATTGGCTGTGGTTTGCTGAACAAAGTATCTATCTGCCCTGCTTGAGTCTATTATCCCTCAGCAAGACATCTGGATGGGAAGAGTTATGGGGTCCTTTCTAGGCCTAAAAATGTGAGGCATGTGGGAGAAGAAGGGGAAAGCATGGACATTTATTAAGTATCCCTAGTTGCTGAGGAGTACTAGCTTACATATTTTATATTTATATATATATATATACACAATATATATAATATATAAAACAATAATATATATAATATATATAAATTATATATATATATATACACATACACACATTAAAGTATACCCTTTAAGGTTTCCCTTTGAGGACTGTGTTACTGTGTTATTGTTCCTAGTTTAGATATGAGGAATCTGAGGCCTGCAGAGGTTTCAGACTCATCCAAGGTCACACAGCCAATAATCACAAAGTTGGGATTCAAAGTCATGTCTGTTGCCCTTCAAAGACCACGGTAAAATAGCGGGAGCAATACTCTCGCCCCTGAGAATGATGGTGTCATTGAACATGCATCCCTTGTTTCCCTCATGGGCCTGTGCCATGTCCTAGTTCTGGATATTTTAGGGGAAAGATCTCTAGCTTTGGAGATGGGACAGAGAAGTGTGTGCTGGAGCTGGCTTACACTGTGTCAAAAGAGTCAGTTGTGCGCATCTCTTTCTCAACTCCACATTCAGTGACGTCATGTTGGTGGCTTGAAACTGGCCATGGGAGGAGTATGGAAACAGGCACACTGCAAATCAAGGGCTTGCCCCCACCAAGAGCTGGCTTACTAACACACCATTGGATGTTGTCTTATCTCCATCAACACCTGAGACACTAAGCATTTAGAAACCCAGATAGTAAATGTGGTGTTGCTGTGATATTCAAGTACATGAAAAGAGAACTTGTCTCATTGAGCTGGGTTAGACTGGTTGGGTGTCGGTGAGTATCAGAATTACCTGGCATGCTAAGAGAGAGAACAGAGACCCAGTTTCCTTGAAATAGGGTAGGGCTTACTGTGTTTTTACCACATTCCTCCGTGATTCTGATACCCATTACGGTTTGAAAACTGCTGGTCTATAGTACAGACTGTGAATAGGAATCCCTCCCTTGACCTTCCTCACAAGAATGATTACTGGAAGTATAAACAAACAAAATCAACACTTAAAAAGGAAAGAAAGCATCATATAAGTGCCACTGAGGCCCCATCTCCTTGACTATAAAATGTGGATAATTCTGCCCTTGCCCATTGGTTATAGAGAAGGTAATACTGTAGTAATGTTTTTATAAGTGGGAAAACTCTGTATGACATGTGGCATTGTGATGATAAAAATAGAGGATGAGTTCTCCTTTGGCTCTACTTTCCTTGGAGTGCTGGGGAACACCCTTTTTCACCTTCTGTTCCCACACCCTATTTTTGAACCTGGCATATTTTGGCCGAGGCATTAAATGACCACTGGGGAGAGCAAACCTGCGTGACTGCCCTGCCCCTGCATTTCTCAGCCCCTCTGCTCCTTGCAGCAGCTGACCTGCCTCCTCCCAGTGCCAATCACTGGCCTCCAGCCCGGGCTGAAGACACCCAGCAGCTCCATCTCCTTTCCCAGGGTTGCTTTTTAAAATCTGACACTTAGCTTTTTATGTAGTAGCTACCTCACCTCAGGAGGCTACTCAGTTTTAATTTTTTATATATCCCTTTCTCCCCTGTGTTTTGCAGTAAAGCCAACCTGACCCTAGCCAGTGACCTCTCCTATTCTTGGGTACAGCTCAAGTCGCCAAGCCTGTGGGGCAAGGGCCAACATTTTAGTGTGCACTTGCTACGATCGTGCCAGCTGGTGTTCCTTCTCAGGGTCTCCCTTCCTCCTTTGGTGTTTCCCACAAGGGAGCTGTTGGCATTTTGTGTGGGATGATTCTTTATTGTCCCGGAAATTGCTGGGAGTTTAGCATTCCTGGCCCCCAGAACTAAATGCCAGTAGTGTCTGTTTTGTCAACAGTGACAACTTTAAGCATCCTCACACATTTTCAAATGGGCCTGTGGGGCTGCTTCTGCTCAGGGACTGTGTTCTGAAGGGCCTCAGTTTCCTCATCTGGTAAATGAACAAGAGAGACTCCCCAGAACCAGAGGGGCCTCACTCAGAAGCAGCTACAAGAACTGCCTGGGGCTGGAAGGAAAAGCTGTGTCTCTGCCCTGATCTGACCAAAGCTCTGCTTGGATTTATTTAATCTATAGCGGTTCCACAAAATAACTTGTTTGGAGAAAACCTTCTGTGGCTAAAAAAAAAAGTGTGAAAACCACTGAACTGGATCAGAGGTTGCCAACTGACAGCCCAAGGGTCCAATGTGCTCTGCATACATGTTTTGTTTGACATGGGATTTTAAGATATTTGGAATCAATGTTGAAAAAAAATCTGGATTTTAGGCGTCTCAAAAAAAATAAAAACAAGCAAAAAAGAAAACAGGAAGATTTGGCAGCACTAAGCCCAGATTTCTACAAGCAACGGTGGGCTACAGCCGAGCACAGGCTGCCCGCTGAAGTGGAGTCTGTCCTGTCTTCATTTCCTCTACTTGCCTAGCCTCGGAGGCAGCTTGATGTGCAATGTTTGGATTAGATCCGTGGTTCTCAACCCAGAATACCTGGAGGAGCTTTTAAAATTCCAGTACTAGGACCCTAAGCCAAACTAATTTAATAACTGTCTCTGGGCGAGGGGCCTAGGTATGAGGTGATTTTACTGTCCAGGCAGTCATGAGAGCCAGCAGACTCTAGAGGATCTCTAGTTTGGAAACCAGCTCCAAGAAGTCCAGATTCATGGCAGGGCTCCTGATCCCTACCTTTCTACCCCTTAGGCTCCCCAGCCTCCTACTCTTCTTCTGGAAACCCTTGATCTGCCCCAGACTCAGCCCATCAATCTCCTTGCTTGATTAGTGGGTTCTCACTTGGCAGATTGTCCACCTGGCCTCCCCTGGGTTGAGTGCTTTCCAGTTGGATCCAGTCATTGCTCTGTTCTTACCAAGGCCCCCGGGCTCAGTGCCCTTTCTTGAGGCCCCAGCCCCTCCCCCCCATCCAGGGAAACTCTGCAAGCCTCATAACTCACCAGCTCCTGTCAGCCTCTACCACAGAAGCAAGTCCAGGCTCCTTCCTAATACTAGTCCTTCTGGCCTCACACCTACAGGACCCTCTTCTCTGGGCCTTCATTTGCATAAACACAGAAAAGCAACTTGTAAAGCAGGGTTCTCAGCCTCAGCATTTTGATATTTTGGGCCAGATAAATCTTTGTTATGGGGGCTGTCTTTGTGCATTGAAGGGTGTTTAGTAGTATGCCTGGCCTCTACCCACTAGATGCCAGAAGGACCTCAATCCCCTGCTCCCCCTGCCCCTGCAAGTCATGAAAACAAAGAGTCTCCAGACATTACTAAATGTCCCTTAGGGGCAAAGATCACATCCATTGAATACCACTGCTGTAAAGTAATTCAAGTTCTCACTTTCTCTTAAGGCGTAGGTAATATTTGCTAATATTCCACTTCTTATGCCATCCACTTACCTGTACACTCTCCAGCCCGTGCCCCCTAGAACCACGTTTCCCTTTATAGTAAATAGTTCTGTCTAGTCCCATCCACCTCTAATGTTCCTTTACCACTTCAATAATAGCACATCAATTCACCCTGCTGCTCAAAAGCCTAAAAGTTTTCTTTGAGTCCTCTGATTCTCAGTTTCCATAACCAGGCCATCAGCAAATCTGTTTTTTTTAGCAAATCTGTTTTTAATAAATTTGTTTATTTTATTTTTGGCGGTGTTGGGTCTTCGTTGCCGTGCGCGGGCTTTCTCTAGTTGTGGCGAGAGGGGGCTACTCTTCGTTGCGGTGCACGGGCCTCTCATTGCGGTGGCTAGTCTTGTTGCGGAGCACGGGCTCTAGGCATGCGTGCTTCAGTAGTTGTGGCTTGTGGGCTCTAGAGCGCAGGCTCAGTAGTTGTGGTGCACGGGCTTAGTTGCTCCGTGGCATGTGGGATCTTCCCGGACCAGGGATCAAACCCGTGTCCCCTGCATTGGCAGGCAAATTCTCAACCACTGTGCCACCAGGGAAGTCACCATCAACAACTCTTAATAGGATCTATGTTTAGACATATCCCAAATCCTTCCACTTCTTTCCATCTCCATTGTTACTAATTTTGTCTATCTTTTTTTTTTTTTTTTTTTGGTCAGGGCTATTTCAATGGCATCATTCTGTCTTCTACAATCCATTCTCCTTCCTGCAGTCAGAGGGGTCTTTAAGAAATATAAACTGTAGATCTAGTTGCTTACCTGCTTAAGAGCCTTCAGTGGCTTCCCATTCTTCAAATAAAACCCAAACTCCTTACTAGGGCCCATGAGGCCAATCTGGTCCCATCCTACTCCTCCAGCCACTTCTCATGCTACTTTTCCCTTATTACATTCCAAGCCATACTGGTCCCCTTTCCACTCCTTAAATCTACCAAATGCTTTCCTGCCTAAGGGTCTTTGCACACACTATTCCCTCTACCTGTAACTTCTTTACATCCTGGTGTCCACAGCTGCTTCCTTCTCAAGTTTCAGATTTCGCCTTAAGTGCTGCTACTGCAAAGAGTCACTCCCCCATCCCAAGTTAGTCAATATCCATTCAGTAAAGTGAATTAATCCATTATATATTTTTTATTACCTTTCAAGCAGTTATTACAGACTGTAATTATCTTGCTTGTTTCTTAGTTTCCTGTTATTAAGTATCTTGCCCCACTAACGTACGTGAGGGCAGACATCTCATCTGTCTTATTGATGTCTGTATCCCAGGCCCTAGCACAGTGCTTGGCACGTGGCACAGGCACAGTAAATTTCTGCTGCAGGAACCAGCGAATGGATACCCATAATCTTCAGGTCCCAGACTCCTCAGTGTACCCATAGTGGATGATGATGACAGATGCCCTTCCAGCTCTGACATTTTAAGATGCCACAGACTCTGCACCATTAAAATGTCAATTCACAGTGGACCACTGGGAATGACATGAGTCAGGGGATTATTACTATCTTAGTGCCTCTGGGACCATAATAGACCTTCTTTGGTAGAGGGACACTGATTTCTTAAATGTCAGTGCCAGAAAGGAACTTACAGACAATGAAAGCACAGTCTCTTCATTTGTCAAGTAAGATATAAACTCTTAAATTTTATCATCCACTGACCACTGTCCCTTGCTACTGAGATACATTAAAAGTTACAGAACACAGGACCATTCTTGCTGAGAGAGTCAAACCACCTTTTTCCACTGGTAAAAAATATTGCCTTTCTCTTGGGCCTGGTGTGAGTGCCCTGACGCTTGGTCAAATGTTCTGGCCATGACCTGTACTTTCTGGTACAAAAGAAGTAGAAGGGAAGGGATCATACCTTACGATTTTCACTGGAAGCCTTGAGGTTGGCAGAAAGGCTGATCTCAAAGAATTTTTGATGATACTGTCTTACACCTGATAGCAAAGGGAAACTGAGTTATTTAGAAAAGTTTACACCCACTCAAAATAGATATGGCTTAGTGCTCAGTTTTCGTTGTCCATCAGCAGAGTATAGAGGAAAAAGTCTGTGAAACTGAGTTGTCAAAGATTATTAGGAAGAAGAGATAAAAGACTAAAAGAAAAGGAAGAAGGAAAAGTTGAAAGTACAAGCTACTATCTGAGATTAATTTGAAATCCCAAGGTCCAAGGAAGAGAGAGTTTCCTCTTGGGCTCCATGCCTCTCTCTGCCAAGAATTTGGTATGTGACAACGTGCAAACTCCATCCTCTGTCTGGTCCTCTGTAAAATGAAAACGGTGGAGCAAATGGTCTTGAAGTAATTTCTAGAGTCCTGTTTATTTGTCGCTTTTTGATTCAAAACCACAGACAGATCCCCAAATAGAGCTGAGAGCGGGCTCTGACATCCTTTCAGTTATGTGCCAGTTTATTCAAAATCAATTGGGGATTTCGAAGCCTGATGGCCCAGAGTGACAGACTGAAATAACAACCAGTAAAAAGCAGAGCTGCTTCTTTTTACTTAGGCAGTTAGCTCTGCATATAAAGTTCCCGATGACACCTGAACACCATCCCATTTTTTTTTTCCACCAGAGCCTAAAATCCAAAACACTTTGGATTAAAAAACCAATAATAAAAGCCCTTACATTTGTATATATGCCTTTTGAAGCTTATAAAGTGCTTTTTCTGATTTTATTTCATGTAAGTCTAACAAACAAATGTGAGAGTTATTATTCTTCTCAAATTGCCAATGAGGAAACTAAGACTCTGAGGGATGAAGTGATTTGCCGAAGGTCGCCTGGGGTGCCCATCAGCCTGTGTTTGTTTTCTTCTCCTTTCTGCATACTTCCTCTGCTCTGCTCTGCATCATGGGGACCTCCACCCTGCAGGTTCCCCACCCTGTTGCTTCAGGGAAAGTTTGGCTAATGGGAATTTATGATAGAAGACTGGAGGTGAGGAGGGGAGAAGTGGCTGTTTCTCCTCTCTTTCTGTCTCTTGTGGTATCTTCGGCAAATGGCTTCGTGTGTTCTGTGCCTCAGGCTCCTGCCAAATAAGCGCCCTGGCTTCTGGGATCTTGTAACACCACCTTCTCCTCTGTCCCTCCAGACCCAGGAGCAGCAGCATCTTCCTGCTGTTGCTAATCTCTGGTTCTTCACCATCCCCTGTTTGGCTTTGCAGCTCTTCTATCACCTGTGCATCCAATTCCTTATATTAAATTTCTTATTTTGAAAGATCTAGAGTGGTTTCCATTTCCTGGTTGGACCCAGTCCAAATCCCCTGACTGGGTAGTCACTACTATGAGGAGCTATAAGCATGGCAGAAATAGCTTGAGATAGCATATCATACTAGTGTATGTGTGTGCATTTCATTATTAAATGGTGAGAGCCTTTTCACCCAGGAACCGAGTTTATACAGCTTTAGGTCTTGAGGTTCTAGCACAGCGCCTGGCACTCAGCAGACACCAGTACAGTAAATGTTTGTTGACCTTATATATTTGTTTGGTAAAACAAACCCAGCCAGAGTGGCTGTTTAGTTTATATCTCTGCGTGTCTATTTAGACATAAGAATACAGGTCCTTCCAGTCTATACAGTGTACCCCAGTGAGCCATTCGGCCACGCTCTACAAAGCCACACAGGGAACTGCATCATTTGCAATTTCTATGGGATATTTCTGACTTTGAACCATAGTAGTTATTTCAGATGGGAAGATATTAATGAGTTGAAACTTGGAAAAATATACAATTCACCAAAAAAGAAAGTGGATGAAAACCATGGGAAAACAGGAAAATAGTTTTTCTAATTATGTTAGTTTTCATATGCTTATATAGGCAGAGTTTAACTGAATATAATGCTGGACTGGGATTGGAAGAATGGGTGTTTGTGTCAGCTCTGCCACTAACCAATTGTGTGGCCTTGGGCAAGTCATTTCTCTCTGGCCCTTGGTTTCCTTCTTGGTAAAATGAAGTAAGATTAAATGATCTCTTGCTAAAATATCCAATAGCTCATCAGTGACTAGAGAATCGAGCCCAAATTTATTGTCATATAAAATAAGACCTCACCTAGTCTGACCCTAACTTACCTTTCTAGCCTCACCTCATTCACCAACCCTCTATGCTGCCTGCTTAGCCAGCTCCTTACAGACCTTGACCTTTAATCCTGTTTTCTCTACTTGCAATTCTCTTCTCTGCTCTCTTCACCTCACTACATGATGTGACTCAGCTAAAATTTCCTTCCTTTTCACAGTGGTCTCATGTTCCCCTTCCTTATGGGATAAAAAGAATAAGATTCCTTGTCCTGAAGAGGCAATGTGGGGTGCTGGTTAAGAGAGTGGACTTTGGGGCCAGAATGAGTGTGTTTAAGCTCTGGGCCTGCAATTTACTAGCTGTGTGACATTTGGAAAGCTACTTGCTGACTATGCCTCAGTGTTTTCATCTGCAAAGTCCTGATCGTAATAGTACCCACATGAAATTTCTTATGTGGAAAGACCTAAGGTGATTCCCATCTTCCTGGTTGGGCACAGACTAAATTACCTGGCTGGGGAATAATAACCAGGATGGGAGCCATAAACATGGCAAAAATGGACTAAGACAGTATATTAGATATATGAGTGTGTGCATTTCCTTATTAGGCAGAACAAGTATTTCCACTCTGATCTAAGCTTATATATTTTTGGACCTCTGGGCTTAAGCATAGTCATTGACATGGCAGGCACTAATGAAGGTTTGCTGAATTTAATCCTGACAAGGATTAAATTAGATAATACATTCTGTGCTTGGCAGCGTATGTGGCACACAGAGATGCTTGGTGATACAGCTATTATGAATATTAACCACTATCTGTTCTCCACAAGGTTTTTACTTTCCTGTATTACAGCAGTTATTATCATTCCATTTTTGGGCACGTCCATCCGTTTCATTAAACTGTGAGCTAGTCAAGACTGTTATTGACTGAATTGTGTACCCCGCAAATTCATATGCATTGTGTACCCCCCAAATTGATATGCTGAAGTCTAAACCCTTACTATCTCAGAATGTGGCTATGTTTGGAGGTGAAGCCTTTAATGAGGTAAGTTAAAATTAGTCCATTAGGGTAGAACCTAATCCAGTCTGACTGGTGTCCTTCTAAGAAGAGATTAGGACACACAGATAGACACCAGGGATGTGGGTATACAGAGGAAATATCATGTGGCAAAGCAGGAAGGTGTCCTTAGAGGAAGTCAACTCTGCCGGCACCTTGATCATGGATGGCCAGTTTCTAAAACTGTGAGAAAATATCTGTTGTTTAAAGCACCTAGTCTGTGGTATTTGTGATGGCAGCCCTAGAAAACTAATACAGAGACTATGTTTTTATTCATTCATTCAACAGATATTTATGGAGCATCTGTTACGTGCCAGGCACTGATCTGTGAAATAGGGTATAGAGTGCTGAGAAAACAAGGAAAGAAAAAGAGCTTCTGCTCTCAGGAAACTTAGAGCCTAGTGGGAGAGATGGACAATCAAAAGATCACATGAGTAGTGTGGTAAGAATGAGGGAGAGGTTGCTGTGCTCTGAGGGTGCATGATGCTGGATGGGGGTGGGGGATGGTAAGAGAGGGCTGTTTAGTTGAA
Source organism: Aethalodelphis obliquidens (assembly GCF_003676395.1). Classification (NCBI taxonomy): domain Eukaryota; kingdom Metazoa; phylum Chordata; class Mammalia; order Artiodactyla; family Delphinidae; genus Aethalodelphis; species Aethalodelphis obliquidens. Next base: position 9,593,718 of record NW_020837989.1, read on the forward strand.
TGTACTGTTTTATCCTCAGCACAGTTGCTGCAGTGCTGTGCTCACAGCTGATAACTGTAAATCTTAGTTGGCTTTTGTTGAAGGCTACAATCTCTCAATTCTCTACGTGGAATAACTAGAATTTTTAGCACTCAAGGAAAGAGAGCCCACAGGCAGATGCTGCCAAGTGTGACAGTTTATAGGGCCCCACGAAGCTGGGGCAGTAGAAGGACTGATGGATGAGAAGAACGAGGAAGTTGTTCTCATCTCAGCCCTGCCACAAGCTGGTGGTGTGGGGACCTACTACAATGCCCTTGTCTAGACCTCCGTTTCCTCATCTTCAGCAATGATGAGGCTGGGCTGGAGTAGTTCATCTCTAAGATCCCTTCCAGCTCTGTGAAATCTTTTCTGAAATCTAGTTCATATAAGACTAGTACTGAAAAGAGGAAGGAAAGGACAGAGGGAGGCAGGGATGGGGGAGGGAGAAGCGGAAAGAAGCTCCACCATTATTTGCTACGGGACCCTGGGCAAGAGGTTGCCCCTGATCTGAACCTCAGTTTCCTTTTTCTTAAAGTGAGGAAGTTATTTACGTTTAATATTCCTTTCAGTTCATGAAGATTTTATAAGTCTGTGAGTATTTGGAATTCTTGAATCTTCCCTGAGCATTAATTTCAACAGGAAAACACCCTTGGGTTAAGAGTGTGCATTGAAGGTAACCCTGATGGCCTCTGTTTCCCTGTGCACTCCATTCAGTTGTGAACACTTACATTGGCTTATCTTTCAAACAGGAAGTTTTAGAAACACAACTCTTTACTAACCACAAATCTTAATAAATAGATCATCAACTAAGTCAATCCGCACTGAAAGAGGTCACAAAAAACATACAAAACTAAGGGTTGGTCTATAGATATTTCGTGGAAAGGAAGTAATGTCTTTTTTCCAACTACTTGCAGTGAGAAACAGTTACTCCAGGTACCTTAAAAGCCAGGTTCTATCAGAATGGTTTGCACAGAAAATAGATCAATTAGAAAAAAATTAAATTGTCATTGTCCAACAATAGGGAGTTGCTTAAACTACTTTTGATACATCCATATGAAACTTTATGCAGCACAGAAAATAGTGTTTAAAGAGATTGTTTTAATTTTTATGGAAATATGTTAACATAAATGTTTCAGACATTACATGAAATTTCTAAAAATCCTAAAAAAAGATTGTTTTATAACATGTGGAAATACAGTATAGAGATAAATTAAAAAGCAGGATATAAACCATAACTTAGAATAATCTTAATTTTTAAATATATACTATATATCATATATATGTATACACACAGAAAAAAAAAACCTGAAAAAAGAAATAATCCAAAATATTAACAGAAGTAAAATCCAGAAGGGGGAAGTATGAGTGATTTTTATTTGCTTCTTTATACTATTCTGCATATTCAAATTTCCTTCAGTATGTACTTATTTGTTTGTTTAGTTTGCTGAATATTTAGAAATATTCAGCAAATATTTCTTATGTATCAACTATGAGCCAGTTGTGTTGTCGAGACTAAAGACAGAAGCAAATCTCAGCTCTCCCGCAGCATACCCTCTAGTGAGTGGACACAGATAATAAAGAAAAATAAGTAAACGTGCAAGATGATGCAGATGGTGGTCCATGCTGTCAGTGCCTCCAACCAAGGGGATGGGAAGGAGAATGCGTGGGGTCCTGCATCAGCCTTGGTCAGGGAAGGCAACCCTGAGGTGGTGTCTTTAAACTTGAGACTGAACAGCACAAAGAAGTCTGATCTGGGAGAAGAGCATTCCAGTCAGAGGGAACAGCAAGGTTGCAGGGACCTGTCCACACATAGGCTTGGGAAGAAGTTTGACTTCCTACTTTAGCTGCAGCGGGGGCCACAGAGAGCTTTCCCATGGGGAGTAACAAGGTTGCACGCCCCTCAGACAGATGACTCTGGCTGCAGAGTGGAGAGAGGCTCCTGCTGATAGAGGCAGAGTAAAGCAAAGAGACCTACTACGAGACATGTTTTCTTATAATTTGCCAATTCTGTGACATCAGTTTCCACTACTGTAAAATAAGGCAGTAGGGCAAGGTCAGTGATTTCTAAGAGCCCTTCAGTATTTAAAAAATAAAAGCATTATTATTTTGCACACCTTTTAAAAAAGTGTGTAAGCTTCTTAAACCCAGGGCCTAAGTCTTACTCTACTCCTCTTTTGATTCCCTGCATGCTGCCTTGCACCTCACAGGACTGAATGAAGGGACATGCTGTGGGCTGGTATCACTTGAGGTGCATCATTACTTCCCAGCCTGAGTTTCCACTGTGCTTCTGTGGGCTCACCTGCTGAAGCCTTTATCCTGAAAGTAACAGGGAGCCACTGAAGGCTTTTCAGCAAAGGTTGACTTCTGTGTGTTAGAAAATTCACACTGACAGTGATGAAGGGGGTCTGGAGTGGTCCACAAGCAGAAGAAGCACAGAGACAGAGACAGACACGTTGCTTCCTTGAGAATCCCCCTGGGCTGTGATACTGAGACCTGCCAGTGGGAAAAGGACACCTCACCTGCACAAAACCACCTCGACAGGGGGCCCTCACACACTGGGAGAAAGTGCGAGATTCCGCCTATTTATAGTTGGGGGGAAATGAGGCACAAAGAGACAAGTGGCTCATATGCCAAGGATTTCTGGCTTCAGGGCCTCTACTCAGCTAATGTGAAGCCAGGCTGCACTTAGCATGTCATGGGGCGGGAGGACTTTTGCTTGTGCCAGAACAGAAGGGAGCATCAGGGGCTGGGGCAGAGTAGGGAAGGGGGAAGACACGAATCCTGGGCAGAAGTGGTGACAAATGTTCCAATACCTTCATTTTGACACTCCCATAATCCAAGAAGGGCTAAAATTGGCTGTAGAGCTTGTGTTACGAAACCAGAGCAGGTCAAACAAAAGAAATAAGCAAAACTTGAGTCAGCCGGATGATAATCCTTGTGGTGAGCATGCAAATCCAAGCGAAAATAGATCAGAGACATTTTCCCAAGAGACACAGAACTTGGAGATCCTGGAAACAAACCCATCACGTGAAAGATGGGGAGGCAAAGGAGAGAAGGGAGGTTAGCATCACACCCTGGAGAAGGAGGCAAACTTTGCTGGCAGAGCCAGGACTGGGACTCGAACCCAGCTCTCCCCATTCTGAGATCAGAGCTCACATCACTCCTTCAAAACTAATTATGGGTCTAACGTTTTATTTGCCAAACCTACTGATAGGCAAAAGAGCAGGAGGCATTTAAAGTGATTTCAAAGCACCCTGTGTATACTCAGTGTGGCCATGCGCACACACACACACGCACAGAGCTTTAGTTTGGTGAAATCTTTCTTTAATTAAGTACTATGGACTAATTAAATATCTGCATTCACTGCCCCAAATCAGAGGCACAGCTCATGGGACCTAGAAGCTATCCTAGTCCAGCCTTTTTATTTTATAGACAAGAACTGGAATCCAGAATGGATGAAGTTGCAGTCACTTAAACCAAGAACCAGGGCACCCTGCCCCTGAGTTCAGTGCTCTTTCTAGCCCTGGCCCTAGCACCACAGGCAGGAAAATTATAACCTTTAATACACATGCATTACTTTATGTTCTTCAGCATGGATTCTCAAAGGGAAGGTGTTGGAGACAATTTCCAGTGTATTACTTTGACTGGGGCCTGAAATCTTGGCACACTGATTAGTGAATTTCAGGAGAAGGCTTTTAACTTCTTTAGAAGTTTTTACCATGATGATAACAATCACAGTCTTCCATTAAATGAACATTTATTGAATGTCCACTATGTACCAGTCACTCTGCTGGGTCATTTATGTACTTTTAATTTCTTAATTTTCATAGTACTATGATACAGGTGTCATCATTCCTGTTTTGTTTTTTTTTCCCCCCACAGTGGGGAATACAGTTTGGAAAGTTTAAACATTTTGTCCAGGTCATAGACTCAGGAAGCGCAGAGCTGGGATTTGACCCTCTGTTGTCTTTTATTATGCTGAGCACCTTAGATATGAAGTGATCTGTACTACACCACGGATACTGCATGGGGCAGTCTCATAGTTCTAGAGGTGTATGAGGCTGGGTTTCTCCAGATCCCATGTTTTTCTGGGCTGCTAAGTTCAGCTGTGAGCTCTATGCTACATCTCAGGTTTATAAGCCACTCCCAGAGGCTCAGAGTGGGGTTTCCGACAACCAGGACCCAAGGTAGCTGGGCTGGGCTATGAAGAGGCCCAGACCAGAGCAAAGATCATTAACTTGTGAGGACTAATCTCCTAGAAGGATTTGGCTTATAGATGTGAAAGGAACACAGTAACAGTGACTCCAGGATGGATGGACTCAGACGGCAGAAAGCATATAGATCATGGGACAAAGTTGTTTTTTTTTTTAAAAAAAGTTTTATTTATTTATTTTTGGGTGTGTTGGGTCTTCGTTTCTGTACGTAGGCTTTCTCTAGTTGCGGCGAGCGGGGGCCACTCTTCATCGCGGTGCGTGGGCCTCTCGCTGTTGCAGCCTCCCTTGTTGCGGAGCCCAAGCTCCAGACGCGCAGGCTCAGTAGTTGTGGCTCACGTGCCTAGTTGCTCCGCGGCATGTGGGATCTTCCCAGACCAGGGCTCGAACCCGTGTCCCCTGCATTAGCAGGCAAATTCTCAACCACTGTGCTACCAGAGAAGCCCTTTGGGACAAAGTTTTAAAGAAAGGTTTGCTGTTCTGTGTTTTATGTAAATAAAACTTTCATAACAGACCCGGAGAATTTCCTACACATAACAAGAATTTCCTCTAACGTCCCTGATGGCATTTTTGTTTCTGCTTTAATGTCTCCAGGAACAGGGAGCTCATTACCTTTCAGACTCTTGTAATTGTTAGAAAGTTCTAGTCTTCAAATTAGATCAAAAATCTGTCTCCCAGATGTATTCATGCATTGGGTCCAGATCTGCTCTTCGGTTTACAAAGACTAAATCTGCTTCCTTCCTACTCAGCAAGACTTTGGATATTTGAAGACAACATTTATTTTTTATATCAGCATTCCCCAAAGTGCGCTGAGCAGAGTAGTAAGTTTTCACAGTGTTAATAGGTGTCCTCTATAAAACAAACATATCAAAACAAACAGACAAAAGCCCATAAATAGCACTCTGTGGGCATGCTAGGTTAAATCAGGTCAACCAGATACGTTTCCTGCAAGGCTGCTCAGGACGTTTACTACGCTGATGCAGAGTATGGATTCCAAAGTGGAAATACTGGGCATGCAGTGTTTCCCAAACTTTCAACCTCGCAGATTTTTTAATCTCAAAACCCTTTTTTTCCCCCAGTATACCTTTTACTATTTTCCATATATACTTTTAGAAACTCTGTTTGGAAAATGCTTCCCTACACAAGTCTAGGTTCTTACTCTTTTCTCCAAGCTAAAAAGCCAGGTTCCTTCAACTATTCATTTTCAGACAAAGTGTTGGGTTTCCTCACAGTCTTCCCTCTGGTTCTCTACTAGGGCTGTCAGTTTAAAATACAGGATGCCCAGTTAAACTTGAATTTCAGGTAAACAATGAATAATTTTTTGGTATGAGCATGTTCTATGCAAAATTTGGGACATACTTATATGAAAAAGAATTTGTTGCTTATCTGAAACTGGATGTCCTGTATTTTTATCAGCTGAATCTGGCAAACCTAGAAGGGCCCCGAATGCCCTTCTTCCCTTGAAAAATGTGGCCCTCAGAGCTGGGCACATTATTTCAGATGTGGACCAAGACAGAGACAATTGATAACTTTGTGAGCCACCATTAACTCCGATTTTCCCAGAGACATTTTTAAAGGGATGATAGAAATATTTTTTGTAGATGATTAGAGGCCAATCTGAGACTGATCCAGATATCTTTCTGGATCTACTGGCAAAATGCAGAAGCCGATTTCCCATCCCTCACTCCTGTTCATAAGTATACTTAAGTTTCTCTGGTGTGAGTATTAGGGAACTCGATCCAAATACCATTTATAATTCCCTTTTCGTGGTCTGTCTTCTCCATTAGACCGTAAGAAACTAAAACAACAGTGACCAACCATGTCTACCTCAGTCATGGCTGTATCCCTGGTAGTTAGTACAGGTTCTGGCATATAGAAGTCTTCAAATATCTTTTGAATGAATGAATGAGCAAATTAGTCACACATTGCTTAGAAAGCTAAGTAAACCAGATAAGCTTACACTCTGAGGAGAAGAGGTGGCCAACAGGAGCTTTCCTTGTGGTTGGATTTGTCATCCACTCCAAGCTTTCCCAGATCCATTAAATACAGTTAACCTGTGCTGAAGGCACCTCTATTGGAAGATATGTGTGTAAAACAAGAACACCTAATTGCTCTGACTAAAATAATTTCAACCCAACACAAGCCATTTTCAAGAAATTGAAATACTTCCTGGAGCCTGCAATTTTTATCGAGGTGTGGAACTTGGCCCTTAAAAGAAGGGTGGGCTGTGGCCCAATGTGTGTGGGATTGGGGCAGCAAATCCCACTGGGTCTTCCCACAGGAACATCCTGATCCCAGAGGAATTGGGCAGAGTGAACAAGGACAGCCTCAGTGGAGCCCTAAGTTGCCAGCAGGGCATGTATGGGAAGCTGGACATGTGATTCCATAGCTCTGACTTGGTGAAAGTGCATCTGGTGACTGTCATGAGGAGCCCAGAAGGCTTGGAGCTTCTGCTCTAAGCCATAGTTGATAGAGCTGGGCCCTGCCTACTCTGAGCTTGAGCTCACACAATCTCGGGGCTTGTCAGTATTGAAAGCATCCTGGGGACTGTCCCTGGAGCTGGCAGTCACTTATCTGCTGCTTGGCAGCTGTGGCTTCTGTGCTGGGGAGTGTTAACCATAAAATTTTAAGTTAAAATGCAGCAGAAAGCAGGAAAATATAGTGAGAAGAGTCCTAGGTCCTAGGAGGGTAGCAGAGTGTGAAAAAACTTCTTTTTTTTTCTTCATATTTCATATGAGTATGAAGACCTAAGTTTAAGTCCCAGCCCTGCCATGTCTTAGTGCCATGCCCTTAAGCAGGTTTTGAACCTCAATCTTTTTATCTGTGAAATGTGAACAACCATGTTGACCTCAGAGTTATGAGGATTAGAGAAGATGGCATATAAAAAAGCCCTTTGTAAACTGCTAAGTGCTGGATCAATGTGAGGGATTTGCAACAACAGTAGCCCCATGAGCATAGTGCTGTGGCCTTCAGTCCTTGATGCATCTGGTACTTTGCTGCTGTGACAGCATAAAAGAACCACCCAACTGAAAGAAAAGAAGGATGTTCCTTACACAGCCTGAAGCAAAATAAAAAGAGCTTCAAATTACATTATATAATTCCTTTTAATTATGGAGGAAAACATTTTGCAAGCACATATTTGAAAACATAAAATATCAGTGGGTAGGAGTCTTTAGAATATATACATAAACAAATCACTTGGGAACATCCTTAAGACCCTAAGATGTAAGGCTCTAGGTGAGCCTTTAATTCTGCATGAATGTTTCTGTTGATCTCCCTGGAGCCTGTCACTGCCTCTGGTCAAGGCCTTTGCTGGTAAACAGGAGCAAAACTACAAGTGTCGTTCTAGTTCATTTGAGGGAAAATAATGCAGGGTATTGTGGCTGATAATTACTTGCTACTTCCTCTGCTGTGAGATGGTACACCCACTGGGGGAAAATTTGTATGTGTAGATATGTATGTACATGTGTTTTCTGTGCCAGGGCAGTAAGGGACACCTCGTCAGACATCTTGCCTTGAAAAGGCTTTCTTTCCTGGCTTTCTCTTTTTCTTCCTCCAGTGTCACGTTTCACACAGTGGTTAGTTATGGAGCACATTACTTGGAGTCCCATTGCAATCCCCATAAGGACCCACAGACCTCTGATTGTGGATCCTTATGTTAATATCTTGGTATAGCTGACTCTGTGCAAAAATTACTTCAGGCCTGGAGCTGGGCAGAGGCTCTGCTTATAAAGTTCTGGGGGGGCACAAGGCAATCTTTATGCAACCTGACCTGCCCACCCTCACCTCCTTGCCTGGGCCAAGAATCGTGAACGATCCTGTTCTGGAAGAAACCCCACCTTGCCACTGAGTGCTTTGAGCCAAGAGAAGGGGGAGCAGAGCTGGAGGCACAGGCATGAGGCCAAGCCACAAAGCCCAGAGCTCCAAAGTCAGAGGGTTCAGATCTGATACACCATTTGCCTTGTCCCTGCACCGTGTACTGGCTTTGATAGGCCTGATGGTACCTGGCAAGGAAGGTGTTTCTCTGCCTCCTGATGCCCACTGGATTTATATGTACCATGAATATAAACACATAAGAGTATGTTCACAGAGGCAGAGTTTGCAAGTGAATACTTATATGTAAGTGTGCATTTTAGGAAAACATACACAAGTGTACATAGGAACACATATGTGTGCACTTACCTATGTGAGAATGCTTTTGTATGGACAAGCATATCTTCAGAGAGTCTTTCAAAATATACATCTGATCTCTGCTGTAAACATATCAATGGCTTTTAAATGCTTTTAGGATAAAGAACCAAAACCTAATGCAGCTTATAAGGCCCTTTATGTGTGGCCCTGCTATGCTCCCTCTCTCTGCACACCTCTACACTGATCTTTGCTTAGTCCTTCTCATGCATGAGGTTTCCTTTCACCACAGGACCTTTATACATGCTTTTCTCCCTGAATGGTAAGTTCTTCCCTTCTCTCCTTTTCTAGAAATTACCTAGTCATCCTTCAGCTCTCAGTTGAAGCCTTACTTCTATGGGGGAACCTTTACAAACCTTTCAGAATTAGTCAGATTCCCTCAAAACACTCTGAATCTCTACATAGAAATTGCCACAGTTAAAAATCTGTCTTCATTAAAAAAGAAACTTATCCCTCCCATTACACAAACTCAATAAGGGCAGAGATAAACTGTTTTTGTTCACTCACTGATCTTCAGCACGTAACAATTCCTGCCACTTAATAAGAACTCAACAGACATGTATTGAATCAGGGGTGTATACATTTACCTAGGAAGAAGGGCCAGTATAGGAACTTGTGTGCCTGTGTGTACTTAGATAGCGGTGGGACCATGATTACGTGACATGGCATATTTTCTCATTTGGAGCACACGAAAGTGTGCTTAGGAATACCCATGTGTATTTATCTAAGGGAGAATGTTTAGGTTGAGTACACCTGTGTCCTGTACGTGTGAACATATTCATATGGGAGTATACACAAAAGAACATAGATGTGTCCGTACATCTAAGTGAAAATGTGTGTATATACTTGTGTTGATATAGATGTAGGCATCAATGTAAAAGTCTGTGTGTGTTATGTGTGTTATGGAAGTGCATATATGGAAGTGTATGTATATGTATGAATCATCCTGCAGCTGGGTGGGTCCTCCTTCAGATTTCTAAGTAGGAGGGTTTATGTAAATTAGGCAAATTGATTCAGATAGACTTTAGTATGATTTGACTTAATCATAGCAGAGTGTCCAGGAGGAAGGAGCACTGGACTAAGAGTCCATCCCTGCAGCAGAATCCTTTTTTCTTCCTGTGCTGCTATTTCTTGGTCTACATGCAGAGGGTTCAGGACAATGAGACAATGATGCTGTTGTGGAGGTACAACTGTGTAGATGCCATGTTGTCACAAAACACATTTTAAATCAAGTGCCTAATTGCTCAATGCACTTTATTATCACCTTCATCTTTCATAGTAACTTTTTATCATTTATAAATTATATTCATCTACATTGTTTTATTTGATAACACAGGGAAATTAGGATTCTGTTTATTTGACAGAATGGTTATTTTTGTGAATGTATGCAGATGTACAGGATCAATTTTTACAAGCCTACATTTTGTGTTCTTGAGCAGGAAGAGTGGGCAGGGGAAGACAGTGAGATCCCTAGGTACCCAAATTGCCATCCTAGGAGCACCTGCATCACAGTCCTCTGGGGGAAGTAGTGACAAAATGCAGATTGCTGGCCCCCAACCACAGTCCTGTTAGAATCTCAGGGAAGGGGGTCAGGAATGTGTATTTTCTCAGTGCAGATCATTTTTGGCCTCTGTAAGGTTTGGGACCCACTGCAATAACAACATAATGTCAAAAGACTCACTACCTAAACCAACAACACAATTTTATAGAAAGAAATTTCTAAGGCTGCCCACCTCAGGCCCTTGAGATTGACCCTTGCTTGGTTCTCTTAGGTTGAGGAGGCTAGGTGAGCATCTGGATTTATAGAAAGACACTGTGGGAACTAAAACAAGAAAGGAAGTCTGACAGGCTTATTGTTGCAATACATATTGTGAGAACTGTGAATCTCTCTCAAAACAATAAAAACCCAGCAGATTGTCAGGGTTGACACTAGTATTTAGAGACATCTAGTAGAATTTTTATAAAGAGAAACACTAGGCAGTCGCATAGAGACAGAATTGTCTAAAAATGAAGGAATCTCCCCAACAGCAGTTGTGGCTTCTGGGCACAAGGCCTGAGGCTGCAACGCCAATATGGTGTGGTAGAAAAGAAAGCAAGCAGGGATTACCTAGGACTCCAATTCTGCTTTGTCATGGGTGTTGCCGTTATGATTTCAAAAACTGTTTTCCCTTCCTGGAGAAATGAATACATGCAGACACTCCAGTCTTTCCCTCATAGCACTAGAAAAATAATAATAAAACAAGCCACGAGAGATGGTCATCTCCAGGTCCCTGTGTTACCTTGCCACTGACGTTGCCTCTTGGAATCTGCAGTCTCTTAGTACACTAAGGGCGTATGCACTCTCTCAATGCCCCTCCTACCCTGATATTCTCTATTGTGGAGACTCAGATGCAGACACAGACCTGGGCAGAGAAATGGAAAGAGCACCCCATTTCCAGCTGTCAGGAGCTTCCTGACCCTAAAGCAGTGACTTGACTCAGCACAAACCCATGTGCTGTTAGCAGGCGCCTCCCTCTGCCTCCTTCCTGGCCTTGGTGGGGGAAGATCACTCAAACTGTGCCTGAATAATGGTGAAAGAGTGTGCTCCCAACTCTCAGCACAGATTCTAAATGCAGATTCTCCCAACTCTCAGTCTGGTTTCCTAGCTGATACTTAGCCACCGCCTACCTAGAGGGCATAGGCTTGCCCCTTAGCTCCAAGGCTCAGAAATCCATCGGACCTCTCTGAAAAGAGTCCCTGGAGAATAAAATAAAATGCACCCATTAAAAATCTCCTCTCATCATTGTCTCCCTCCTTCTTTCTTACCTGATCCCCAACAGGAGGAAATATTGCCTATCTTAATGGTAAAGCACACGGGCTCTGGCTCAGAATACATGGGTTTTACTGCAGTATGGTCTGTAATCTTCAGCAACTTAGTTGATCCCTTCGAGTCTCAGTTTCTTGATTTCTAAGATAGGGACAAACATAATAGTACCTATTTTGTAGGGTTGCTGTGAGTACTAAATGAGATCATGCATGAGAATTGCCAAGTACAAGGCCTAGTTCATGGTAAGTACACTGTGTTTATTAGCCATCATGATCACAGCAAGTGCTCTATGGAATGGAAACCTGCTGTTGCACTTTTCAAATGGTAGGTATTGGTCACTATAAAACTTGATTAGACTTATTTTAACACAAGTCGACAGGCTGGGTCAGAGGCACTTAACAATGCAGAAAGAACCCTGCCCTGGAAGTTTGGTGGTTAGTTTCTCATGCTCTGAAAGCAGATCAGAGCCCGTGAAAGGAGCTTTCAAAGAGACAAGTACAGCATAGAAACATCTTTTTCAACCACCAGTAACAGGAGAGGGAGCATTCTGTTTAATTTACAAAATTTATCTCTGTAACCTTATTCCTCAAAACGTGGTCCTTGGAAAAAATCCATGGGAACATGCTAAAATGCAGATTCTTAGGCCTCAGCTCAGATTTCCCAATCCAGATGCTCTGGAAATGATGATTCTTTTGTACTCCTAAAGTCTAAAAACTGCTAAATACTCTGCCAGGCTAGTAGCAATTACGATATCTGGATCATATTATATATAAAACATATTCAAGGAGGCATTTGTTAAAGTGTTATCAGTGGGTACAAAATTGTATGAATAATAATCATGTATGAATAATCTAATTCTGTTTTTATTTAAAAAAATATTTCTACCCATAGCCATGCTTAGGACAAAGGCTAAAAGTATATACATCACATTTAACAATGGCTGTCTCTAGGTGGTAATGTTGTATGTGATTTATCTCATTTTGTGCTTTCGTATATTTTTAAGTGTTTTACAATGAGTTCTGTTACCTTTTTTTTTTTTTTTCCCTGTGGTATGCGGGCCTCTCACTGTTGTGGCCTCTCCCGTTGCGGAGCACAGGCTCCGGACGCGCAGGCTCAGCGGCCACGGCTCACGGGCCCAGCCGCTCCGCGGCATGTGGGATCTTCCTGGACCGGGGCATGAACCCGTGTCCCCTGCATCGGCAGGTGGACTCTCAACCACTGTGCCACCAGGGAAGCCCTCTATTACCTTTTGAACAAGGTAAAAATGTGCTTTTAAAATAAGAGCCATCCAGCCAAATGTGCAGCACTGAAGACTTCCTGAAATCTTACAGAGTTTTGGAGAAAGAAGGAAATGCAGGACTTATGTAAACCAAACCATCTCTGCTCAGAGATGATTAAACAGGTCTAGAGAAGGGAAGTGACCTGCCTGAGGTTGCCCAGTGATTAGGGGTAGGCTATACAGTTCCCAAGTCTTCAGGACCTTAGGCCAGAGGGCTTTGAAGTGCTCCCTGTGCTGGCCAGGGACCTGCCTCCCTTCCTTTCCGTCCTGTGAGGGTGACGGAAAGACCACAGGAAGTGCAGTGATTCTGAGTGTGGAGAAGGATGTAATAGACTTTGCAGAGAGGACTTTTCAGCTCTCATTATTTTCTCTCTGGGAGTTAGTAGGTCATTTTCAAAAGGCATGGGAAGAGCAGCTGATGAAAAGGTTTAATAGTTTGGAAAACTGCTTAACCGTATTGCTCTATTTCTGGATTTCCCCCCATGGCCAAGGACTGTTGAGATCCTGATTTTCCCCAGAGGTTTCCTGGTTAGGAATGTAGTGAAACCTCTGAAATCCCAAGGAATTGGGGAGAAGGCCAGCTGGAGTTAGGGAATGGTCTGAATACTTTTTAAGAACATTTAGGTCTGTTGTTTTCAAGGACATAGAATCACAGATTTGGAAGGTTAGTCCAGGCCCTGCTCAGTGTAGGAACCCCTTGTGCTTCATCCCACACAGAGCTTTATTTGGACTTCTCTTGAATGCTTCCAATGAAAGGAGACTCACTACTCTGATAGAGAACCTGTTTCACTCTCAGAAAATTTTTCTTTCCCCTGAGCTGGAATCTATCTTCCTGTAGTGTTCTACTTGCCTTCTGGTATTCATCTAAAACAGGTATGCTCCTTTTTCCCAGATGGTCCTTAAATATTTGAAGGCAGTTATCATGTACCAAATAGTCCTTCACAGCATTCTCTTCTGCAAGCTGACCACCCCCAGTACCTTAAACCGTTATTTATATGACAAATGTCATCAACTCTAATTAGAAACAAACTGTTGTCTCTAATTAGCCTCTTAATTAACAGCTATATAAATTCAGAGCTAAGCAGAGCTTAGAGACCACCTGCACTAGCCTCATTATTCTACAGATGAGCAAACTGAGGTCCACTGAGAAAACAGGAAAACTGCCTTACCCAACTAGAGAGAGAGAGACAGAGAGAGAGGAGAGGCAGAGTTGAGACCTGAAATCTAGTTGCATGAATCCCAGTGCAGGCCTCTTTTCGCCTCACCCGGCTTTGCGTTATTCGTGAGACGCAAGAATTTCTCAAGTTCTTGAAAGTGGCTGGGAAGTTTGTTCTCTTAGGTATTTCAAAAATTCCTCCTTAATATTATATTTGCACTGTTTGTGAAATAGGGATTAGCATAGGGCTGAATTTAGTGGAGGTTATACTGTCAATGGAAAGCATCCTTCAAAGTGTATTAACTCTCATTGCTCTCTGCTGTCAGAAGTTCATCTCCATTGCCCTAAATGCTAGCTCAAAATGGCCAGCACATGTATAGGGCCACCTAGGCCTGCCAAATTTTCCATAAGGTCCAGATACCTGCTCAATGTAGGAGACCTTCCCAACTCTGGAACCAGAAAATGAATTTGCCAGGACGTGAAGCAGGCTGTGTTTCTGCTTTACCCTGTGCTTGTTTTAAAGTTTTGTATCCTCTTTTCAGTCTGGACTGATTCTATGATGAAAAGACAAAGCAAAGACTCAGAGAAGCAAACTAGACACTTCAGTGATTGGTTTCCTTTCCCAGTCCACAGCAAACTCTGCAGTCACATGCTTCCAGGGGAACATTCCTCCCTGCCCCAATCCACAGCAGTCTCCCTCTTCTCTCAACAAGGTATTGCATTTCCAGTTTTTACACTTGTTCTGGCATGGATTATAAATTGCCTCATGCTGCTCCCTGGTTTCCATGTGTGCAGAAATCACTGCACCTGGGTTCCAGTCCTAACTCTGCAACTAGCTGGCGGTGTGGCTTTGGAAGGTGACAACCTTTCTGAAACTCAGTTCCCTCATTTGTTAGATGAGGACAGTTTTGCTACCTACCTCATAAGGCTGTCAAGGTCACATAATGCCTAAAAGGTGCCTAGCACAGTTCCTAACATTTAGTAAGATTTTAGAAAAGATATCTATGTAGTATTATTAATATTATGCTCCAGAATTCAGAGACAGAAACCTGTATTTTTCTCCTGCTGCACTCAGTAGTTGTAAATACCCCGATTGATCCTGGTCTAGTCTTCTTTTGGCAGTAGATACATCGGAAACATTCTAAGCATCGTGTAATGACAGTTCCTATTTCCCAGCTCCCTTTTCCCCAGATTCCCTCTCTCAATAATGATCTCAGTGGGGAGGCCCACCCTGTCCTGCCACTTTGCACACCTGTCAGCTTGCATCTCAGCATAAGGTTCTCATTTGACAGACTCTGAGAACTTGCTGTCCAGGCAAAGACAACTTTATGATGATGAATCCAACACAAACCTTATGTAAGCAACCTGTCAGCAAACAGAGGGACAGGGAGACACTGACAAATGCCCACCCCCAAAAGAAACAAAGCAGAACAAAAGGAGAGAGAAAGCATGGAGTTGAGATAGGCCTAAAATGCTCTTGCTTGTCAAAACCCTTAAAACTGGTCAATGTTCTTATATTTAAAGTATTCCCAAATGAACATGAATTAGGCTAAACTGCCTTTTAGCTGAGAGTCTGTGAACTAACATTCATAGCAGAGTTCTAAACTGAAATTACATTAAAATGCATCTCTAACCAAAAGAGTATATATACATTGTTTATTAATAATATTTATTGTCCATGGGACTTAACAAATGGTGACGGAAAAGTTTCCAACTTTTTTTTCTTTTAAATAAGACTGTGGGAAATTTCTACCTGGAGTGGCTTGAAATCCCTTCAGGTCATAAAGAGTTAAGGAATCTCCCAATTTCCCTAAATGCTGAGGATATCCTAGTGAACTCTTGCCGAGAAAAAGGAATAATTCTTTCTTTTGTCCCTATCGCAGATTATTTGTTTATTGCCTGCGTTTTGTATTAAGGATGTGAAAGAACTAAAAATATCTGCTGAAATGAATTTGTTAATGTGACAACCCCAGGGAAAAGCTTCCGCAATTGAGGGTGAGGGAAGAATTCAATGACAATGTGGTGGAGAGCATATACCAATTCCTGGTATGACAGCCAGGTTCGCTGGCTTTAGCCCCATCTCTGACATCCTTGGCTTCTTACTTTGGGCAGGTCATCCCCCCTCACAGGCTTTTGGTCTCTTTGGATGTCAATGCTTTCTCTTGCAAGTCTGATATCCCATGAGGCCATGAGGAGTGTGAAGATTAGCTGGAGAAGCTGCCTGCATCTCTGAGTGCAGGGCCCAGAGCAGGAGAAGAATGTGATAATAGGTATGAAAGCCCTTGGAGAAAAAGCAAAGTGCTAAAGGGCACACGCTCTCCAAGGCTCGATGGCACATTCTAGAAACACGGGCAGCTAACTTTCTCTTGAGAGCTCAGGACTCACCCAGAAACACCCCATCACTGAGCTGACAGGAAGCAGAGGAGACTAATGCTTTTCTGGTTGGGGACCATGGCTGGGACAGAGGGAAGAAAGGAGTGGAGTCAGCTTCATGAGCGAGTGAAATGGCAATGAACCCTGCAGGCTGATCCTCTCCAGGCTGCCGTTGCCAAGGAGGATGATCCACTTGGTCAAACCTGGGCCAAGCTGTGGCTCAGACACACAGGCAAAAATAGAAAGGGGGTGGTAGAAGAAATGTGTTTACTTTTGTGATTTTTCCTTTACGTGCCTCTTAACACTATTATAATCTCTCCACAAACAGGCAGTAACGGCTCACAGTCCTCGCCTTCATTGATAAACCCTCCAAAACAATTCATGTCTCACAGGCAGTATGTGGGCAGCTGGAGAATCAGCTTGGCAGGCAGCGTGATGGAGTAGAAAGAGCATTGGCCCGGGGTCTGTCACTAACTGAGTGAACCGTGAGAAATTCCTCTCTGACGCTCTGCACAATGAAGTGGTTACATTAGGCAGAATCTAAAAATCTGTTTAGATTTTTGAAGTTTCTAACTGTAGTTCTCAGCCAGGGGTAATTTCATTCCTCAAGGGAAGGGTACTTGGCAATGACTGGAGACATTTTTGGTTGTCACAACTCAGGGGATGCACTGGCATCTAGTGGGTAGAGACCAGGGATGCTGCTGAACATCTGACAATGTGTAGGACAGCCCTTCACAATGGAGAATTATCTGGTTAAAAATGTTAATAGTGCGAGGTTGAGAAATTTCGATTTGTACAGAAGTGACTAGAGTCACAGGGAGAGGGGAAAAAAGGGACAGCAGTTCAGAGGAGGAGGGGTCAAACCCTGTTTCTAGGTCATGAGGTATTCACCAGTTAAGTGTTTCCCAGCTTTTCTCCCTATAACCCACGACCTTTTCATTTCCCTTGGAATTACCGGGCTATGTTTGAGTAGCTTTTTCACAAGAACTTTCTTATCCTTAAAATGCCAAGCCCTGATGCAGTACAAAGACCTCTACTGTAAGACACGGCAAAGATAAAAATATAAGCAGCTACAAAACAAGTAGAACTGGAAGGTGGGCGGTGGGGGCACATGAAGGGACACAACAGATGCCCTTAACTCTGTTTCCATGAGTCAGTGTTTCTGATGTTACAACACAAGAATAATACCCGTAGGAAGAGCAAGATGAGCTGTGCTCAGGGCGGGCAGAACTGATGTGGGGGCACCAGCGTCAGGAGAGATACAGGTTTACAACAGCAGATTCAAAGGCAAATGAACAGGTTAAGCAATCAGTGCGTGTCATTCCACATTAAGTCACTGGGAAGTTATTGCAAATAGTTACCTGCGGTTTTCAGTGGGGGAGGCAGCCACACTCCAGTCAAGGGGTTTTGGAGAAACAGGTGCAATTAAGTCATGGTCAAACAATTTATTTACTGTAAACTTTAGACTTTGCTCAGGAAAACAACCAAAGCTGCCCCTCAAATCCCTGCCTACAACACCCCGTTTGAGCAAATAAGAGGGGCGGGGAGAGTCCATGTTCACAGCAAAAGGTCCGAGAGACTCGAGTTTGTCCAGTCCAAGGGTGCAGGAAGGAAAGTCTCCTTCAGATACAAATTACCAGCAGCAATATATTACCCCTAATACTTGATCAATGAGGTAGATATGCGGGAAAAGTCATTAAAACATAGCAGCCCCAGGTCCTCTGAGACTGAAGCCCTTCAGACATAAACTTACGCGTTCCATGCAAAGAGGAACTGAACTGTACAAGAAACAGTCACTCAAATACGTTTTCTCTTTTTTACAACTTAAAAAAATAAAAAGGCAGAAGGATATCCTTCCTCCTGCACATCTCTATACAAGTTTATTCTAAATTTATTACACTCAAGTTAAATAGTCTGTTTAGTGTTTTGTTGGGTGGGGGGAGAAGGGGTCTTAAAAATTAGAAAAAGCGCATTACAGCAGTGAGTCATTTGTACTACAGTTCCTCCCTTGCGAATCAGTGTTATCATTGGGCACAGTACCTTGCCGGTTCACAAAGTCTTCCGTGCCTGGGAGATCCTCACACAGCAGTTCATTGTCTTTCTCCTCCCCCAGGTGATATCCACTCTGTTCCCCTGGGTAGTCAGTTCTGCCATTGCTGTTGCTGGAGTAGCCATCCCCAGAGGCCTTCAAGGAAGACTTGCGCTGGCACAGGAGTTCCTGGAAGGCAATCCTGAAATCTGGGCTCCGGCAGTAGATAAGGGGATTGAAAGCAGAGTTGACATAGCCCACCCAGTTTAGAAGGATGTAAACTTCCTTAGGGATGAGGTTATCCTGGATCACGTGCACAATGTTGACAATGAAGAAGGGCAGCCAGCACAGGGTGAAAGTGCCCATGATAATGCCTAAAGTCTTGAGGGCTTTGTGTTCCTTCAAGCAGAACTTGGAGGCCCTGCGTTGTCCAGGCCCGCTCCGCCCATCCTGCTCCATTTGGCTGATGTTCTGGGTATGGAAGCGGCCCTCAGATTTGTCGATCTTCTGGAGCTGCCTTTTGGCTACCTGGAAGACCTTGGAGTAGACGAAGACCATGACCACCAGGGGCAAGTAGAAGGACACAATGGAGGAGGCAATGGCATAGGCTTGGTTCGTGAAGAAGTCACAGCAGGTCTCCTTGGCATAGCAGTTGATGGCTTCCTGGTGGGTGGCCCGGTACCAGTGCATCTGAATGGGCAAGAAGGAGGTAAGGCCGGACACGACCCACACCATCAAAACGACCACCCGCGCCTTATTCTTGGTCAGCAGGCACTGATACTTGAAGGGTGATGTGATGGCAAGGTAGCGATCCACGGCGATCACGCACAGGGTCTCAATGCTGGCTGTGACGCACAACACGTCAATGGAAGTCCAAAACTCACACCAGAAGTTGCCAAAAGCCCACATTTTCATGAGGATGTGGCAGGCCCCAAAGGGCACCACCGCCAGGCCCATGAGCAGGTCAGCACAGGCCAGGGAGGTGATGAAGTAGTTGGTGACCGTCTGCAGACGCTCGAACTTGGCGATGGCTGTGATGACCAGCACGTTTCCAAACACGATGGCCAGGACGATAAGCGACATGACGATGCCCATGCCTACCACCCACGCCTCGTCCCGTTCCTGTGTGACGTCTTGGTCCGGTGCGTGGCTTCCGTTGGGCGCCAGCAAAAAGACGCTGCGGTTCCCGGGCTGCCCCATGGCGCGCAAGCTGGCAGGTGAGCGCACGGGCGGCCAGCGCACCAGCCGCCCCTCAGCGAGCGGACCTCCGGCGGGGCGCTGCGGGCAGCAAGCGGGCACCTGGAAGCCTCATTCAGCGGCCGTGTGGTGGATGTGGTGGGGGCGCGTGGTGTTCTCAGCTCCGGGGGTGCTCTGGGCTCGCGGTGCCAGTCAGTCCCAGCCTGCGCTCTGGAGAAACAGCCTCGGAGTGCGCGCTGCCCGTTATGGGCACAGGGCTTTAGGGGAACTGCCCTCCCCGTGACGTGCTGGAACTTTTGACCAATAGCGTGTGCGGGAAGCCCCGAAGGGGCGAGGCCCTCCGCCCCTTCCCTCCTCTCTCCCGCCCCCTCCTGGGGGTGGCCCGGGCGGGGCACCCCCCCCCCCCGCCCCCCACGGCCCCGCCGCTCTCGGCGGGCGGGCGAGCCGGCCACCGCTCCCTCCCGGCTCCCTTGGCTGGCGCCGAGGGCTGAAGCTGGGGCTGGCGTGCTTACCAGCCAACCCAGGAGGTGCTGGTTCTTCCGTGGCTGCTACCTGTCTGCGCGGGGCGCCTGTGCGGCCTGAGATCTCGGAGCAGAGGGCGGTAGGCAGGCCTTCCTTCCCGTTCGGAGATAGATGAGAGCGCCCACCGAGACACGCACCGGACAGGCAGTGTACCCCGACAGTCATGCACAGACTTACACGGAACTAGAGCCACAGACATTCATACATCCGTCCAGCGCACCGACAAGTGCGCGCGCAGGCACAGAAGCCGACCGGCACAAAGTCACCCCTGTCCCAACACAGAGATACGGCCGGGGGCAAACCAGGAGCACCCAGAAGCACAAAGACATGGGCACACACACAAAAAGAAGTATGTAAACAACATGCAGACACCCACTTGGAGGCAAGCAGTGCTCCACAGCTAAGGACTTCCCATCCAGGTACTCCAAACTCCTCAACCCTGCATCCCGGACATCCACTCCCTCTTCCCCAACACGGGGGCACGCGGCATATTCCCTTTCAAACATTTGGCAAGACCACAGGAGGTGACTTCAACAGCAGCCGATTTCCTCAGCACGCTTGCCGTCAAGTACTTTTGGTGCCCTCCTTGGGAATTTGCAGGCATTGAGACATAATTTTACACTTGGGATTTCATTCGGAGCTGGGGTATACACGTATGTGCATGGGGACGGAAAGTTGTATGCTTTAATTTTTAATTCTAGGGAGTGTGGCATCACTCCATTATCTGTTAAAATGAAAATGCGTTGAAAATGAGATTATTTTCCTTTCAAGTTCAACTTCCTCAGTAATCCCTTTGCAACTAGAAAAATCATCTGCTGGGTAGTTGGTTGATCTGTTGGGCTGAGCCATATGAAATGGTCACTGTTCTGTTGTGTCTGACTTTAAAAAAATGGCAATTTCATATGGCTCAGATTATTAAGAACGTGTTAACATTAAGAATGTTTTGAAACCACAGAAAGCAAAAGATAATTTCTCTTAAAAAAAGAGTCAGACCAAATCTTCAAACTAGGGTTTTTGCCATGAAATACTATCCTTCGCATCTGGCATATGCCTTTACTGTTAAAAGGAAAATATTTTTCAGGATTTGATTTCACATGTATCAGTTGTGCTTTTGAAAAATGGAAAGTATCTCACGCAGTGTAACCAAACATTTTCTAGATTACGTAATAACATAACTATGGCTAACATTTATGGAACATTCTGCTATCCGCTTTTCATGCATTATTCCATCTAATCCTTCCCACAGTCCCATGGTGTGTGTTGTTGCGGGGGTGGGAGGGTGTAACTATTTTTAGCTTAATTCACAAATGGGTCTCAAAGAAGAAAATAGTTTGCCCATGGGCACAGGGCCAGGCAGTGCCAGAAGCAGGAGTTGAACCCAGTTCTGTTTGACTCTAAAATCCATCTTTTAATTCTTTCAATGTACTGTATCACCGCATGCAGAAAGGAATGGAGGATGGGGAAGAAGGATCACAACTGGAATTGGAATATCAGCTTCCAAATCCCCATCTTAGAAGTTTCTAGCTCACATTCCTTAGACAAATTAAAAATGTGGACTCTAATTTCCTCCATGTCTAAATGGGGAATAAAGTCACTTCTATTGATCTGAGTGAGAATCCAATGATATAATGACAAACATAATCGTGTTTTGCACGTATAAATGCCACACAAATATAGGTTATAAATAAAATTTATATAAATTAGTAGTCTAGAATATGTTGTTAGTGTTCTCTAATAGAACACTAAGATACTTTAGGACCAAAGTAACTTGGGCATTTACACTAGAAGTATAACTCAGAAACAAAATTTAACCTACATGCCCTTTTTAACTTCCTTCACTAGCAGAAATTGTTATTGCATGAAAGATGCCTTAAAAAGCAAGTAGTTTCCATAAAAGCCACGTGTATTAATTAAGAATGTATTATGTTCACATAGTTTGCAAAATATACCCATCCCATATTTGTGTTTTCCAAAATTGGCTCTGGTGTGATGCATTTTAGGAAGAGGCAGTGTGCATTATGCAATATTTCTTTAAATATATATCTACCCCAAACTGTGGAACTGAGCCATTTAAAGCCTCCTTCCTCTTTGTGAAGCTATGGAATAAATAAGCATATTGTTTAAACTTCTCATAACAAAAAAGGAACAAAGAAAGCCCTTTTAGGACAAACACTAATTGATCATTTAGATATACACATAAGTCACTTAAAAATTTAACTTTGATTATTTTGGTAAGCACCTTTAAAAAAACCCACAGACATTAAATCTAGAAGGGAGGTCTGCTCATGTCAACAAAGTTCCGGACCATTGTCTCATCAGCCTTGCCAAACGGACAATACCTCTCCCTCAATCTCTTCCCCTTTCTTTTTCCTGCATCACCGCGGCTGGTAGGAATTTCAAAATGTCTTCACGCCAAGAGTCTTTTTCCTGACCTCCCTTTTAGAATTATAGGATTAAAGAGAGTTAGAATGGGAAAGAGTTTAGTAGATCATTTACTTTATTCCCCCCAGTCCTCCATTTTGCAAATGAGGAAAATGTCCAGTCAAAGGTGGCAGGGAAGATTGGGAGTCCAGGTCTGTTCCTGGCCTCACACGTTTTCACTGCCCAACATTGTGGCGTCATTTCCCAGTGGAAGAATGTGACCAGCACTGCTTATTGAGCTTGTGGTCTTAGAGAGCTCATGCTTTAGTTGAACTGGAAAGTTCTTAATAGATTAAATGCACTTTTATCTGATATAAGAAAAAGCAGGCTCTTTTATGGTGACTGATAGTGTCTAATTACATGTATTTTGTCAATCCCTTAAGACACTGATTTGTCATTTCCTGCCTGCCAAACAGGAAAAAAAACCCACATTTTGATTTACCAAACAAATGTTTGAATAGGAGTAAGGCTGTGTGAGCCAGGGAACGCTCTCACATGAATATCTGGACGCTCTAGGAAAATCTTATCCTGGTCTTGGCTTGGACAAGATTCCTTCCATCTTTTAAAACATTTTTTTGTTGCTGTTGAGGTGTAATTGACAAATAACATTATATCGGTTTCAAGTGTACAACGTAATGATTCAGTATTTGTATTCACTGAGAAGTGATCACCTCAATAAGTCTAGTTAACATCTGTCACCATGCATCATAGTTAACTTTTAGGATTTATTCTCTTGGCAACTTTCAGGTATGCTCTACAATATTATTGACTACAGTCACAGTGCTGTACATTACATCCCCGTGACTTATTTATTTTATAATTGGAAGTTTGTACCTCTTGACCCTCTTCACCTGTTTCACCCTCTCCCCATCACCACTCCCCTCTGGCAAATACCATTTTGTTCTCTGTATCTATGATTTTTGTTGTGTTTTCTTTTGTTTGTTCATTTGTATTGTTTTGTAGATTTCACATGTAAGTGAAATCATACGGCATTTGTTCTTTCTTTGTCTGACTCATTTCACTTAGCATAATTCCCTTAAGGTTCATCCATGTTGTTGCCAATGGCAAGATTTCATTCTTTTTTTATGGTAGAGTGGTAGTCCATTTATATGTGTGTGTATATATATATAGATAGATAGATAGATAGATTCTATCATATATCATATCATTTCATATCTCCCTTATCCACTTATCTATCAGTGTACACTTAGGTTGCTTTCTTATCTTGGCTATAGTAAATAATGCTGCAGTGAACATGGGGGTGCATATATCTTTTTGAATTAGTGTTTTTGTTTTCTTCAGATAGATACCCAGAAGTGGAATAGCTGGATCATACAGTAGTTCTATTTTTAATGTTTTGAGCAACTGAACCCCCATACTGTTTTCCATAGTGCACATTTCCTCCAGCAGTGCACAAGGGGTTCCCTTTTCTCCACATCCTTACCAAAACTTGTTATCTCTTATCCTTTTGATAATAGCTGTTCTAACAGATGTAAGGTGATACCTCATTGTGGTTTTGATTTGCATTTCCCTGATGACTAGTGATGTTGAGCATCTTTTCATGTGTCTGTTGGCCACCTGCATGCCTTCTTTGGAAAAATATCTACTCAGATTCTCTGCGTATTTTTTTTAATTGAATTATTTGTTTACTATTGGGTTTTATGAGTTCTTTATATATGTTGGTTAGTAACCACTTATCAGATATATGATGTGAAAATATTTTCTCCCATTCAGTAGGTTGTCTTTTCATTTTGTTGATTGTTTCCTTTGCTGTGCAGAAGATTTTTAGTTTGATGTAGTCCCACTTGTTTGTTTTTGATTTTGTTGCCTCTGCTTTGGATTCAGATCCAAAAATTTTTTGCCAAGATCAGTGTCAAGTAGCCTACCACCTATGTCTTCTTCTAGGAGGTTTATACAAAGTGGATACAGAGGGCATGTACCTCAACCTAATCAAGGCCATATATGACAGGCTCACAGCAAACGTCATACTCCATGGTGAAAAGCTGAAAGTTTTTCCTCTAAGATTAGGAACAGGACAACAAGGATGTTCACTCTCCCCACTTTTATTCAACATAGTATTGGAAGTCTTTGCCAGAGCAATTAGGCAAGAAAAAGAAATAAAAGGTATCCAAATCAGAAATGAAGAAGTAAAGCTGTTACTATTTGTGGATGACATTGATTTTATATAGAAAACCTTAAAGATGCCACCCCAAAACTGTTAGAATAATTGAATTCAGTAAAGTGGCAGGGTATAAAATAATATACAAAAATCGATTGTGGGACTTCCTTGGTGGCGCAGTGGATAAGATTCTGTGCTCCCAATGGCCCAGGTTTGATCCCTGGTCCGGGAACTGGATTCCACAGTTAGATGCTGCAACTAAGAGTTTGCATGCCACAACTAAGGAGCATGTATGCCGCAATTAAGACCCAGTGCAACCAAACAAATAAATAAATAAATATTAAATAAAATCGAGGGCTTCCCTGGTGGCGCAGTGGTTGAGAGTCTGCCTGCCGATGCAGGGGACATGGGTTTGTGCCCCGGTCTGGGAAGATCCCACATGCCGCGGAGTGGCTGGGCCCGTGAGCCGTGGCTGCTGAACCTGCGCGTCCGGAGCCTGTGCTCTGCAATGGGAGAGGCCACACAGTGAGAGGCCCACGTACCACAAAAAAAAAAAAAAAAATCGATTGCATTTCTATATACTTAACAGCAAACTATCAGAAAGAGAAATTAAGAAAACAATCCCATTTACAACTGTCAAAAAGAATAAGATACCTAGGAATAAATTTAACCAAGGAGGTGAAAGATCTGTACACTGAAAATGATGTCATTGATGAAAGAAATTCAAGAAGACACAAAGAGAATAATATTCTGTGCTCATGGAGTGGAAGAATTCATATTGTTAAAATATCCATATTACCCAAAGCAATCTACAGATTCAGTGCAATCCTTATCAAAATTGCAATGGCATTTTTCACAGAAATAGAAAAAGCAATCCTAAAAATTGGAACCACAAAGGCCCCAAATAGCCAAAGTAGTCTTGAGAAAGAAGAATAGATCTGGAGTCATCAAGCTCCCTGATTTCAAGCTATATTACAAAGCTATTGTAATCAAAGGAGACACAAAGATTAATGGGACAGGATAGAGGACTGAGAAATAAACCTGTACATATATGGTTAATTAAGTTACAACAAAGGAGGCAAGAGTATACAGTGGGGGAAAGAACAGCATTTTCAATGAATATTGTTGGGAAAATTGGACAGCCACATGCAAAAGAATGAAACTGGACCACCGTCGTAACACCATACGCAAGAATTAACTCAAAATGGAGTAAAGACGTGAATGTTTCCTAGAAGAAAACATAGGCGGTAAGCTACTTGACATCAACCATGAAGAGTCCTTCCATCTTTACAATCCTCTAAGCAGAGAAACATCTATAGATTTTTTTCTAAATGATGGTCTCAAATGTTTGTCTTTAGTATTATCTCTGTACAGTATCATCTCATTAAGCTTACATTAAATGAGACTAAATGCATGCAAAGCTTAGCATGCTGCCTTGGAAAAGAGATAGCCATTACTGAAATCTTATTTTTGAATCAAAATGTGTATATACAATACATGTCTTAATCAGATCATGTTGTGAAAAGACACTTTGAACATAATGAGTAATTCATTTTTAATTTGAATTTCTGTGAAAATGAATTTAAAAAGGGATAAAACTTGGTTCCTTAGAAAGAAGAATGATCCTAAAAATGACCATCATCACTGAGTTATATAGCTGGATGGGATGTTAGTGGTTTTTGAATGAAGCATCTCACAGCCTAGTCAGCTCCTTCCACAGTGCAACCACCAAAACTCTTTGACAGCCATCTCTAATGAAAGCAAGCTCACCAGTTCCTTTCATCAGTGTGTATTTCTTCAACTATCCAGATGTTGAACTGAAATCCATCTTCTGATAGCTTCTACCCATGGATCTTAAGTCAGCCCCCTTGAGGCCACTCAAACAAGTCTCCTCTGTCTTCCCCAAGATTGTCCTTGAGATTTTGGTAGAATCCCTTAAGAGTTCTCCTGAGTCTTCGACTCTTCAGGTTAAATATTTCTGTTCCCTTGGGTCTAGAGTCTTCTTTACCATGATGGCAGGTCTCTTACTAGTCACACTTGGGTTTGTCAATGTGTAAACTTAACATCAGTACCTAGAATGATCCAAGAACAAGTCATCAAACAATCAGTTTACAATTACCTTGGCAACCATAAAGTAAGCAAGAGCAACCAGCAAAGTTTTCAGAGCAATACCAGATGAATTTAATTTCCTGCTATGCTAGCATTTTATGAGAGACACGCTAATAAATTCTCTGTGTCTCAGGGGGACTGAACAAAGAAAGATGGCATTAAATTAAAGCAGGAGGAACTTCAGATGGTCATATGAAGGACTCTTTGGCCTGAGGACAATTAATCTTCAAAAGGGGCTAAACTCTAGCAGCTTTCCGTGGTTGGGGTTTTGCAAGAGGATTAAACCCTACAGAAAAATATTTGAGTGGTCATTCTTCCCAATTCTCCCAAGGATGGTACAAAACTATTACCCTACTAAGAACATATAATAAAATAGATGCCTTAGGGAATAGGGCTTAATTTCTCTTACTGAATCTGAGTAGAACTGCTTGGAGTCTCCTTTAGCTGTGGGAATGAACAGTGTGTGACGGTAAATACAAGTCATCATCAATCTGATGCAGAGGAGAGAGCATGAATTGGGGATAAGGAGACCTAGGTTCTGGTCCCAGAACAGCTATAATGTTATCCATAACCTTAAAGAAGTCACCTTCTTTCTTAGAGTCTCGGTCTTCGTCCATAGTTGGCATCTAAGAGCCTTCCTTTTCTAAACTGAGCAAGCCTGTAGTGGGAAGGAAGCACATTGAGGGCCATTGAGGAGCTGAGTTCCTGCTCTGAAGAGCTACTGAAGAGTTGGCAAGCAAAAACTGTCAGTATCCCACAGAACAACTTGGTTATGTTTGTTTGGTTTCTTTTTGGCATACTTCACCATTGTGATTCCTGCTATTCTGAGTAGCAGGTGTACTATTATTTACTGAATACTTCTTTTTGACACTGACTTCTAAAACTCAAATACATTTATTTATCTATTTATATTTTTAAAATCAATTTTTGTTTTGTTTTTTAAATTTTATTTATTTATTTTTGGTTGCATTGGGTCTTCGTTGCTGTGCACAGACTTTCTCTAGTTGCAGCGAGCGGGGCTACTCTTCATTGTGGTGCATGGGCTTCTCGTGGTGGCTTCTCGTTGTGGAACATGGGCTCTAGGCATGTGGGCTTCAATAGTTGTAGCACGCGGGCTCAGTAGTTGTGGCTCATGGGCTCTAGAGCGCAGGCTCAGTAGTCATGGTGCAAGGGCTTAGTTGCTCCACGGCATGTGGGATATTCCCTGACCAGGGCTTGAACCCGTGTCCCCTGCATTGGCAGGCAGATTCTTAACCATTGTGCCACCAGGGAAGCCCTCAAATGCATTTATTTTTAAAGAAAATTTTGTATTACTGCCATTACCGCAGGAGAAGGTAACCATGAAAACGAAACAATGTTAATAAATTCTAGCTAGATTTTGTTGCCTGCCAAAGTTCTGAGCCTGGGGTCTGCTCTCATTTTATTGAAAAGGAAGATTAGGAAGTGCCAGGGAGATATTAACGGTATTCTAGTAATAAATGGGACTTTCTCCATCTATTTTAAAAGATCGAAATAAAATTGAAAAGCATAAAAATAACTTCAAAGTAGTACACTGTTATTCAATGTAGTGTTACTGAAGTGTTTAAAATAATCTCTTATTACATCTAAAGGTATCTCAGCCCCAGGCTCGGGCTAATGGAACACACTGCTGTGAAGGAAAGAGCCTCGGCTTTGGAGCCAAATGGATCTGGGTTCCAACCCTGATAATGCCCTTAACCAACTGAGCGCTGCAGGTAATATACTTGAGACCTCTGGGCCTCAGAATGTTTGTATGTAAAATGAGGATAAAATCTCTTGGATGACTGTTAAGGAAATAGAAAGAATGTATAAAAAACTGGGTTTGGAAAGGGAGGGAGAAAAACCAAGAGATGAGGCAACAGAAGAAATCAGTCTAAGTTGGATTGGCTGGGGGTTGAGGAGATGAGTCAAAGGAGTGGGGGCCGTTGCCCAGCAGGTGTGAGGAGAGCAGTGGCCTAAGTGTCTGAAGCACAGGAAGGAGTGATGAATTCCGATATAGCCACATCAAGTTGGAGGTTTTGGTTGGACATCAAAATGGAAGTTAAAATATCATAACGTTTAGAAGATAAACAGATTTGGGGTGATGTGTCTGTTGGTGGTTGCCATTACAGTGGAAGCATTCCCTGAATAGCAGTACTCTCAGAGGACACTTCTGATGGTTAAATGAAATAATGCATTTAAGTTACTTAACACAGTGTTTCCAAAAGAAAGTGTTTATCGTTGTCATCATCATCACTGTCATCATTATCGTCATCTTAGACTTTCTAGCACGGCTTCAATTTCACAACACTATATTTGTTTCTCTGAGGGCAGTCCTTTAAGTGAATTAATAAATTTATCCAACATGGAAAAAAAATCCTTTGTATATATCAAACTACTAACAGTGATAACCTTTGGGATGGATTGTTGGAAGAAGTCTTAGGTTGGATTTTCTAGCAGCAGCTGCTGAGATGAGGGTTTGTGAGCCAGTAATTGTTGAAGGAACAGCTCCCAAGAAAAACCCGTCAGAGAGTGGGAGAAGCAAAGCCAGTGGTGGTTTCAGACAAAAACCCGGGCATGACCTGATTGATCCTTTGAACGGGTGTTCTAGAGCGTCTCTGGAGCCAACTGCTTGGTTTGAAGCCCTGCTTCCTCCAGTTCTTAGCCGTCAAACCCTGAGCAAGTTACTTAATTTCCCTGTGTCTTGACTTCCTCATCTGTAAATTGGGGCTATTGATAATAATATCTCACAACCTCTTGGGGGTGTTCAGAGGAACAAATGAGTTAATATCTGCAAAATGGTTAGAACTGGCCTGACACATAGTAAATGCTGAATTAATTACTGATATTAAACCTAGAGAAGCCATGGAAAGGTCTGCTGGCCATGGAACTGAGGAAACCTCTCACGGGGAAGAGATTGTACATGCAGCCTCTTGGGCTGAAGAGCCCCTAAGCGCTAACTGCCCAGCGCTGGAGCCCAAGAAAAGGAACTGCAGTTGCGGGCCCTGTAGGAAAGTAGGGATGAAACAATTGTAGGGATCAAGAAGTGTCTGCTTGAAGAAAAGAAGCAGAGCTGACAGGGAAACAGTGGGAGAAGGTAAAGCCAACTGTGGCTGGGGAAGATGGGCAAAGGAGGAGAAATGCCTTCCAGGTGCTTGGAAGGGAGCAGGGCTGGCCTCCCTCCAAAGTGGTGCCTTTTGCTCATGCCACAGAGGGAAAGATCTCACTGGCTCAAGGTGAGAAGGTACAGATGCCCCGCTGAGTCTAATCACTGCGGGGTGGTGAAACATGTGCTGGCCTGGAGGAGGAGAGTCCATCCTGGCCCTCACCTCTGTTGTGCAACTGCCCCTCACTGGGCCTCAGTTTCCTCAACTGTAAAATGGGAAAGTTGAATCACATGATCCCTTCATAGTTCGTTGGTGGTTGTTACGGGGTCTGAAAGACAACAGGCATAGGTTTTATTTATTATGTGCATATTCTACATACCAGGAGCTATGTGTAGCACCTTACCTGCAGTCTCTCATCTTTTATCTCATCTCATACAGCACTACGAGGTGGCACAGTTATTCCCATTTCACAGATGAGAAAACTGAGGTTTAAAGAAATTAAGCAGCCAGCCGCAGGTTACACCATAGGTAAAAGGAAGAGGAGAAGGGCTTTAGACCCAGCTCTGTTGGATCAAAAGCCTGCCTCTGAACCACTTAGTCAGGATTCAGACTCAATGAAAGTACTGCGTGTTAAGGCTGCTGAGGTGGAAGCGCCCCAGTTGTCAGGGTCTCGGAGCTAGGTTTCACCACACTGCTGGAGACTGGAGTAGTGGCAGCACTGTCCAGTCACCAGGTCACCAGTGGGGAGAGAGGTTGGAATTCGTTGGCCATGAGCCTCTGGGCTTCATCCAGCCTCCTTCCTCTACTCATAGTAGCTCCCTATTCCACCTCCTTTCCTTCTCCCCTCATCTCCTGCATGGTCCCCATCCCCAGCGCACACGTACACACACACACACACACACACACACACACACACACACACACACTCACACTCACACTCACACTCACACTCACACACACTCATGTTTTGTCAGCTTCCTCCAGGAAGACTTGCTAACTATGAAACCAGGTTAGATGCCTCTGGTATGTGCTGTTGTGTCACACCAAGCAGTAGCACTTGCCCTATGTTAGTATTATTCCTCATTTTGCTTTCTAGTACTAATTTATTCATCTTTGTATCCCTAACACCCCAACTCAGGGTCCAGAATACAGAGGGCAGATACTATACGTATATGTGTGCGTGTATACACACACACACAAACACACACACACACACACATTTACTTAGATATCCTTAAAGTATGCGGCTGAGGAATGTAAAGAAATGAACAAGGCAGGGCTCTTGGCGTTGAAGAAACTCACAGGCTAGTAGTGGAGGTTAGTACATAAACTTCAGTTCCATATAATGAAGTAAATACTGTGAGCTGGGAACTTGATTTTATGCACAAAAGAGGACTGATTCAGTAACCAATTTCCCCACATAAATTCTGGGGAGGAGGCATGGGGAAGACTTCCAAAAGAGAAGGGAGTATTGGATAATAAAGAGTCTTTAGCCAAGAGACTAACAGGATTTTAAAAAAGAAAATAAATTGGCACAGCTGTTTCGAGAGTAATTTGGTAGAATTTATTAAAATGTAAAATGTATATATCCTTTCACCTAGCAATTCTCTTGCTGGAAATTTGTTTCTTTTTTTTTTTTTTTTTGCGGTACGCGGGCCTCTCACTGTTGTGGCCTCTCCCATTGCGGAACACAGGCTCCGGACGCGCAGGCTCAGAGGCCATGGCTCATGGGCCCAGCTGCTCCGCAGCATGTGGCATCTTCCCAGACCGGGGCATGAACCTGTGTCCCCTGCATTGGCAGGTGGACTCTCAACCACTGCGCCACCAGGAAAGCCCTGGAAATTTGTTTCTTAAATGTCAGATGTTTATGTAAAGATACTGTTTCACTTGTGATTAAAACAAAACTAATTGTTCAAAAAGGGGAAATGGTTCAGTAAATTAGAAGAAATATATATTGTGACGTGTAGTTATTAAAAAGAATGAAGTAGACCAAAGCTTGCAGACTCAGGAAGTTGTCCACGCTTTATCACTAAGGTATGAGAGCAAATTATATGCCAGATTGTATGAAATGGTTTCATTTTTGTCATGTTCAAAACATACATATGAGAGTTTTGGGGGGCACCTTAGTTACTACTTCTGGGTCCTGCTGAAAGCTCTGGGGGGACACAGTTAGCTGCCTCCCAAAGATTTACTGTAACACAGTGAAGTTAAGAAGGAAAATTATGATATGACAGGATGTGTGATAAAGGCTGTAAAAGAGGTATAAAAGAGGCCTGCATTCAACAGAGGGCTGGTCTTGTTAGTTATGTGGGCGAAGACAAAGAGAAATTATAAAAAGTTTCATTGACTTGGTGGCCATTGAGCTTGGGTTGAGGATGGATGTGATTTGGGTAGTCAGGGAACAGAAAGAGAATACCACAGAGGAGATATGATGTGAACAGATGTGGAAGTGGGAAACCTTGAATTATGTTTGAGTAACAGTAACTATTGCAGGAGAGCTATAACACCTGATACATGAGGAGAATAACAGTAAGATGTGAGTCACAGTATGCTGGGATAAGCAGTTGAGGTTTAAGAGAAATTACAGAAGGAGGCAGGCCATGTAAAGCTAAAATCTGGAAAAAAAAATTGGTGGTAGGATAAATGAGGCTATTTCACAGAAATGTGCCCAGCAGCCATGTGCCAAAGGAGCAGATGAGGAAAGAAACCAATTTGGCAAGGGGCGTGATATGGCACTGCTCCTGTGGGCCTTGCTGGGTGACAGGTCTTTGTTTCCACATTTGTAAAGCAGAGTGTTACTGCACTCCTACCTGCCCTCAGACTGGTGGTGAGATCAAGTGCACTATGTGCGTGCAATTGTAGGGCTGGATGCCGGCAAAGGGCTGATTTCCTATAGAGGATTGTGATTAATGCTGCGAGAAAATACAGGACAGACCTCACAAGCAGGGAACTCAGGTTGACACAGGGAGAGGGATGTGTGACAGGCTGTGGGAGCATATGGCGTGGTCATCTGGGCACTGAGGGAGGAAAGGAGGGAGTAGATTGCCATACAAAATCCAGAAACAACAGCAAAAATTTTTTTCTCTACCACACTGGCAAAATCGAATGCTTTACAAAAACTCAGGGTTGGAACCAGACTAGGATAGACACTGTTATTGTCTCATTGAAATTTAAAGTGCACATATTCTCTGACTCAGCAATTGTACTGCTAGGAATCT
The DNA here is from genome assembly GCF_003676395.1 of Aethalodelphis obliquidens. Lineage (NCBI taxonomy): Eukaryota > Metazoa > Chordata > Mammalia > Artiodactyla > Delphinidae > Aethalodelphis > Aethalodelphis obliquidens. Next base: position 9,626,468 of record NW_020837989.1, read on the forward strand.
AGGAATTTCTCTTGGAGATATATGCACACGGATATGCAAAGGATATATACAAAGGATATTCTTTGCAGTGTTGTTTAGCATAATTTAAAAGCTCCCAAACTGGAAATAACCTAAATGTTTGTAAAAGGAAAATGGCTAAATAAATTTATGTATTGACAGTCAGTGCATTATTATGTAAACATAGATGTTTGTAGCAGCTGTATTCATATTTGCCAAACTTGGAAGCAACCAAGATGTCCTTCAGTAGGTGAACAGACAAATAAACTGTGGTACATTTGGACAAAGGAATATTATTCCGCAGTAAAAAGAAATGAGCTATTAATCCATGAAAAGACATGGAGGAAACATAATGCATATTACTAAGTGAAAGAAGCCAGTCTGAAAAGGCTGCATACTGTATGACTCCAACTCTATGACATTCTGGAAAAGGCAAAATTGTGGAGACAGTAAAAAGATCAGTGGTTGCCAGGGGTTAAGGATGAGGGAAGGATGAATAAGCACAGCACAGGATTTTTAGGGCAGTGGAACTACTCCATATGATACTACAGTGGTGGATACATGTCATTCTACATTTGTCAAAATCCTTAGAATGTACATCAAGAGTGAACTCTGAACTATGGAATTTGGGTGATGATGATTTATCAGTGTAGGTTCATCAACTGTTAAAAAATGTAGCACTTTGGTGGGGGAGGCTATGCACGTGTGGGGCAGGGGGCATATGAGAAATCTCTGCTTTCCTCTCAATTTTGCTATGAACCTAAAACTGCTCTAAAAAAATAAAATGTCTTATCAAAAAAAAAAAAGAAGTAGCTCTGTACCAGCTGATATGAAGCAATATCCAAAATATATCATAAAGTAAAAAAGCTAACTGTACAACAGTGTAACCTGTCCCCATTTGTGTAAACAAAGCATCGTATGTGGCATCTTTCTAACAACATACACATCAATAAGGAGATGTGTAAATTGATTAAACAAATTAGTGTAACCATACAGTGGAATGTGGAATTTTATGCTGCAGTTCAAAAGAATGGGATAGTACATGTGATAGATAAAGCTCTCTAAGATATTAAGTGAAAAGGGTTGAAGCAAAACAGTATGTGTATCACCTTTTTGTATAACATATGTTTCTATTTTCACAAACATATTTTGGAAAGACACTCAGAAATAATTAACAGTGTTTGATATATAGGGGACCAGGGACTGGGAGATGGGGCTGGTGCGGAAGGCAGGACAGTATACTTTTACTTTTACTTTTTACTCATCTGCTCTGCTTGAATTTTCACTCTGAGTACTATTAAAAAGCATAGTTTAGGGCTTCCCTGGTGGTGCAGTGGTTGAGAGTCCGCCTGCCGATGCAGGGGACACGGCTTCGTGCCCCGGTCTGGGATAGATCCCACATGCCGCGGAGCGGCTAGGCCCGTGAGCCATGGCCGCTAAGCCTGCGCGTCCGGAACCTATGCTCCGCAACGGGAGAGGCCACAACAGTGAGAGGCCCGAGTACCGCAAAAAAAAAAAAAAAAAAGAAAAAATAGCATAGTTTAATTTAAAAAAAAAAAGTAATGCACACAGAATTCTAGAAAATACTGTCATGGCCACAAGAGTCTTTTCCTTTGACTACTCCTTTTTGGTGAAGAAATTGAGGTGCAATTTAAACAAAAGTTAGTGAATTCTCTGTAATTATGGAGAGTGAGGGTGGGTTTGGGGAGGGGAGGGGAGTGCGGTAGATAACAGCAAAGAAATCAAAGTAGAAATTATTAGAATTTTTCAGTAACTTCTTTGGAGGGAGAAGAGGAAGGATGTGAGAAGAAACCAGGAGATGAAAATAAAGATGGCAAAAACTTGAGCAAATGCGGAAGCTATAAGAGAGAAGACAGAGCTTGTTAAAGCAGTTTCTGGGGCCTGTTTTCTATTTAGAGTGTACATGAGTGTGTATCTCTGCTGATGCGGCCCTTTTTGACAGTCCAGTGGATTAACAGGGCTGTGAATCATTCCACCTTGGAATTGGAGTGCTCTTGAGGATTGCCTAGCTCAGAAGGGTCCCCACTTCAGCAGAAGGCCCTCAGAGGCAGCCACAGACACAGGGAGGTGGGTGGAGGTCCTGGGTTCCCACTCCAACCAGAGCTGCTCCCCTTGTAGTTGCCTTTTTATATCCTGCCTCTGCATACAATTAGATTTGTGCAAATCTTCCATCGCTAAAAAGATACCCATTAAAAAGATATTCCAACCCTCTCACAGTAGGAATGGGGAAACTGAGATCCATAATGAGGAAGAAAGTTGAGAAATGTCGCAAAGATAGTTGGAGGGATGTGTCAGAAGCCAGGGCTTCTGACTCTCAATCTTTCTTATGGCTTTTTATTCTTATGTTTTAGTTGAGACTGAACAGAAGAGGATCAGGCCTGCAGGCAAGCTTAAATTTCAGTGGCTTAAGTTGTAAAGGAATGTTCCTAGGGAAAAAATACTAGACTCACAAAGACCAAAAAGGAGGAAAAACAAATCAGATTGACAGAATGACAGAGGAGAGTAGACAAAGGAGGAAAGTTAAGCCTAAATATGTTTGAGGATGAAATGGACCATAAAGTGGAAACTTACAGAACTGGACAGCAGGGATTTAAATATATATTAGCTGGTGCAACCAACAAATATGTTTTGATTACCCGCTATGGGCCAGACACTTTTTATACCCGTTACAGTGATGAATAAATGAGCTGCAATTCCTGTCCTCAGTGGATTTGCTGTCTAGTGTACAGTTTGGCAGTTTGCACAAAACAGGACCATGGATTCATTTATACAAGCTCTCATTTGACATACTCTCGTGACATACTAATTATTTGCAAAGAGCTGCACAACCTGCTGTGCTGTTTGGCATAAAAACGATGTTGGCCTCAGCCTTTGTAAAGCCCCTAGTCAAGAATGAAACTAGCCTTCAAGGGCAGCTGTTGAGGGGGAGAGACGTAAGGCATTGCTTACTGGTTATGGTTACAGGAAAGTTGAGGAGAGGCTGGGTAAACAGAGCAGCCAGGGGAGCAAAGCGGAGTGTTGCTAAGAGGAAAGGGAAGGAGGGACAACAGAGGCTCCTGCCTGACAGTGGAGCTCACATGCTGTGATGTACTAAGTGGGTGAAGGAGCCAGTTGGTGACCACCCAGCTCAGAGGATGCAGTATAGACTCTCAGACCCTTAGAATCCTGGAGCCACCCATCTCTCTCTGCGTAGTGGAGGAACCTGAGGCCCGCAGGTGGGAAGGAGCTTGCTCTGTCACACAGCAAGTCGGAGGCCGTGCTGGTAGCAGAACCCAGGAGTTTTCTTATTGCTCCATCCTTCCCTGCTAAAAGAATATCACAGAGCTTAAATGCAGTGTATTTTGGAGTCACATAGACCGGGGTCTGCATCCTAGTTCTTCCACTTGTTGCTGGCTTTGTGATCTTAATAACTTTCTTTCTTAGCCTCTATTCCTTCATCTGTACGGTGGTACTGTGGTGGCTTATCTCCAAAACAGTCATCATTGACTCCTTCCCTCCCGTATGCACATGCCATTGCCCCATCAAAAGATGGGCTTTATTCTTCCACCCCCTTGAATCTGGTCTGACTATGACTGCTGTGACCAATGGATACAACAGAAGTGACACTGTGGCATTTTGGGTGCTAGTTTTTATGAAGACTGGCAACCTCTGCCTATCTACCTGAATAACTTGCTCTGGAGGAAGACCTCTGCTATATAACTACCCAGAGACCTCATGTGAAGAGGCAGCACAAACTAGCCACGAGGTGGAGAAGCCCCTTGGAAAGAGATGCCCCCTGCTCTTCCAGCCACTCTAAATAGCTCAGCCCCAGCCACCACCTGGCTGAAAATGCACGACAAGTCCCAAGCAAAATCCACCCAGCTGAGCCCCTTTCACAATCAAGAGACAGGATAATGAAATGATTGTTGTTAAAGCCACTGAGTTTGGCAGGTGTTTGTTACACAGCAGTGGTAAAGGGAGCATGTACCTTCTGAGGCTATTGTGTAGACTCATGAGACAGTTATTTAGAACAGGGCCTGGGACATGTGAAACTGAATAAATGATAGCTCTTTATTTTAACTAAAAGCAAATAACAAATCCTAAACACTCCCATCAGTCTCTTATGGAAAGTGTGTCTGTGGCACCCCTAATGGATGCATTTGCAGACTGCACAGAACAAGCCTCATGAGGATAGCCTCCCAAGTCCCTCATGGGGTGCTCCCACCACACTGGCCTTCTCAGTCCTTCCTGTGAGTCAGGTATTTGCACATGCTGTTCCTGATGCCTAAAAGCCTTTCCTTCCCCCTGTTTACATCATTAGTGGTCACTCATCTCTTAGCTCTCAGATGAATCATCATTTCCTATGGAAGTATAGGTCCCCACCTCTGGGACACACCCTCAGAGCACTATACCCCTCTCCTTCCCATCACTTATCTCAGTTTTGCACCTTTGCATTTGTTTTTGAGATTATTTTACCTGTATCTTTCCAGAAGACTCCCTCGGGGTAAGTACAACATCAGTTTTATTTGCTTTTGCTTATCACTATCGCCCCAAAACCCAGCACCAGCTGGAACCCTGCCACATGTAGATGCTCAATAAATATTTTTGCCAGCAAGCCAGCCAACTCCTGTTTCCTTTGTGCCTTTTCTTCAGGCTAAGCATCCCCAGTCCCTTCAAGGTATAGGACTTGGTTCTGACTTTATTCCTCCTCTCTTCTCTTGACCTCTGGTCCAGATTACTGAGCCCACATGCCCTTCCCTCCCTGCTACCTTCTTGGCTCTGACCTCAAACCCTGTAATGGGTGGCTTGTTTAGTCTTTTTGCTATTTTGGGAGGAGGGCTCTCTAATGCTAAGTGGTTCCTCCTCTCCAGTTGTCTGTTATCAAACAAGGTACTTCCTTTCTCAAACTTGAACAGTGGGTCCCCAGGGCTTTAGGCAAAGCTGTGACATTGGTACCCCTCTTGGGCACCTGGCCCCTCCCTACATCATCAGTTCTCCCAGCACTCCCCCCCCACCGCCGCTTCCCTCTCCACTGCCCCAGTTAAGGCACCAATCATTCCTCACCTGGAATATTATCTTTCCGCTACCTCTAGTTTCTTCCCACTTCAATCTCTCCTTCATACCAGGTGCCTCAGAAATTTTCTCAGGAATTTTCTGCTCCTGTTACTTCCCTGCCTAAGACCTTCAATGAACACGCCCCTACCCTCTTTGCCTTTAGCAGAGGTTGCATATTGATAGGTATAGGCCACATTTGGCCTACAGATGTCTTCAGTTTGGCTTAGAGAGAGTTAAAACATTAATCAGGCACTAACATTTAAAAATTGGGGACTTTCACATATTTATATGCTCAGCTCGTCTTAGAAATATAAGCGATCCAGCCACACTGGAAATATGGAAGAATGAGTTGGGGCTAAGTAGCCCTTGGAGCACATGGTCTTGAGTTTGCCACAGCCTACACCACTCCCCAGCAGTCCTCACCTTTCAGGCCAGTTGATAGGTATTCAGGCCATTTACATTGAACTTGCAGTGGTGCGTCTCAGGTGTTTCACTTGATATCCCACCTTCCTGTTTTCTGTAGGCCCTTGCGTTGCCACCTGGTCCTGGCTTATAAGAATTCTCAATTTCTGAATCTGTTAAGAAGTAGAAAAGAAGGAAAAGAATAAAGAACATTGTCACCAGTCAGACCCTAGTAGTCCGGTAGCATTTGTAATTCACAGAGGAATCTTAATTTTGTGTATGTGGCGGTGAAATTGTAGTTAATTTTTATTTTCTTCTCTGTGCTTTCCTATAGTTACCAAATTTTCTGCACTAAACATGCATCGTTTTTTGCAAAGCTAGAATTAAGTAGGGGATATACCTACAGAATTTCAGCTATGTCTATAAAATCTAGAGTACTTAGCTCTGCTTTATATCGTTATACTATTGGCTTTGTTATCTAAGTAGATCACTTCTTATCACATGATACTTTTTAGTCCATAAATTAAACTAAATTTAAATCGCCTTTTACTTCTTACAGTTTTACCTTTTTTGGGTAATTGTTTTATTGAAGTAAAAAGCATACATGTAAGTGTAAAAATCTTAAGCATATACTTAGTACATTTTTATAAATGCACTTTAATGCTTCATTTATTTTATTTTATTAAATGACTACACTTTTGTAAACAGCACCCAGAATGAGTAGGCACTTCCACACATATTAGCTCATTTGATCCTTATGATCTTGAGATGCAGGCAGAATTGCAGGCGAGGAAAATAAGGCTCATAGGAGGCAAAAATAAATACCTTGCCTTAGGTCTCCTGCCTGGCATGTGGTTGTGCTGAGACTTGAACTGAGTCTTCTACAGCATGGTTGGACTCCCAACAAGGCCACAGGGGGCAGAGAGCAAGGCCAGGCCAAGGGGACTGGAGAAAATATTGTTGCTGTGCATCAGACACACAGTAGATTTAGGCCCTGTGTGCACACAAAACATTTTTTCTTTTCACTTGCCTCCTCCCACTTGCTCCTGCCTCCCCTGACCCCCCACCCTCTGCAATTCAGTTATTTGGTCACTTAACTAAATGTGAAACATTACCCTTAATGGCTATTTTGGGATTGGTTTGTCTGAGACAGTCACCATATTGGAGAAATGCAGCCCTAGCTTCCTTCCTCTGCCTTCTTTGGAGCATGTAAACAGTAGCTGCAGAATGGGAAGAAGGAAATGTTTTATTTATATGATGGCTAAAGCCTGAGATTGGATCCTCTAGAGTGACATCATCATTCAGAAATCCCTAGCAACTCCCTGGTGCTTCTGCAGTCAAATCCCTGCTCATACATAGAAAGGCCCTAAGAAATCATCTAGTTCTTCTCCCCTGCCACGGATGGGGAAATTGAAGCTCAGAGGAGGGAAGCTCCTTGCCCAAGGACATAGTCAACCTGTGACAGAGCCACGGTTTGAAACCCACTGGCAGGAATCTTTCATAATTATGTGAAATATATATACCTTTGTATCAGATTCTTAGTTTGTGCTAGTTATGTGTCCATTGCCTCTCAGCTTGTATCCCACCTTCCTATCCCTGCTCTGTGATTCTGGAGTTGGGAGTCTGCAAACTATTGTACATTGCCTAGACTTCCATGCTGGGTATCTTGAGGTTTCCCTCTGACAGTAGAGGACAGACATGGCTCCAGCTCCAGCAACCTTCAGCACACCCTGTATCACCTACGGTGTTCTCCAAATCGGAGGTCTAAGCTACAGCCATGTGGTTTCTGCCTGTCTGAGATCTAAGCTTCAGCCATACCTGACACCCTCCTCTAACTCTTAGTTTTTGGTAACATTTCCATTTCCCTTCTATTCCCTCAGTCCTAGGAGTGGGAGCTGCTTCCTGTAGTCACTCATACCTGGATTTTCTCAGCATTCTCTGTTTGCCTTCCCTTTCTTCCAACAACTGTGTAACTTTTATTGGAAATAACTAGCACGGATACTGATCTTCAAACTAAACTCCAACTGATACTCTGCTTAACAAAATTTTGCTAATTTTTTTCTAAAAATTTTGCTTTCTACTTTTTTCTCCCTCTAACCATCCATAGAAACAAAATAGGTGATGCCAGAATCTGGAAAGAGATGTTAGCATTCATTAATTCAACAAATGTTTACTTAGAATCCATCTGGGTTCTGAGACATAATTTTAGGGAATCTTTGTTGAAAAGATATTTGAAGTCTTGTGGGGAGACAAGCAGTAAACAGGCAAGTATGGTGCCAAGTGATAAGCGTCGTGGGAGGTGTAAGCACAGGGACACTAGAAGATATGAAAAAGGCTCTAATCTAATTGGTGGGTTTGCAAAATGTTAGGGAGGAATTATCCTAGAAAGCAATATCTAACTGAAACTTGAGGGATGAGTAAGAGTTTGCCAAACAAATTGGTGACTGTGTTAGTTTGTTGGAAGAGATATTATGGGCAAAAATGGTAAGAGAACACGTCAGGGCCTGTTATCGGTTGAGGCTACTAACTTATACTAAAATTACACCATGAAATTGGATTCATGATGGAAGGTTTATTGACAAAGGGGGAACAGGCTTAAACCAAGCTCCCACATGCATCTAATTTAAATTTGAGGCAATTTCAATAGTTATTTAACAGCTGTGGGCCTTCTTGGGTATTAATGCCTATAGTTCCAATTCCTTGTAGCCTGTGTATACTCATTTCTTACTCCTTCCTTCTCATCATTCTGTTCTTTGCTCAAAACTCCCCTCCCCAGAGTGCCTTCACTGACCACTTCATATAAAACAGCCACCACCCTGCATCTGTCACTTTCAATCTCTGACCTTATTTTATTTTCTTCATGGGCTAATCTTTTTCTGAAATTTTCAACCTGTTTATTCTGTATTCCTCACCCCTGCAACACACCTAATATACAAAATCCATGAATACAGGCACTTTGTTTATATTGGTTATTATCATATTCTCAGTGTCTGGAATGGTGCCTGGCACATAATGGGCACACAGTAAATATTTGTGGAATTAATGAATAAAGCTATAGCTGACTAAGGAACATCCTCAACATCCAGTCATTTGGATTTGCAGATGAGGAAACTAAGGCCTAGGGAGGGACAGAAATTTGCTTGAGCTTCCAAGCAGGTTGGCTGGGCCCCAGATGTTCCCTAAGTTCCCTGGTTCCTGGCCAAGACCTCTTTTGACTGCTTTATGTGGCCTCGCAAACCTGTCCAGTCCCAGCACAGCAGAGTGGGTTAAGAACATGGACCTCAAAAACCAGACCTTGGTTTAAATCTAAACTCTACCATGTGCAGAGGTGTTGCTTTACATCTCTGGCTCTGTCTGACTCACCTGTAAGTCAGGGATAAAATAAAACCTACCTAGTAGCATTGCTGTGAACCTTAAATTGATAATTCAGTCAAAGTACTTTGAGCAGGGGGCCTGGCACAAAATAAATTGCCCATAAATATTGGATATTGCTGTTCTTTCATGAGAACCACCAGTGGGCATTATATCTTCCTAACTTCTAGTGGCTGAAATCATTACTTTTTTTTTTTTTTAACATCTTTATTGGAGTATAATTGCTTTACACTGTTGTGTTAGTTTCTGCTGTATAACAAAGTGAATCAACTATATGCATACATATATCCCGATGTCCCCTCCCTCTTGTGTCTCCCTTCCACCCCCCTTATGCCATCCCTCTAGGTGGTCGCAAAGCACCAAGCTGATCTCCCTGTGCTATGCAGCTGCTTCCCACTAGCTATCTGTTTTACGTTTGGTAGTGTATATATGTCAATGTTACTCTCTCACTTCATCTCAGCTTACCCTTCACCCTCCCCGTGTCCTCAAGTCCATTCTGTACATCTGTGTCTTTATTCTTGTCCTGCCCCTACGTTCATCAGAACCATTTTTTTTTTTTAGATTCCATATGTATGTGTTAGCATACGGTATTTGTCTTTCTCTTTCTGACTTACTTTGTATGACAGACTCTAGGTCCATACACCTCACTACAAATAACTCAATTTTGTTTCTTTTTATGGCTGAGTTATATTCCATTGTATATATGTGCCACATCTTCCTTATCCATTCATCTGTTGATGGGCACTTAAGTTGCTTCCATGTCCTGGCTATTGTAAATAGTGCTGCAACGAACATTGTGCTACATGACTCTTCTTGAATTATGGTTTTCTTGGGGTATATGCCCAGTAGTGGGATTGCTGGGTCATATGGCAATTCAATTTTTAGTTTTTTAAGGAACCTCCATACTGTTCTCCATAGTGGCTGTATCAATTTACATTCCCACCAGCAGTGCAAGAGGGTTCCCCTTTCTCCACACCCTCTCCAGCATTTATTGTTTGTAGATTTTTTGATGATAGCCATTCTGACCAGGGTGAGGTGATACCTCATTGTAGTTTTGATTTGCATTTCTCTAATGATTAGTGGTGTTGAGCATCCTTTCAGGTGTTTGTTGGCAATCTGTACATCTTCTTTGGAGAAATGTCTATTTAGGTCTTCTGCCCATTTTTTGACTCAGTTTGTGTTTTTGATATTGAGCTGCATGAGCTGCTTATATATTTTGGAGATTAATCCTTTGTCAGTTACTTCATTTGCAATATAGTCTCCCATTCTGAGGGTCGTCTTTTCATCTTTTTTATGGTTTCCTTTGCTGTGCAAAAGCTTTGAAGTTTCATTAGGTCCCATTTGTGTATTTTTGTTTTTATTTCCATTTCTTCTGGAGGTGGGTCAAAAAGGATCTTGCAGTGATTTACGTCAACGAGTGTTCTTCCTGTGTTTTCCTCTGAGAGTTTTATAGTGTCTGGTCTTACATTTTGGTCTTTAATCCATTTTGAGTTTATTTTTGTGTGTGCTGTTAGGGAGTGTTCTTTCATTCTTTTACATGTAGCTGTCCAGTTTTCCCAGCACCACTTATAGAGGAGGCTGTCTTTTCTCCATTGTATATTCTTGCCTCCTTTATCAAAGATAAGGTGGCCATATGTGTGTGTGGGTTTATCTCTGGGCTTTCTATCCTGTTCCATTGATCTATATTTCTGTTTTTGTGCCAGTACCATACTGTCTTGATTATTGTAGCTTTGTAGTATAGTCTGAAGTCAGGGAGCCTGATTCCTCCAGCTCCATTTTTCTTTCTCAAGATTGTTTTGGCTATTCAGGGTCTTTTGTGTTTCATACAAATTGTGAAATTTTTTCTTCTAGTTCTCTGAAAAATGCCATTGGTAGTTTGACAGGGACTGCATTGAATCTATAGATTGCTTTGGGTAGTACAGTCATTTTCACAATGTTGATTCTTCCAATACAAGAACATGGTATATCTCTCCATCTGTTTGTATCATCTTTAATTTCTTTCATCAGTGTCTTTTAGTTTTCTGCATACAGGTCTTTTGTCTCCCTAGGTAGGTTTATTCCTAGGTATTTTATTCTTTTTGTTGCAGTGGTAAATGGGAGTGTTTCCTTAATTTCTCTTTCAGATTTTTCATCATTAATGTATAGTAATGCCAGAGATTTCTGTGCATTAATTTTGTATCCTGCTACTTTCCCAAATTCATTGACTAGCTCTAGTAGTTTTCTGGTAGCATCTTTAGCATTCTCTATGTATAGTATCATGTCATCTGCAAACAGTGACAGCTTTACTTCTTCTTTTCCGATTTGGATTCCTTTTATTTCCTTTTCTTCTCTGATTGCTGTGGCAAAAACTTCCAAAACTATGTTGAATAAGAGTGGTGAGAGTGGGCAACCTTGTCTTATTCCTGATCTTAGTGGAAATGGTTTCAGTTTTTCACCATTGAGGACAATGTTGGCTGTGGGTTTGTCATATATGGCCTTTATTATGTTGAGGAGAGTTTCCTCTATGCCTACTTTCTGCAGGGTTTTTATTGTAAAGGGGTGTTGAATTTTGTCAAAAGCTTTCTCTGCATCTATTGAGATGATCATATGGTTTTTTACCTTCAATTTGTTAATATGGTGTATCACAGTGATTGATTTGCGTATATTGAAGAATCCTTGCAATCCTGGGATAAACCCCACTTGATCATGGTGTATGATCCTTTTAATGTGCTGTTGGATTCTGTTTGCTAGTATTTTGTTGAGGATTTTTGCATCTGTGTTCATCAGTGATATTGGCCTGTAGTTTTCTTTTTTTGTGACATTTTTGGTTTTGGTATCAGGATGATGGTGGCCTTGTAGAATGAGTGTGGGAGGGTTCCTCCCTCTGCTATATTTTGGAAGAGTTTGAGAAGGATAGGTGTTAGCTCTTCTCTAAATGTTGGATAGAATTTGCCCGTGAAGCCATCTGGTCCTGGGCTTTCGTTTGTTGGAATATTTTTAATCACAGTTTCAATTTCAGTGCTTGTGATTGGTCTGTTCATATTTTCTATTTCTTCCTGATTCATCTTGGCAGGTTGTGCATTTCTAAGAATTTGTCCATTTCTTCCAGGTTGTCCATTTTATTGGCATAGAATTGCTTGTAGTAATCTCTCATGAGCTTTTCTATTTCTGCAGTGTCAGTTGTTACTTCTCCTTTTTCATTTCTAATTCTATTGATTTGAGTCTTCTCCCATTTTTTCTTGATGAGTCTGGCTAATGGTTTATCAATTTTGTTTATCTTCTCAAAGAACCAACTTTTAGTTTTATTGATCTTTGCTATCGTTTCCTTCATTTCTTTTTCATTTATTTCTGATCTGATCTTTATGATTTCTTTCCGTCTGCTAACTTTGGTTTTTTTTTGTTCTTCTTTCTCTAATTGCTTTAGGTGCAAGGTTAGGTTGTTTAACCGAGATGTTTCTTGTTTCTTAAGGTAGGATTGTATTCCTATAAACTTCCCTCTTAGAACTGCTTTTGCTGCATCCCATAGGTTTTGGGTCATCGTGTCTCCATTGTCATTTGTTTTTAGGTGTTTTTTGATTTTCTCTTTGATTTCTTCAGTGATCACTTCGTTATTAAGTAGTGTATTGTTTAGCCTCCATGTGTTTGTATTTTTTACAGATCTTTTCCTGTAATTGATATCTAGTCTCATAGCGTTGTGGTCAGAAGAGACACTTGATACAATTTCAATTTTCTTAAATTTACCAAGGCTTGATTTGTGGACCCAAGATACGATCTATCCTGGAGAATGTTCCATGAGAACTTGAGAAAAATGTGTATTCTGTTGTTTTTGGATGGAATGTCCTATAAATATCAATTAAGTCCATCTTGTTTAATGTATCATTTAAAGCTTGTGTTTCCTTATTTATTTTCATTTTGGATGATCTGTCCATTGGTGAAAGTGGGGTATTAAAGTCCTCTACTATGAATGTGTTACTGTCGATTTCCCCTTTTATGGTTGTTAGTATTTGCCTTATGCATTGAAGTGCTCCTATGTTGGCTGCATAAAGATTTACAACTGTTATATCTTCTTCTTGGATCGATCCCTTGATCATTATGTAGTGTCCTTCTTTGTCTCTTGTAATAGTCTTTATTTTAACATCTATTTTGTCTGATATGAGAATTGCTACTCCAGCTTTCTTTTGATTTCCATTTGCATGGAATATCTTTTTCCATCCCCTAACTTTCAGTCTGAATGTGTCCCTAGGTCTGAAGTGGGTCTCTTGTAGACAGCATATATATGGGTCTTGTTTTTGTATCCATTCAGCCAGTCTGTGTCTTTTGGTGGGAGCATTTAATCCATTTACATTTAAGGTGATTATTGATATGTATGTTCCTATTCCCATTTTCTTAATTGTTTTGGGTTTGTTATTGTAGGTCTTTTCCTTCTCTTGTGTTTCTTGCCTAGAGAAGTTCCTTTAGCATTTGTTGTAAAGCTGGTTTGGTGGTACTGAACTCTCTCAGCTTTTGCTTGTCTGTGAAGGTTTTAATTTCTCCATCATATCTGAATGAGATCCTTGCTGGGTAGAGTAATCTTGGTTGTAGGTTTTTCTCCTTCATCACTTTAAATATGTCCTGCCACTCCCTTCTGGCTTGCAGAGTTTCTGCTGAAAGATCATCTGTTAACCTTATGGGCATTCCCTTGTGTGTTATTTGTTGTTTTTCCCTTGCTGCTTTTAATATGTTTTCTTTTCTTTTTTTTTTTTTTTTGCGGTACGTGGGCCTCTCACTGTTGTGGCCTCTCCCATTGTGGAGCACAGGCTCCAGATGCGCAGGCCCAGCGGCCATGGCTTACGGGCCTAGCCGCTCTGCAGCATGTGGAATCTTCCCAGACCGGGGCACGGACCCGTGTCCCCTGCATCGGCAGGCAGACTCTCAACCACTGCGCCACCAGGGAAGCCGCTAATATGTTTTCTTTGTATTTTATTTTTGATAGTTTGATTAATATGTGTCTTGGCGTGTTTCTCCTTGGATTTATCCTGTATGGGACTCTGTGCTTCCTGGACTTGATTAACTATTTCCTTTCCCATATTAGGGAAGTTTTCGACTATAATCTCTTCAGATATTTTCTTAGTCCCTTTCTTGTTCTATTCTTCTTCTGGGACCCCTATAATTCGAATGTTGGTGCGTTTAATGTTGTCTCAGAGGTCTCTGAGACTGTCCTCAGTTCTTTTCATTCTTTTCGCTTTATTCTGCTCTGCAGTAGTTATTTCCACTATTTTATCTTCCAGGTCACTTATCCGTTCTTCTGCCTCAGTTATTCTGCTATTGATCCCTTCTAGAGTATTTTTAATTTCATTTATTGTGTTGTTCATCATTGCTTGTTTCACCTTTAGTTCTTCTAGGTCCTTGTTAAATGTTTCTTGCATTTTCTGTATTCTATTTCCAAGATTTTGGATCATCTTTACTATCATTATTCTGAATTCTTTCTCAGGTAGACTGCCTATTTCCTCTTCATTTGTTAGGTCTGGTAGGTTTTTTTTTTTTTTTTTTTGCGGTATGTGGGCCTCTCACTGTTGTGGCCTCTCCCGTTGCGGAGCACAGGCTCCGGACGTGCAGGCTCAGCAGCCATGGCTCATGGGCCCAGCCGCTCCGCGGCATGTGGGATCTTCCCAGACCGGGGCACGAACCCGCGTCCCCTGCATCAGCAGGCGGACTCTCAACCACTGCGCCACCAGGGAAGCCCAGGTCTGGTAGGTTTTTATCTTGCTCCTTCATCTGCTGTGTGTTTTTTTGTCTTCTCATTTTGTTTATCTTACTGTGTTTGGGGTCTCCTTTTTGCAGGCTGCAGGTTTGTAGTTCCCGTTGTTTTTGGTGTCTGTCCCCAGTGGCTAAAGTTGGTTCAGTGGGTTGTGTAGGCTTCCTGGTGGAGGGGACTAGTGTCTGTGTTCTGTTGGATGAGGCTGGATCTTGTCTTTCTGGTGAACAGGTCCACGTGTGGTGGTGTGTTTTGGGGTGTCTGTGGCCTTATTATGATTTTAGGCAGCCTGTCTGCTAATGGGTAAGGTTGTGTTCCTGTCTTGCTAGTTGTTTGGCACAGGGTGTCCAGCACTGTAGCTTGCTGGTTGTTGAGTGAAGCTGGGTGTTGGTGTTGAGATGTAGATCTCTGGGAGATTTTCACCGTTTGATATTACGTGGAGCTGGGAGGTCTCTTGTGGACCAGTGTCCTGAAGTTGGGTCTCCCACCTCAGAGGCACAGCACTGACTCCTGGCTGGAGCTCCAAGAGCCTTTCATCCACACGGCTCAGAATAAAAGGGAGAGAAGGAAGGAAGGAAGGAAGGAAGGGAAGGAGGGAGGGAGGGAAGGGATAGAGAGAGGGAGGGAGGAAGGAAGGAAGAAAAGAGGATAAAGTAAAATGAAATAAAATAAATTTATTAAAATAAATAATAATTATTAAGAAAAGAATTTTTTAAAAGAAAACAAACAAAAAATGGATGGACATAACCCTGGGACAAATGGTGAAAGCAAAGCTATACAGACAAAATCTCACACAGAAGCATACACATAGACTCTCACAAAAAGAGGAAAATGGGAAAAAATAATATATCTTGCTCTCAAAGTCCACCTCCTCAATTTTGGGATGATTTGTTGTCTGTTCGGGTATTCCACAGATGCAGGGTACATCAAGTTGATTGTGGAGATTTAATCCGCTGCTCCTGAGGCTGCTGGGAGAAATTTCCCTTTCTCTTCTTTGTTCGCACAGGTCCCGGGGTTGAGGTTTGGATTTGGCCCTGCCTCTGCGTGTAGGTCGCCTGAGCGCGTCTGTTCTTCGCTCAGACAGGACGGGGTTAAAGGAGCCGCTGATTTGGGGGCTCTGGCTCACTCAGGCCAAGGGGAGGGAGGGGCACGGAGTGTGGGCCGAGCCTGCGGCGGCAGAGGTCAGCGTGATGTTGCAGCAGCCTGAGGCGCGCCGTGCGTTCTCCTGGGGAAGTTGTCCCTGGATCCCAGGACCCTGGCAGTGGCGGGCTGCACAGGTTCCTGGGAGGGGAGGTGTGGATAGTGACCTGTGCTCGCACACAGGCTTCTTGGTAGCGGCAGCAGCGGCCTTAGCGTCTCATGCCTGTCTCTGGGGACCGCATTGATAGCCGCGGCTCGCGCCTGTCTCTGGAGCTCCTTTAAGCAGCGCTCTTAATCCCCTGTCCTCGCGCACCAGGAAACAAAGAGGGAAGAAAAAGTCTCTTGCCTCTTCGGCAGGTCCAGACTTTTTCCCTCCTGGCCAGCCGTGGTGCACTAAGCCCTTAAGGCTGTTTTCAGGCCGCCAGTCCTCTCCCTGTGATCCGACCGAAGCCTGAGCCTCAGCTCCCAGCCCCCACCCGCCCTGGCGGGTGAGCAGACAAGCCTCTCGGCCTGGTGAGTGCCAGTCGGCCCTGATCCTCTGTGCGGGAATCTCTCCGCTTTGCCCTCCGCACTCCTGTTGCTGTGCTCTCCTCCGCGGCTCCGAAGCTTCCCCCCTCCGCCACCCGCAGTCTCCGCCCTCGAAGGGGCTTCCTAGTGTGTGGAAACCTTTCCTCCTTCACAGCTCCCTCCCACTGGTGCCCGTCCCGTCCCTATCCTTTTGTCTCTGTTTATTCTTTTTTCTTTTGCCCTACCCAGGTATGTGGGGGAGTTTCTTGCCTTTTGGGAGGTCTGAGGTCTTCTGCGAGCGTTCAGTGGGTGTTCTGTAGGAGTTGTTTCACCTGTAGATGTATTTCTGATGTATCTCGACCGCGACGACATGGTCTTGAAGCACTTCACCCGGTTCTTCCTGCGCTGCTCCCACGAGCACAGCCGGTGGGCCCAGGGCCTGATACGCCTGCAGAACTAGCGCGGGGGCTGCCTCAACTTCTAAGACATCAGGAGCCAGTCAGTGACGAGTGGAAGAGCGGCCTCAAGGCCATGAAGTGTGCCTTGTTCCTGGAGAAGCGCGTGACCCGGAGGCTGCTCCACCTGCCTCTATGTCTTTTAATTGAAACTTTTTCAAGTATTTTCAAGAATATGAAGTTTTATAAGATTGTCTTTTAAAATTTTTTAGATAGAAGTCTTCACGTAGGATTAAAAACTTGCAATTATGGAGAAACATAAAGCGTTAACAGGAGCAGGTGTCTTCAAGGCTGTGCTTCCAGGCTTAAGGATCTTGGTAGGGGCCTTAAGCCCACTTGCTTTTAGCATAGTCGTTGTGCTTAGTATGTCAGAGCTGTTTTTCCTTCGCCTGTTGCCACTGTCTTTCCCCAGTTGTTGATACAACTGTGGGTGTTTCTATAGTGAAGTCAGTCTCTGGGTTAAATCTCTCGCTGCCACCTTGGTCGCCACCAGTCACCCCCACGTGCCCCACTGCAGCAGTAGGAGCAGCAGCAGCAGCAGCAGCCGTGTGGCCGTTGCCTCCTGCCTCCTCCTGGGATCATTTCTCATTTAAATTTTAAGCTGTTGATGACAGCAAAGTACTAGGAGATATGTTAATGTATGATGGAAAAAAAGGGGAAAGGGTTCCCCTGCATGGGAGGGAGACACACATATGGAAAGAACTAGTCCCTTCCTCATTAAATCCGATTTTACTCATCTGTAGAGTGGAAGGCTGAGCTCCATAATCTCTATGATACTGTCTGTCTGGCATCTGATGATTCATCCCCTGAAAATAGAATGAGGTTAAAATGGCTCATGTTGAGTATGAGTTTAGAAGTTGAAGGAAGGTAATCTTGTGTGCCAACCTCTTTTTTTACCCCCCTAACAATAGTGGATTGCTTTGAAATTCATTTCTTTCTTAATGAATAGGTCAACACATGTCTATTATATGCTGGACCCTGTGATGAACCTGGGAATGGCTTTGTCTATGAGAATCTGAATGGAGGGGTTTTCCCAACTTCCTTCAGGTCAAGGGTGCTCCTGGGCCAAATGCTCTGTAGATCACTGTGTTAGTTTCCCTGGGCTGTCATAAACAGGGTGGCTTAAAATAACAAAAATTCATAGTCTCACAGTTCTGGAGGCTAGAAGTCCAAGATCAAAATGCCAGTGGGTTAATTCCTTCTGAGGACTTTGAGGGAGAATCTGCTTCTCTCTCCTCTCAGCTTGGTGGTTTTCCAGCAGTCTTTGGCATTCCTTGACTTATAGATACTTCACCCCGATCTCTGCCTTCATCATCATATGATGTTCCCCCTGCGTGTCTGTTCCTGTGTCCAAATTTCATTTTTCATAAGGATGCCAGTCATACTGGATTAGGATATACCTCATTACCTTAACTTGCTCATTGGCAAAGACCCTGTTTCCAGATAAGGTCACATTCACAGGTACTGCGGGTTAGGACTTCAACTTCTTTTGTTGGGGACACAATTCAAACCATAACAAGCACCCTTCCAGCCTTAAATAGCAACCCTGAGCCTTCCCTACAGAGAGTCCAAAATGTGTTCTCTTGGCTTTGACTTCCCATGGAATTAGGCTCAGAGCTCCTGAATACCATGAGACCATTAGCACAACCCAAGATTCCATTTGTGTTTCTGGCAGTCACCTCCCATCATGGGCTCATTAAGCTTGTGGTCAATTAAAAGGCCCAGATTTCTTTCATATTAGTTGACAAACCAGTTCATCATACCCAGTGCTTGAACAGCTGATTTATGAAACTAAGTACCAAACTTTACACAGATTCCTAAACAATTAAATTTTGAATGGCTCAAGTTGGTATCATGAGAACTTAAGTTATTAACAACTTTAGGTCCAGAAATAATTTCTTTAGTTGCCATTTCTCCATGACCCCAGGATCCAGTTAGAGGGCTATTTTGTTCAAGCAATTGGTTCCATTAGTCACAGGCCTGTAGCTCCTCGTAAGCATTCTATCCCAGCACTGGAGACTTACTTGTAAGGTCTCCTCAGGCACTGGTGCTGGAGGTCCCCAGATATGGCTGGAATGAGGGTGAGGTGAGTGAGGCACTTGCCTCAGGCACAAATTAATGCAAATATATCCGTGATGAGCAAAATATCCAAATTTTAAATAAGAACCAGAATTAGAATGAGGTGAGTGAGGTGAATCATGCAAAAGCAGGGTTAGATACTATCTTTATTAGAATTTAAATATTTTGTTCATTATGGATGTTTTGTATTCTGATTTTTAAAAATATTGCGTGAAAGTATTAGCTTAGCGTCCCTTTAAAATTTGCACTTTAGGTAAGTGCCTCACTCAACACACCCTGGTCCTGGCTTTAGTCCAGGTGTGGATTTTTGTGGGTCAGAGTGGAGTCTGAGATCAGCCTCATAACTGGAAGTCAGGATACCTGGGTCTCATCGAGTTCTACTATTAATTACCTGTGTATAATTGAGTAAGTTACTTTCCCTTGGTGGGTCTCAGTTTCTCCAAATGCTAAATTATGTGGATAGAATATGATTTTAAGGTACAAACTAATCACAAGATTCTGTGATGCTAACCAGAGTTCTGACTGGGGGTTGGGAGACTCCCCTCTTTGAGCCTATCTGTGCTATTCACTGACTCTGTGACTTTGGGCAAGTCACTTCCCAGTTAAGACAGACAGACTTTCTTCTCTCCACTAGCTAGGGTGCAATTGAAATGATCTGCAAGGCTCTTTTGAGTTCTGTACTTCTCTGATCCTTTTTCTGTTTAAATGTAAACAAGAATATCCAAACACCATAAAGTACTGGCAGCTAGGAACCAGTTGCAAGCAACTATATTTTATCAAAGGGACTTTCTTAAGAGCAAAGTTAGTTATTTGGCAAGATGTCAGGAAGCCTTCTCTACAGGGAAAGAGAATTCGGTGTCAAACAGGCAATATCTAAGTATTGTTTAATTTTGAAACACCCTCATTAGAAACTTGAGTTAGTGTGTTTTGCTGTTGAAGACGAAAGTACGGATCAGGGTACTGTATTTTTCATTGACATGTTGACATTTCATCCAGTGATGTGGAGAGGGCCCTCATGGAAGCTCAGTGTGAGTGTAACCTTGAGAAAGGCTCATGACTTGTGTGGAATTCTTTTTCCACAGAAAATGATAGGGGCAACAAGACCTGCTCGTGGGGTTGCTGCAGAAATCAAGTAAGGTCTGAGTATAGATGGAAGTACAGTTTAAGCTAAAGAGTTCACATAAGTTATGAAATCTCATTCAAAATTACCAGAGGGCAATTTGAAAATGCATATCAAAGACGTTTAAAATGACTCAATAATTCAGCCTCCAGGTATTATGTCTGGGGAACTAATAAAGAATATAGACAAAGATGTAGTTGCTGTGCATTTATTGCAGCACCTTTATAATGGAAACACACTAGCAAAAATGAGCTTTCTGGAATAATAATAGAAGATTGGTTGAGCATGTTGTAATAGCTCCATTTGGCGGAATGTGTTGAAAATGACTTCGTAGAAGCATATTTATTGACATACATAGATGCTCAGAACATATTGTTGAGTGAAAATTACAAAGTAGTATATATAGTGTAAGCCTATTTTTGTAAAAATAGGCATGGGTTATCTCTGGGTGGTGATATGATAAGCTTTATCCCCCCCTTCTTTTTGGTTTTATGTAAGTTTTCTGATTTTTCTACAATGAATATATATGACATAAAATTTTTAAAGGCTTTCTTAAAAACAGAGATATATTCAAGAGATTGTTCTTCTGAAAATAGTGTTGAGCACATGTTAAAAAAATTAATAAATATCAGAGGATTTTATGATTTTTTTTTAGGAAATGTTAGTGTGGGATCTTGATCTAGAAAATTATATTCATTTTGCCCAAATTTTCCTGCTGTATATTCTTTTGCTGAGTCCTCTGCATATACTTATTCACTGATTCATTCACTGATTCATTCATTCATCTTGCCAACACGTGTTGAACACTTATCATGTCCTGGACAGTAGGCTAAATACTACAATCAGTGCTGCAATATGGTTGCATAATGATTGATTGGCCCCCTTGTTCTATTCTGTCTCAGTTTGCTCAACAGAAACTTCAGCCATCTCCAGAGCTTCTAGAGTTGGCATCACCATTCATTCCACTCCATATCAATTGTGTCATAGTTGCTGCTGATGACTAACTCTAGCTCCCCAACACCCTCTCCTCCCTAATGCTACTCGCATCAAGTTCCTGATTTAATTCCTTCCTCTTTACTTTCACAACCATATCTTGATGCAAGCACTGTACATTTCCTTCTCCAGGTCATCTAATCTAGCAACCTCCAAGCTTTTTGTGATCAGACATACATCCTTAACCATAACATTTTTGACCACCCAAACGCAATGTATATATTTATAAATCATATGTGCCACTTTCAATCCATTTAGTAAGTATTAGAGTATTCATTTCTTTATGATTTTTTGAAACAATATAAACAGATATGATATTTTCTTCCCATGCTCCAGTGGATCATCTTGTAAACTCCCTGGAATGTTTGGAGACCTTTGCTCTACCTATAGTTCTAAACAGGACACAAAAAGTGACCTTCTTATGTTTTTATTTGTTATAAACTTAGTTACGAACTTTGGTAAGTTTACACTGGCCTCATATTAACCCAAAATGCCTGATCCCTGGATTCAAGGACTATTACTCATTACATCCCTCCAAATAGGTCTTAGCTGGTTTTAAGCTGAAGTTGTTACACTGGGGTTTCCCAAGGTGTGTTTTATGTGAAGAGTCCTGCAGTTGAATAAGGTTAAGGAGCCCTGCCAACTTCAGCCCTGTTGGAGTCTACTTGCAAATGACCATCCTGAAGGTTCAGAGAAGGCCCTAGTAAAGAGGGAAAAGCAACATTTTCTAGACTGACTCGACCCTTTATTGTGTAACATTTATTCACACACCTTGAAACTACTGTTAGCATAAGATTCTTTGGGAAATACTAAGTTACACAGCTTACTGACTTCTGCCTACATCACCACGTATATATTTGCCATCACCAAGAATGGCTTCCTCCTTCTTATGTCTTTTCCTCACTAGGATCCATGTTCATCCCTTAATGAAATCATCCCAGATGGACCATGACAAGCCACAAAACTTTATTATTATTTAAGAAATCACCTGGTCTTTCATGGACAGCCCTGTATAACAATCAGTTATACATTAGTCTTTTAAAAGTACAGATTGTATATGTTATTTCTCTGCTCAGAATCCTTCAGTGGTTTCCCAAAACATGCAGAAGAAAATACAGCCTCCCTAGAGCCCCATGATCTGCCCCATCTGCTTCTCCAACCTGATTTTCATCCCCTTCTTACATCTTTCTAGTCACACTGGCTTTCCCTCAACCGTGCCAGCTTACTCTTGTTTTGGGATCTTTGCACTTGCTCTCCCTTTCACCTGGGATGCTCTCAGTCCAGAACCCATGTGGATCACTCCCTCTCTTTGCTTAGGATTCTCTCACAGATCACCTTCACAGTGAGGTCATCCTGGACCTATGCACCTCAAGCCCCACTCCGCGCATTGGCTACTTTCTGACCCCATGCTCTGCTGCTTTTTCTCCATAGTCTTACCACTACCTCCCTTATGCCATACAATCATTAGTTTATTTATTTCTTGTCTTTATCTCCCACAAGAATGTAAGGCCCAAAAGGGAAGGGAATTTGGTTGCCTTCTTCATCACTCTATCCCCAGAGCCTGGAAGAATGGTTGGCACATAGTAGGAGTTCAAGAAATATTTGTGGAATAAGTGAATAAATAAAAATGCTTAGTCAAGGTTAAAATTCTGGTTGTTTGCATGATTTAGTGAAATAACTGGGCCTCTATTGATGTTTCTCTCCCATAGGGCTGTTTTAATAAATGGGACTGACTGATTATTTTTATTATTATACTCAGCTCAGTAACCCAACTACTAGACTATAAATTTGAGAAGAAAGGAATAGTATTTTATTTATCATTCCATAGCCCACTGACACAAGCACAGGACCTTAAGAATAAAAGGCACTGGAAACTTGATTCCTTCTAGTTCTGATTAGCACAACTCGCTAAAACTTGGAGATACGTAGCTTTCTTTAGAGTATTTCAGTTTGACAGTAATGAAAGCTTTATTATGTTTTTTATTATTTTTCAAGGCAAAATGCAATTTTAACCTTCAGCATGCCAACTTTGTTCTTTATGAAGAATCTATACAGTCTGAATGGCTCCTAAATACAGTTGTAGGTGTTCTTTGTTGTTGTTTGTATTGAATTTTAGGCATTTTCTGATTCGCAGGCAGTGGGTTAAAGGTACTGAGGCTGGAAAACCTTGGACTACACATTCACTTGACTTCCTTCGAAAAAAAAAGGAGATGAGAGGCCTTAATAAACATTGAGTTGAATTCGTTGGTAAACAGAAATGTGCCCAGCTCTAATATTCATTTCTGGTATGACAGTGGGCAAGTCACTTGACCACTTTTGCAAAACGGGTATAATGATAGTACTTGCTGCATATGGCTATTATGAAAATTAAATGAACAATGCATGTAAGGTGTTGGGCACATAGATATTATTCGTTCATTTTATTGTTTTTTCTGTACTGACTCCATTGCCTAGCACATAATAAGGATGGAGAAAATGTTAGCTAATATAATTATTAACTCAGATACCTCCTTTTCCCTAAAGTTTGCAGACTGATCCTTTACCAATCAATCGATGCATATTTTCAGAGGTTTTTCCTGTATTTGGCACTCTACAAGGCATTGTAAGAGGGTATGTATACATATGAGATATGTACTTGAGATGATTGTAAGTCAGGGAGAAAGCATAAATGTATAATATCATTTGAAAACTGGGAAGACTTGAAAATGGACTGTAAATGATGAGACGCCTGGATAAGTTATGCTCTGAAGGATAAATACTACTTGACATACAGGGAGAGGAAAGGGCTCTCCAACGATGGAGAACATAGAGAGGAAAGGGGCAAGATCCAAAAGGGAGAGGTGTGGTGACAAAGGAAGGGGGATTGATAGCCAGGAGGATAGTGAGACATGCAAGGAGAGATAAAACCAGGGAGGCAGTATGGGAAGAATCATGGGTCTTGGTGACTATGAATGATTAAAGTAGAGGCAAAGGAAGAAGACGGACTATCAGGTTTTCAGCTTGGGCTACCAGAAGGGGTGGTGCTGTCTGTAACTAGATGGGGGTCCAAGAGGAGGAGTGAGTGTAGGGTAGAAGAGGAAGTAAATGGCACTGTGAAGACGGAGAGTAGCTCTGAGATTAAGTTCCTGGGGAAGGTTGGAAGGAATGAGGAAATGGAGGATTTGGCTTAAGGAAAGAGATGTTTCCCAGAGATTGGAGGAGGGATGGGGGGAAGATAATACCAGTGATTAAATCAGATGTGCATAAAAGTACATTGATAATAAGTATCATGTAACATGCCCTTGTCAAGTATTATCTCATTTAATGCTCATGGTGGTTCTATGAGACAAATTCTTTGAGGATTACATAAAGGCCAAGTAATAAAGGTTGCTTGTCCAGGGTCACACAAAACCTAAGAGCAGAGATCAGATTTAGATTCAGAGTCAGACTCTAGAATCCACTCCTCAAACCTTTTGCTGCCAGTTGTCCAAGGACAGGGAGGGCTATGATGCATGCAGGAGTGAGGCTGGGGTTAACTCAGGAATAAGTGATAGGCTGAGAGAAAAACTGGGAAGTGGCGTTGGGGAGAAAGGAGAGGCCAGAGTCCTGCGGGGTGAGTTGAGGATTGAAGGAAAGAAGTCGTCCAGAAAAATCACTGTGGGAAAGTATGTTGGGTAGAAAAATGCGAAGGAAAAAGGAGGCCTGACTCAGAACAGCATGGGGATCTGTTCACAGTGGGGCAGAGAAAGTCATTTGAGGTGAAGCCTGGAGGCACACGGAAGGCTTTCGTCCTCATCACCAGGGCAGCCTTTTAGAGTTCAGGGAAGGAGTTTTCAGTATCTCTCCTGTAGGCTGAACATCGCTCTTTCCTGAGTGGGTAACTCTGAGATCTGGATCTGCTTAGGGTGCAGTGAAGTTGTGGCTCTCTGTGGGTCTGAGAGGCAGAGCAGACCAAGATTCAAACTCAGCTCCTCCACCACTGGCTGTAGAGCCAGGGGCCAGGAATCCTTGTGCCTCGGTTTCCGTAACTACCCAGCACCCACTTCAGAAGAGTGTTGTTAGAATTAAGTAAAGTTTCTAACATAGGCTGTTGTAACTTCCCTAATGTATACATTACATCCTGAGAACTATAAATGGCTATACCAAATAAAGGGAAAAAAAGATTCAAACCATGGCTATTGGTTATTGGTTTAAAGAGAATTATATTCCAAAAACTCTATATAAGCTGTTGAACTTTAGGCATTATGTAGATATCATATATCACTATTATTACTTGCTGTAAGCCAAGTAATGATTTTTTTTCTAGACCCAGCTCATTGGGTTAGCCTTTTGCTTGTCCTTTTGCCATCTCTCTCATTCTGTTATTCACTTTTCACTGAATGACACCAGTTTACACAAAGTACTTTTCACTTATATTATCTCATTTCATTTTTAAAGCAAACCTATCAAGTAGATGCATTTATTAGTCCCATCTTATAGATGAGGAAGACTGAGGCCCACATACAGAAGGTGACTTCCTCAAGGCCCCATGAATTTTCTACCTCCAAAATCGTTTTTTTTTTTAAATGTGAAAATGACTCTGCCAACACCCCTCAAAAAACGGGCTGTGTTGATAAAATAAGAGACGTGATTATGCCTTGACCACATAAAAAGTGCTATAGTAGGTTGTGGGGTTTGGGAAGCAAGGATGGAGGACAGAGGAAACCAGGATGACTTGGCTTGGAATCCTGGCTCTGCCTACTTGGGCAAGTCACCTAACCTCTTTGAAATTCCATTTCCAGTTACTTACCATCTCTAATCCCTTAGCTTCTGAAAACATATAATAATCATTTTTACTAATGGAGTTGTTATGAGGATTAAAAGGCATAGTGCATCTGAGCATTGATCCTAGCCTAAAATACACTGAGTTAATTATGAATTCCTTCATCTTTTATTTCATACAGTCTCTCATTGGTCCACAAACCACCTATTTATCTTTAATGCAAGGAGGGCCCCTCCCTTGCCAGCCTCTCATAGATGTAGTAAAATCCCCTAAAGATTTTAGGAGCTTGGTCTAGTGGTTAGAAAGCAGAGTCTGAGTCACAAAGTCTGTTTCCAAAGTGAGTCACTTTGTAGCTAGCATTTTGCCTCAGCAAGAGTCAGCTGGGGAAGAAGGGAGACCCATCAGTGGAGTAGGGGTTAAGGATGGGACTTCTGCTTTCCATGGAGAGCAGCTCTGTAAAGACCAAGTGGTGTTTTACTGGATGAATTATTTCAGTTTATCATTGCTTCCATTGTTTACATGTTACCAGCTCCTTTCTTTTTACTCCTCAAAAACTTGCCCTTGGAAACATCAGTTGTACTTGCTGTGTGCCCCTGGCCAGGTCTCTTCCCCTCTCTGTGCCTCATTCTCATCTGTTAAGTGATGGGATTGTGTCTGACATCCTTAAGGTTCATTCTTCTTTGGCATTCAGACCCTCTGGGATGGGGAATGGAGACTCAGGTGTGTTCTTTCTGTGCCAAGGAAAAGAACATGACATGATCATCACACCCAGCTTTTCCTGGTCCCTGACACATCATCCTGTAATTTTTGACTGGCTCCCAGGGCACCTCATGCCAGAGAGTTATTTTCCATCCTCCCTACAGCTCTGCCATTCTCCTGGCATGAGGAAAATGGTGCTGGTGCTAGAGAGATATAGAATTTTCAGGGGGACAAAATACCCCAAGGGCTGCTTGCTTCTTTAAGCCCCCAGGTGATGGCTCAGGAGCCAGAGGGATGGCTTCAGCCTGAAACAAAACCATTCATCAGGGGTCATTTCCCATTTATGGCTGGTTGTTGTGGTTACCAAACAGATGGACATATATGGAATTGTATTTTCCCCTCTCTCTCAAGTTTTTAATAGTGAGGTGGGGCCATTGTAGGATTAGCTTAGAGCTGTGAGTCACTGGGTACAGGGCATGTTCCTATTTGTCTTAGCATTTTATTATTATTATTGAAGTGTGTGAGGCCCTGTGGATACTGAGCCCTAGCTCCACCACTTCTTCTCCTCCAGATGGCCTCCATGTTCCCATATGCATCACGAGCATGATGAGGAACAGCTACGTAGACATTCAGTAATGAAAGACATGCCTGTTGAAGTTAGGCCAGATTTCTGCATACCTGACCAGTTTGCAGGCTTATAATAGTTGAAAAGATTGGAGAATTTTCAGAAAGGGGAAAATGGAGAGAACATTGAATTGGGAACCAGGAGTTTAAGCTCAATTATTAACCATTATATAAATTTGGGTCAATGATTTCACTACTTTAAGAGAGCAGGGTGATGGGGAGAGATAAAGAAAATAAAGTTCATCCAGTTTGCCAGAACCAATTAATTGGTAGTTGCTGTCTGATGTGGCATGCTGAGAATTATGGGACATGATTTGGGCTCCAGGGAAGAAGACCCTCTAGGAAAGTGACAGCACTGGGACTCTGTGTGCAGAGCTGGGTTCAATTAGCAATGTCTACCACTGGCTCTAGGGGCAAGAGTGTCAGGGGGTGTCAGCCATTCAGGTACTAGATGATCTCTAAAGTCCCATTTAGCTCCAAACATTTCATAATTAGAAATTAAAGAAATAAACTTGTCCCAAATCTGTCACCACTTCAATTTTGTCAGTGGGACTTGATCACCAGGGTATCTAATTGTCAAATATAGCTATATTCCTGGAAAAGTGAATGTTTCTGGGACTTTTGTTACATGCACAGCACGCATTAGCTCTGAATAAGATTCCAAATAAGAACTATAAAGAACTTCAAGTCATCATAAAAGAGATGTCCTCTACAATTTTCAAGGGGACTGAACGTAGGGTGGATGAACAGCACGTGCAGTTTTAGAAACAAGTGTGTTCCTAATACTTACTGCTTTCATATTATAAACTTCAAAACACAACCTCCCCACCTCCGTTTCCCCGAAACCCCTTTCAAATCTTGACTCATGTATGGGGCATGTGTTTAGAAGGCATAAGAAATATTGCCAGTCATAAAGCTGAGGCAGCTTTTTGAGAAGAGTAAACGATGTTTGGATGCAGAGAGGGGTTGCTGGAGTGACAGAAAGTGAGGTAGGAGTCTTTGGTAAACACAAGCTCTAATACACCAACTAAATTTTTGGGCTGCTAAAAAGCTGAGCTAATCTTCGGCTAAATTAATAGACGTACAATAAGTGTAAAATTTCTCCATACTGTAACCTAGCAGATCTACATATGGGCAATTATACTCTTGTCTGAGCATCATGTGATCAGGATGGCGAGATATTTGGAACCACGTGTGATTGTGCACGATAGGAAAGTCAGGGAGAAGAGAACTGGGGAACCAGAGTTTTATTAGGGTTCCCTCTGGGTGTCTCCCATCTCAGCTGTCACCGCTCAGCCCCATTTCCTCCTTCTACAGTTGGGATTCCTCCACAGTGACATAGGCCGGGTTTTCTGGGAAAACAGACTGTAAGATGGAGATCTGTTTGGAGAGTTATTCAGAACATCAGCTGTGGAGAAGTGAAGGAAGTGGGGTGGGGTCAAAGGAAAAGTTAGGCTGCAGTGCTCTCACAACAATGGCCTTAGCCCACCCACCACGTGGGGGTCTGGAGCTGGGAGAGCTCTTCAGAATTGTCCTGGGTGGAGGCACAGGAGCCAGGTGTTTCTACTCTATATTAGCCAGTCACTGGATGTGGGCTCTCTGCACCTGGAGAGGGCATAATCATGCTCAAGACAGTTCCCTTAGCTCAGAGGAAAGACTCAGCTGTGAGCCTCCAGCAAGCAAAACTCATGGCATTTGGGGGAGTAAATGCAATGTATCAATCCTGAATCTGGTGGCACATCTGGTGGCCCATCACAGCATCCACTGCAATGAGGCCAAATACATGGCTACCAGTAGCCCTAGATCTATACTTTCCTAGCCCTATGACTTCAGAGAAAAAAGAGTCTCAATTCTGGCTTTAGTTTTAAAAAGTCTTGGAGAAGACTGGGTTGGCTTGGGGCACCAACTCTGGCCAGACGTTGAGGAATTATGATTGACTGATTTTGAATGTGGTTGACCATTATGGCAAAGTGGATGAAACTGGTTAGCAGAAGAAAGAGTGATAGCAGTACTGTGGGGAGCAGCCAGCTTTTGTCATGTTACCTGTCCTGGGAATGAGGGAGCTCATTGGCTCTGCATAGCATTAGAAGGCAAAAAGAGAGTGAGTTCAGCTCCATGGAAAGTTAATTCTCTTTTAGTAATTAAAAATGCTTTCTAGGGAATTCCCTGGCTGTACAGTGGTTAAGACTCCATGCTTTCACTGCCAAGGGCCCAGGTTCAATCCCTGGTCAGGGAACTAAGATTCCACAAGCTGTGCTGTATGGCCAAAAAAAAAAAGCTTTCTGTGGGGAAGAAGCTCCATAACTAGAAACATTCCAGCAAAGGCTATATGCCTCTCTTTCCAGTACTCCGTAGAGAGATTTTCTATATTTGGATCACATCAGAATTAAATGAAGAACTTTAAAACGATACTGATTGCTGGGCTCTGTTATGAGAAGTTCTGATTCAGTAGGTCCAGGGTGAAGAGTCCATTCCAGGACTCTTGTATGTTTTAAAATCTTCGTATTTGATTCTTATAAGCTGCCAGGTTTGGAAATCCCAGAATATGAAGCAGATATTAACAAAACTGCTCTGTTGAATTGTTTGAAGCACCAGAGGGAAGTATAGGAGGCAGGTAGAGACAAAGGAACTGAGTTTGCTTGTCCACCCTGTCACCCCGTTCTCATAAAGGTGATATCTAAGCCATCTATATGGGACAGAATTTAAAATCCACTATACTAAAATTTTAGACTACTAGCTCTAAAAACTCATTGACCCCCATGGATATTCCAGGTAAAATAAAGCAATAACTGTGCTCATTGTTCTTTACTGTTTCGGATAATTTTGCGCATTTCTGAACTGAGACTTACTTGGTGAAAAGAGGTTTATTAGATCTGTCTTATTTGTAAATGTTTCCTCAGACTTGCATAAGGCACAACTAATTGTGGGCCCAGGAGTAAAGAAAGAAAAGCGAGTTACCTTTGGAAACTTTAGAATTATGACCGGTCTCTTCTGATTCAGCAGAGGAGATAATTTGGGAGTGACCGAAGATATTTTTCCTTCTTTAAAAAAAATGCATGCTTGCATAATACTATGAGGCAATTAAAAAAAACAAACTCTTTTGAAACTATTAAGCTGTTAACCCCTTGTCTTTGATATCTTCCTGTCATTATCAAGGTGCAAACAGAGATTTTATGCAGCTCTACATGGGTTTATGCAATCTATTTTATTTTTTCCACTTGGCATTATTTTATATATGCATCTTTATGGCTCTTGTCGTTCTTTCTTTTATGGCTATGTAGTATTTCATTGCCTTAATATGCCATGGTAGACTTTTATCTTACTCTAATTTGGGGTATTTGGGTAGTTTTCATTTTGTCAGTATACATTTGGGTGGTTTCCTTTTTGTCACAGTGCATTGCGTTGCCATGTACCATCTGGTACCCGTCCTTACCTGTAACTGCCCCACTTCCAGAATTCCTAACTTTGAAGCTCCTTTCCCTGACTACAAATTCTCTCTGGTCACTATTGTCATGTAAGGTTTTTAGCTTTAGTACATAAGGATTGCTCAAGAAATATCAGCTATTATGATAATGACTGTGATGATAATCATGATTATTGAATTCAGGGTCAGTGTCTTACTCATTGTTACCCAATTCACTACCCAAGAGTGTCTGACCCACAGACATCCCATCACAAAGTTATTTGCTCAATGAATGGATGATTTTAATATTATTTTTATCAAATGTTCTTTCTCATGTTAAATAATAATCCATTTTACCTTTTTTAATATAAAAATATCACAATGAATTCCTGGAAGACAGAAAACATATCTTATTTTTCCTTTTATTCCCAATACCAGTCTGATTTCTGTCAAAATTTGATAGAGAATTTTATCAAAACTCTTTTTGATGGTTTCTGCTTTCCTTTACTGTGTTAGTAGTTTTCTTTGAATTTTTCCAGTTTTGTTATGATAGGATAAACTATATTTAATCACAGATAATGAGAATAATTTTCTTACTATATGGATGAATTCTATTTGCATAGATTCAGTTTAGAATAGTCTCATAATAAAACGAATTGCTTTAACAATTTTCTTGTTATTTATGAACAGGGAGTTTTCTAAATGAAAATTTGAAAGAAAAATTTCCTGTAACACCAATTATCTTTTTGTAATAACATTAACAGTTCTTTAAAAAATTTTCCAACTTTCTCTTGGTTTTTTAGTAAGTTTACACCTCTTTATTTCTTTCTGGTCACTTTTGGTCATTTTTAGTTTTGTAAAGGCTCAACCATGTCACTGTAAGTTCAAATATATTAGCATGACACTGTGAATAATACAAACACTAACTTCTTAAGGCACTTTTCCCTTAATAATTAATTTCCTTAATAATTAAGGAAATAAGTAAAGTAGTAGTAATGCATGCATATATTTAAATAATTCAAGATATAGTTTTTAATGAAAAATAACAATTCTCTGCCCTACATATTCATATCTTAGCTCCAGTTCCCAGAGCCAACCACTTTCAACTCTTCTAACTGTAACCTCTATTATCTACTTCAGTATTTCTGCATAAACTACTTATGCTGCCATTAGTTTTTCAGGTAATCTACATGTGTCTTAGTTCTGCTCTATTCTCACTCTCAGAAATCCTGGGACCCCAATTCCTGGGTGGCTGGTTCTGCAGCTGCCCCCTCCTTCCAAGATTTTGTGGGCATCCCATGTTGGAGACTGTCTTCTCTTCTTTTTGACTTACTACTTTAAAAAAATATCTTGTCTTATCTATTTAGTAGGTGTCAGGAGGATATAGAGATAAAGCATATTCACCACTTGCCATGCTTAACTACTAGTCTCTAATAACTTTTTAATGAATTCAGTTAATTAATTAATTAATCATGATAAATAAACTAATCTCCGTGCTCAAAATTCAGAAGGTATAAAAAGTTTTAGAGTGAAAACACTCCTTTTACCATGGCCCCTGGCCGAACAGTTCTCTGCAACTAATGTCAGTGGTTTCTTGGACAGCCTTCCAGAGATACATTATGCATGTATGTGCAAATATATGAATGTTATTTAGTCCCTCTATACACAGAATTCTGCACACTGCTTTGTTCCCCTCACTTAGCAATACGTCTTGGAGAACATTTTTTATCTTTATATAAAGAGTTTATTTTTTAGTGGCTACATAATATACCATGATTTATTTAAGCAGTTCCCTGTTAATGTTCACTCATATATTTTCTAATATTTTGCTCTCATGACCAGTGCTGCAGTAATTAACCTTGTTTTTTTGTCATTTTGTAAGTCTGTTAATTGATTTGTAGGATAAATTCCCAGAAGTACAGTTGCTGGGTCAAAAGTACACCCATTTGTCATTTTGTTAGTCTGCTAAATTACCCTCCAGATAAGTTGTATAACTCACATTGTTCATTTTGGCAAAGTTTTAACGTGTATTTTTCTCATTACGAGTAACGTGGGTCATCTTTTCATATAATCAAAGCCACTTGAATTTCCTTTTCTGTGAATATTTCATCTATTCTTTGCCCACTTTTATAATGAGTGTTGTTCTTTATCATTTTTCAGAGGCTCTTTATATGTTAAGGAAACAACATGTGGTTGATCATATGAGTTGCATTTTTCCCAGTGTGTCATTTGTCTTTTAATTTTGCTCATAGCTTATTTTGCTGTGTAGACATTTTAAATTTTTATGTAGTCAAACATCAAACCAAATTAATCAAACATCAAACCAGAGAGGATTTTTTACAGGCCTTGAAACCCAGTGGAATTTGCCCCTTGGGTTTCAGACTCACTTGGGACCAGAGACCACTTTATTCCTTCCCATTTCCCCCAGTGGGAATGGGAATGTCTATCCTATCCCCATCCCTGCATTTTGGATCCAAGCATATAACCTATGTTCTAGTTTTGCAAGACCACAGATAGAGAGAAATTTTGTCCCTGGATGGATGAAACCCAGAATCTCATTCAGGCTTGATTTGAATAATTTAGATCATGAGGTTTGGGACTTTTTGAATTGATGAGATTTGAGACTTAGAGTTGATGCTGGAATTGATTAAGACTTTAGGTGATGTTGGGGTGGAATGAATGTATCTTGCATGTGTGATGCACATGAATTTTGAGGGGCCAGAGGATAGACTGTGGTGGGTTGAATAGTGTCTCCCCCAAATTCATGTCCACCTGCAACCTCAGAATATGACCTTATTTGGAATAAAGATCTTTTAAGATGTAATTAAGGTGAAGGTTGAAATGAGATCATACTGGATTAAGGTAAGCCCAAAATCCAATGAGAGTTTCCTTATAAGAGACAGAAAAGGAGACACAGAGAAGAAAGTGATGTGAAGATGGAGGGAGAACTTGGAGTGATGCATTTATAAGTCATGGGACACCACAGATTGCTGACAATCACCAGCAGCTAGGAACGAGGTGTGAAACACTGTCCTTAGACCCCAGAAGAAATCAACCCTGCCAACACCTTGATATTTTAGACTTCTGGCCTCCTGAACTGTGAGAGAATAAAGTTCTGTTACTTTAAGCCACCCAGTTTGTGGTAACTTGTTATGACAGCCCAAGGAAATGAATAAACACTAACCTGGAGTATAGGAAAAGGCAGAGAGCTGGCAGTGTATGGGAATACTGAGGGATGATGGTTAAAATCATGGCAATTTATAGGTTCACTCATTTGACAAATATTTACCCCCTGAAACATCTGAACTCCTCTTTGGTGCATATCTTGTATATACTGGGATATATTTATTACAGATATATTTATTACAATATGCTCACATCCTGGGATGCCTAGGTTGAGAAGGGCAAAAAGATGAGATGGTGAATCTTAGGAAATACCATAAGTAGAGCAAGCCTCAGGGAAGAGTTGAGGAAGGAAACAGAGAAGTGGTTGGGGACACAGATGGAAGACTGTGAAGGAGCTTTATCACTGAGGTCAAGAGGGGAATGGTTGGTGGTGGAAACTGCTGAGGGGGCCGTTTTGAGTTGGGAAGCCTTTTGGATTAGACCGTTGAGGTCACAGATGACTTATAAGAATGGTGAGAGCCTTGAGAATCAGAGTTAATGTGTTAAGGTGCCATTTTTTCAGAATCTCAGAACTAATATCTTCCTCACAGGTTGTCTTTTATTATCTGTCAATTCATCCCCCACAAAACATGGGCCAGTACTGCACCAGGTACAAGTGTACAATGAGGAACAAGAGGGCATGGTCCCTGCCCTCTTGGAGATTAAAGTGCATTCAAAGAAACAATATTAACCGATACAATTATGGAAAGTATTATTTTATTTCACCTGCAACAAGTGTTATGAAGGAAAGTGCATTGGGAACATATGAAAGGCCAATCTTACCTAATTTTCTGGGGGAACTGAATGAAGTAGCTTGTCATGGGAGCATGTGGCATATCTTATGCTTAATATGCACCAACTGATACTAAAAGAAGTCTTTTTGCTTTAAAGCTGAAGAAACTTAGGCCCAGAAAAGTTCAATGACTTGCAGTGTGTTGTTAGAAAAGCCAGGATTATAATTTAAATCTTAGTCCTCTTTCGTGTTCTTCTCTAAACTATACTAACTCCCATAATCACACAAACACACGCACACGCAAGTACGAATCTCTACCTATATCTATATCCACATCTATATCTATTTCTGTATACACATATATGATGTATCACTTATATTATTAAAAAGTATAGTTTATGAAATATGAGTCAGTTTAAATTTTGGATTGCACCCATACATGAAGAAAACATTGTATATAATCCTGTCTCTTTACCTATATTGTCATTGGCCACCCAGGTTCTTTCTAGAAATGGATGAGTTATACATCATTAATTATGGAGTGGTTATTTTATCTGTGGCCTGGGGATTCTCAGCTCCTGAGCCTTTAGGAAATACTCCAGTGATGGTGTTACCTTTGTTGGGGCTATCTGTGTCACAGGCTTCCCTGCAGGGCTGGAGAGGATTTTCATGGTGAGAAAATTTTATTTACTTGCACAGCCCTCACCCCTGGTGACTCTCATGGCTCCATTGCCCAGATGTCAGTTATGACGGTCTCTGCAGGCCAGCCAGGGCTCCTCATACTCAGTGAAGAGGTCTGCTCTCTAGCATTTACAGCCTCTCCTCTGAGTTGGGGCCACTCAGGAAATCCATGTTTACGTGTACAGGCAGTGCCTTCTCTTCACTGTAATGTTGTTCTGGAAAAAGCAGTTGAAAAGCAGATTGCCAAACAGCAGGTTTAATTTTCCCAATAATGTTATCATTGGTTCTTTGTTGGTGACCAAGGATTCTGCATCAAACCAGTCAAGAGGAAGACCAAAAGCAGGTCTGAAAAGCAAAGGTACAGCTATCAACCACCACTAATATTTGAGGTTAATACGTTATGCTTACTTCCAAATCTGGAAAAACAATCATAAATAGATTGTGTCCATTTTTTATTGCAAGGGGCATCTTATGCCGTAAGTAATACATGCAGGACATGAAATTTAACCTATGTCATTAGGCTGACAATATTTTTCTTACTGTGGAAAGGGAGAAAGCAAATGAATTTGGGGACCAGGTGCATCAAGTGTGAATTTTGGCTTTATTACTTCTAGCTAGATCACTTAAAGTTAAATCTCTTCTGAGACTTTTTTTCTTCCTCTGTAAACTGGGAATGATTTCTACACTAAGGGCATATTATGAAGATTTAAAGAAAGTAAAGAATGTAAAATATCTAGCACAGTGCCTAAGTATTTTTTTTTTTTTTTTTTTTTTGTGGTACGCGGGTCTCTCACTGTTGTGGCCTCTCCCATTGCGGAACACAGGCTCCGGACGCGCAGGCTCAGCGGCCATGGCTCATGGGACCAGCCGCTCCGCGGCATGTGGGATCTTCCCGGACCAGGGCATGAACCCATGTCCCCTGCATCGGCAGGCGGACTCTCAACCACTGTGCCACCAGGGAAGCCCCTAAGTATTGTTGACATTCAACAAATATTAATTTTCTTAACTCTGCATTTTCCCTTTATTTTTCAAATGTACAATGTCTGGAGGATGGTTTGAATGAGTCAGATCTCTGACAAAAACTACTTTGATAATTTTGAATGTCTTGTGGGAAGAATATTTTTAAAAGTACTAAGCTAGTTGTTTTTTTTTTTATCTCAAGTTACCTCTAACAGTTTCTACAGTTTTTGTAGCCCATGGTTAAATAATACATAATCTGATAGGAAAACACTGTTAATTTGCAAAAAGAAAAAAAAAAAACATGAGAGGGAAAAAATATTTCTTGAATCTGGATTTTACATGTAAAGAGCCAAGCCAGAAAAGTCCCAGCAAAGATTATTTATCGACCATGGATTAGAAGGATGGAAATAAGAAATAAGAGCAACTCCTGCCATACCAGGGCAGGGGTGGGAGGCATGTGGAAATACCCCAAAAGGTTTAGGAGATAGCAGGTAATAGATGCTAGGAAGTGGCATGGGAAGGATGTAACTTCATATTTGGCAAGGTGCATAGCATTTATGTCCATGTGGCAGGACAGTGTAGAGAAGCAATGCGAAAGGGAGATGCCTGGGTGAGTGGGGTGGGTGCGGGAGGAACCCTGATCACTTCAGCTTGGTGAGAGTTTCCTGGGCCCCCAGAGAGAAGTGTGAAAGAGTTGAGTGTTTTGACAGACCAGAGGGACTGTGGTTGGGCTGAGAAGGTCCTAGACTACAGACATCTTATGATCAGAGTCCATAGTCAATGGACATCAGTAGTGGAGGCCAGTGCCATGACCTCAAATCCAGTTTGGGGAATCATATCCAGCTGATACCAGTGGAGGGTGCCCAGAGTCTGGGGCCAAGAAGGTCAGTTAGGTTCTGGATTCCAGCCTCCAGATTTGATATTCCTCACTCCCTAACCCAAAGATGCCATGCTTGGGAGCTACCCCGCTTTCCCCTAGATGCCACTGCAGGACAGAAGGGGAGTGGAGAACCCTGAGTGGGGTAGAATAGTCCTGATACTGAAATTGAAATATGCATTGCTTCAGCTTATACCTTGGTGGTAAAAAAAACTCCTAAGTTTAAAAAAAAAATTAAATTTCTGAAAAAAGTTTTTTGGAGGGAAGGAGCATTTAGAAAGAAAATTAAATTCTGTTAGAAAAGTAGGGAATTCCCTGGTGGTCCAGTGGTTAAGACTCCAAGCTTCCACTGCAGAGGGTACGTGTTTGATCCCTGGTCAGGGAACTAAGATCCCACATGCTGCACGCTGCACGCTGCTTTTTTGTGGCCAAAAAAAAAAAAAAAAAAAAAATCCATTCCTGGCCATTTGATTTTTTGAGTATAATTTTTATACCTGCTCCAGGCATAGGACTTCATTCCTCCTAAGCTGATCAGCAAGAGGAGGATATCCAAACCCTTCATGAGTATAGTGCATAGCATCTTTTAGTATGAATGCCTGTTTACTTGCCTGTCTCCCCCACTAACACGAAGGAACCTGAGGCCATAACTGTATGCTGTTCACTTTCCCCAGTTTGGATAGGACTTGGCATATGGCAGGTGCTCAATAAATATTTGTAGAATCATTTAATGTCACTGGCTTTATTGCTGACACATGAGATAGATGTGCCTTTTAAAAAATAACTGGTAGGAATCTTTTGCATGACCAAACTGTACACAAATGCATCTATAAACATATATTAAAATTGAACCAGTCTCATATTAGGAAGGCTGAATTGAATGGAGCAAAGTGACCATCCTGTGTAAGCAATGAAGTTCCTAGAAATCACAGTGCTTTTTACAGAACAAGATTGCATATTACTATGTTCAATTTAAAATTAAAAAAAGCATTCAAGCTGTGCTAAATCAGATGCCATCTTATACTTGATTCTAGTATTGACCAGAATTGTAGGAACCAACAAGTATAAAATAACTAATAAAATTCAGAAAGTTCTGTTTACTAAATATAAGTGCTTTGCAAAGTACAGTAGGCAAACTAGTGGTGGAATATGGATAATTTTAGAGGCACATAGATGAACATCTTAATAGTTATTTGTGTGTTTTAATGAGTATTAGAAAAAATATGACCAGCACAAAAGCCCCATGATATCACAAATCTTATTGCTTTGGGTGAAGCTAAAGTAGATATCTGAGTATAAGAGGTATGTTGATTTGAAGAACAATGTGAAGTAAAGAGTAGCACAGGAGGTACAGTTTTGGCAAAAGGCACAAAGGAAGCACTGAGATCACAGAGGTTTGGCATGCCCAACATTAACTGTTTTTATTAAAAAAAACTTCAATTATTTCCCAGTTGGTTTATTTTGAAGTGGATTAGACAGAGTGGATGGATTGCCTGCTTTGTAGTTTCCTGGTTCTCATCAGGGGGTAATTTCCCCTGATGGAGCAAGTCAGGGGGCTAGAATCCTCATCTCTTACATGCAGAGGGTTGGACTGAGCCAACAGTTTCGAGACTATATTCCTTAAAACTAGGGTTCCATACTTCCTGATTTGCCCAGGGCAGTCTCAGTTTCCATCGGTTATCACAGCATAGTTATTAATGGAGTCTCTTTTCATGCTCAAGTGTCCTGATTTGGCAATATATCATATGGCCCCTTTACTTGGAGCCAACTCAAAGCACTCCAAGCAGTGGGTACAGGGCTGAGCATTAAGGAACATGAGCAGGCATTGCTCAGGAGCCCCTATTTCACATGGAGCAGTTATACTTTTATATGGTAGGGTTTTGCATAAGATCTCATTTGGGGGACAAAAAGAGGATTATAAAAATAACAAAAACAAAAACTAAAACTGCTTCACAAAATGAACTTCAAGTTCCTTTCTCTCTCCAGCTCAGTTTGACTGAATTCAGTGTATTCAGTCCCTGTGGGGCTGTCTGGAGATCTGAAAGTGAATGAGAGTGCAGTGATTTGCATCACTGTGTGCAAAGTCTCAGGAAACAGCAGGCTAACTTTCCAGTCCACTGTCAAGGAGGAGAAATAGCAGAGCATTGTAGTGTTAGCTTTTCTCTCCTAATCGCACTTCTTTTGATTCTAGGTGTCGCCAGCACCAATAGACTGAAGATGTCTGCAGAACATCAGCGTTCTTCCTTCACAGTTAAAACTCAGGT
This sequence comes from Aethalodelphis obliquidens, assembly GCF_003676395.1. Taxonomy (NCBI): domain Eukaryota; kingdom Metazoa; phylum Chordata; class Mammalia; order Artiodactyla; family Delphinidae; genus Aethalodelphis; species Aethalodelphis obliquidens. Next base: position 9,665,445 of record NW_020837989.1, read on the forward strand.
AACATGGCTTTGTGAGATTAAGATAATCTTAATCTCAGGACTTCTTTGATATTTCACATCTCTTTTTAAACATCAGTATATAAAGCTGTATTTCATAGGCCACAGGGGATAAAAATAGGGTCATGACAACACAAGACAATGTGTCTCTGGCTCTGCCTTCTCTATGGAAACATCAGTTGCTCTCAATTTTTTCTGTACAGTTTTAGGAGTCCCCAAGAGGAGTCTCCCATGTAATTCAGAGACTGGCTCTCCAATTGGCCAAATGGGGTCTGCCATTTCTCTTGTTGTGTTGATGTCTGGTTGCTAGTGTCCCTGCTGGTGGCAGTTATGCTACCAAGAGGGCCGGGGTGGAAAGAGCATCAGCATATGATATCAGATTCTGCTCACACAGAGTCATCATACTTCCATCATACTTTCATCATACTACCAGAAGACTCTGGCTTCAGGTTGCCTAGAACAAAATCCTAGCTTTGCCAGTTGGTAGTCATCCAGCTCCTCAGACATCAGTTTCCATGGGGGAGACAATGATACCTGCTTGACTGGGCTGTTTAAGAGAGACGATTGTGTAGAGTTTAGTACTTTGCCTTCATTAAATGTTAGTTATTTCTCTTATTACTACTATTGTTTTGAGTCACTCCCTCCACCCTTCTCTGGACCACTTCTCAGAATACTTTTTAGTGTCTCATGTAAATAAGTTTCTGACAGACCTGCCGCATAGTTCTTTCCCTTGAATCCTAATGAAAACACAGCTTAGGCTTAAGCTGTGTGTCTGCAAATAATTGATTAAATTCCAATCATTTAGAAGTTGAGCTAAGTATTTAAAAAGGTACTTTATTACATTTATTATATAAATTAACTTATTTGTTTATATTATTAAACAGATGATACAAGCACATGATATATTTAGGCAATACAAAAACATTTCCAATGAAAAATGTACCTCCTCCTCTCTCTATATCCTCAGCCTCACTGCCTTGAGGCAACTGACTTCAGCAGTTTCTTGCATGTTCTCCCAGAAGATTTTATGCACATACGCTGATGTACATGTGTGATTGGAACAGGTCTGGGTTTGCTTCATCATTTTAGTGTAATAAAAGTCTCAGTTGCCAAGTACGAAGATTGATAGTAAATGAAATCTGCCATGCTTGAGGGATTTGCCTTCCTTAGGGTAGTGTAAGACTCTTAGGAGGTTAAAGGCTATGGGAAGTGAGGAAAGCTGGGTCCTAATAACATTGCCGGCGCCCACCATTATGACTCCTGCTGTGGCTGCTCCATGCTGCTGGCCATTACTGGTCCTGCACATGGGCTCGGAGGTGGCTGTCATACCCTTTCTCTGCACTGAGCCAGGCTCAGCTACAGAGACCTTCCCTGCTTCTCTCAGGAACATATGGCTTAGGGTCTATGATCCATAGATATTTAGCAGTCAGTATTCCAGAAAGTTATCTGTAAAAACTTGTGAACCGCTACAATATTACTTAATCTCAGATAAGCTATCTCTCAGTTGGAGCTTTCCTTCTCTTTAATGCAAAGCCTGAGCTTCCATCCCTTCTGGAAACACTCAGAAGTATCCCCTACATGCCTAGAAAGGGCTGGTGGGATTTGTCTTCCCTAATCCAACAACTTTTGATTTTGGCTGTAAAACCAAGAGCTCCTGACAATCCTGTAGAGCAAGAGTGCCGTAAAATCCTGTCTGTGAGAAGAAAGATGTATTAGGAGCAAGGAATACAAACACAGAGACAGTTATTCCCTTCAAGTAGTTTACTGTCTAGAGTAGAAGAAAGACAAATGAAAGATTTTAAGCAGTGTGCAAAGCATCAGCGTAAAAGGATGAACAGATACAGTGAAACAGTGGAGATCTCAAAATTAGATTTGGGGAACATCCTGGAAGCTTCGTGGAAGAAGTGATGCATAGGTGCAAAATTTTTAAAACATCGTTTAAAAATAAGGCATTTTTGTGTAGCATGAAATGTTCAGACATCAGTTATATAAACTTGAGCTGGAATTCTGGGCTGTACCATTTGTCAGTTGTGTGACACTGGGCAGGTGATATGCACATTCTTTTAAAGTTTTGTTTCATCATCTATAAAATAGTGATGAAAATAGTACTGATTTCATTCTGTTATTGTGAAAATAACATAAAGCACATACAGTTCTTAATCTAGTGTCTGGAACATATTTACTATTCAGTAAATAACTATTTGTTATTACTTTTATTGTTATTATTTCACACATTAATCAGTATGTGATCTAATCAGATTTTCTAAATATTTGGCCTTCTCTGTATTTTCAGAAATATTACAGAAATGCTTCATTCTTTTATCAGAGGAGGTTTTGGGGTAGAGGTCACAAAATGCACTTGGGTGTATGAGGAATCTATGAGAAGGTGCCAGAGAGGAGGCTGTGTGGGACCCTGGGTGAATGCCAATCAATCGGGATTTTAATCTGGAAACCTCCCTGTAATTTGGAAATGACTCTGGAAGCCAAGGTGGGAAGGGGTGGGGCTGCTCTGGGATTTCAGCATCCCTAACTACTTCAAATCTCTTCCCAGCTTGAGTGCATTGCAACATCAACAATGAGGCAGGCGCCTACCCCACCTTCTCTGGATTATCTTCTCCATCTCCAGAAAAACACAAACAGAATGGAAGGAAGGAAAAGGCACAATGGGCAAAACATTAGGAAACACTTTCCTTTTAGAGTTTCTGGCAGCGAGCAAGCTTTTCTGTTTTGGGGTACAGTTATTTGGACATTTAAAATATCATAGGGTCATAGAAGGAAAGCTTTATGGAGATCTGACAAGACTAGTCCATCTGTCGATTTTATAGATGAGAAAACTGAGACCCAGACAAGTCCACAGAGGAAATGAAAAGAATCAAAGTTGATGAGATCTGGAATCAATTATCTGAGGGGTTTCTAGAGGGAAATAGCAAAAGGCTGACTGAGGACCAATGGGTGGTAATGTCAGGGGACACATTTTGTTCAATAAAGAAGGTTAATAACTTTCAAAGCTGCTCAGAGATAAAAAAGGATACCTTGGGAGGCTAGGCCACCACCTAATAGGAGTGTTTCAAAAGTTGTAGGGTGGAAGTGGTGAAGAGAGAAGAGGAATAGTGGGTCTGATGACCCTCTAAGAATCCTTTCAACTCTGAGCTTCTAATGTGTTTAAAAGCAGCCAAAGAACGTTAGGATCCTTTTTACTTGGTGATCCAGTAATTTACATTTCAGTAAATTCAGTACATTTCAGGTACTTTCAGTAAATACAAATAAACTTACCTGTATTTCTGGCTAACCCATGTTCTAGAGGTGGGAAATAGTAAAGAAGGGCATTTGGAGTTGAAACACTTATTGTCTGTATGCTTTTGGGAAAATCACTGGCATAGTCCCTGTGTCCTCATCTGGAAAACAGGCAGTTGTGTTGACTGAATAATGTAGCATATGTGAAAATGCTTTGCTAAATTGCTGAAATGATTAATAATACTTAAAGATGGAAAATAGCAGTGAAATATAGGACCACACAGGTTAAGACTTCTGTGTGCTGAAACTATTTATAAATATAATGATTTTCTTTCATAGCTAATTCAGGGCATAGCTAGAATTTCAAATGATTCATGACTTTTGTGTGTGTACAAACCAGAGATAATCCCCAGGTTTCCAGGTGAGAAGTTTTCTCTAGCTGGGAGGGAGCTAGGCAAGTAGGTCACCTTACAAGAGAGGAACTCTTGTAATCAGCTCTAGGATGACCAAAGTTTGTTGTGGCAGAAACTTCTTTAAAGTCTTTATAGTTAAGTTGAAATTTAGATTATCTTGTCCAACAATCTGGAGCAAACACCCTAGCTCCACCACTTATTAGTTAGGATAACCTTGGCCAAGTTATTTCAACTCTTTGAAAGTAGATATCCTCATCAGTAAAACATAATGGTTGTAGAATAGTGCCTGGAACATAGTAAAGTTTTAATAATTATAAGTGGTTGTTATTATTATTGTTGTTGTTGTTTATTTTATTATTAGAAGTTAGTGCCCAGAAAGGAGTCAGGATTTGTCCAGGGCCACACAGTGAGGTGTACACTATGAATAAAATCCATTTTTTTCCCTTGCAGATTATTTCTTTTTTCAGTACAGCCCCTTTGCTTTCTAGCTAGCAATCTGTGTTCATAGATTTCAGCTTGTAGAGGCCATTAAGCTACTGATCAAATTCCACAGCCCTAACCCAATTTCTACCAGCTTCCACTTGTACATCAACAGTCTCAAATCCTACTCAGACTTGTCAGTGCAGCTTAAGTCCGGCCACCTCCATGAAACCTTCCAGTATGTGGCCCAGAGAAATATTGACAACCCCCTACTTGGAAGCAGTGATCTTAAAGCAAGTCCAAGTCCTTTTGCAAGACCTGTCACTTCCCCTCTCTGGACTTTTATTTCCCCAGTTGTAAAATGAGAAGGATGTAAAAGAGTCAATAAACAGTTGATTGCTGACTGGGGGCTGGGCAATGTGCTAGACGACAGAACAAAAGATGATTTAGACCAGCTCCCTGTCCCCAAAGATTTTATAGTTTACTGCAAGAGACAGGAGAGGAAATGTGAAGTTGTATGGACTGTTATAAAAGTCTCTGCTCCCCAAGCAGTAGACTCTTAACAGAGATTTGAATAAGTAGGTGGGGAAAAATGAATGTACCAAGAGTGTGGGGAGTTAGAAAAAGTGGTATTCAATTTAGGTCTTCTTAACAGGGAAGGAAAGAGGAAAGGAAAGAAGGGTAAACAGCATGTACAAAGGCTCAGAGGTATCAAGGAGTAAAATAAAGTGGTTAATTATGGCAAAAAGTTTTGTGTGCTGGGGAAAATTTAGGGAGGGCAGTGATGGCAACAGAGGAAGTAGAGGAAGATGAAATTGAAACTGGTCTCTTGTCTCCCTCATTAGACTATTGGCGAGGGGAGGACAGAGATCTCAGTCACCACTCCTTCCTTTTTTGTTTTGTTTTGTTTTGTTTTTCCAGCAAATAGGATGTGAACAAAAACATTTGGTGAAAAAAACCAAAGGAAAGAATCATATGCCATGAGAATTATATGCCATGCTCTGGCATTTAGACTTCCTCTTGTCCAAACAGGGGCTCTGAAAGTTGTTAAACAGAAATAACATAATTAGATTGGGTCTGTGGAAAAGATGGGTAGAGGACAAAGCAGGGTAGAGGACAAATAAGAAAAGATTGAGACTGGAAGTAGGACAATGTGTCAGGAGACTATTTCGCTCATTTGGGAGAAGGATAAGGCTCTGAAATCAGTGGAGGTAGATGAAGAGAGGAAATTTAAAAAAAAAGAATTGCTGGGACCTGGGAGCTCGCTGGTTGTGGAGAGTGAAGCAGGCACGAAGCCTCAGGAATTATTGAGATTTCTTTCATTGGAAGTTGGTGAATGGTATTCTGTTTGGCCTTTTGGGTAAAAGTTACTAGTGAGTCGTCTAGGAAAATGTGGCCTCGTAGGCAGTTGATATCTAAGCCCCTTCCAGGTCTCTCATTCCAACCTGTTCTACCTAATTTCAACTTTGCACTGCCATCTTTCTAGTAAATGTTAATAATACATCTCGCCTGGACTACTGCAGCAGTCTCCCAGCTGTTTCACCCACATTAATTCCATTCTCCGTGCAGCGGCCAGAATACTTCTGAGACAAAAATATGATCATTTTCTCTTTCCTTAAAGCACTTCAGTGGCTCCTCATTACAATGTATCATTCACAATGTCCTAGATACAATCAAAATTACTAACATACAAAGAGCAGGAAACTGTTGACTCCTACTTGAGAAAAAAGGCAATCAAAGGAGACTGACTTTGAGATAACCCAAATGTTGGACTTGGCAGACAAAATTTTAAAGCAGCTATTATAACCATGCTCAGAGATGCAAAGTTAAGTAATTATTGTAATTAATAGACAAATAAGAAATCTCAAAAATACTATAAAAACTGAAAATTCTAATAAAACATTTACTGAATTGACTTAACAGTGAGGAGAGATGACAGAAGGAAGAGTCAATGAACTTGAAGACAGAGCAATAGAAATAATTCAATCTGAAAAAAGAGAAAAAGACTAAAAATAATTTAATACAACCTTTGCAAATTTTAGGGATCATATTGAAAAGATGAATATATAAGTGGAATCCCAGAAGGAAAGGATTGAGAGAATAGAACAGAAAAAATCTTTGAAGAAATAAATTTACAGATTCCAGAAGAACAGTAATCCCAAATAGAATAAATACAAATAAGACCATATCTAGGTACATCGTAGTCAAACTGCTGAAAACAAGAGATAAAATCTTGAAATCTGCCTGAGAAAAGTGGCACATTCTATAAGGGAATAACACTACATATCATCTCTGACTTCTCATTAGTAATGATGGATTCCAGAAGAGAGTGGAACTACATCTGGAAGTGCTGAAAGCAAGGGGAGGTGGGTGGGGGAAACAGACAAACTTCTCAACTTGGAATTCTACATCACTAAAAACATCCTGCAAGAATTAAGGTGAGGGCTTCCCTGGTGGCGCAGTGGTTGAGAGTCCGCCTGCCGATGCAGGGGACACGGGTTCATGCCCCGGTCCGGGAGGATCCCACATGCCACAGAGCAGCTGGGCCCGTGAGCCATGGCCGCTGGGCCTGCAGGTCCAGAGCCTGTGCTCCGCAATGGGAGAGGCCACAACAGTGAGAGGCCCGCGTACCGCAGAAAGAAAAAAAAAAGAATTAAGGTGAAATAAAGATGTTTTCAGATAGAAGAAAACTAGAGAATTTATCACCAGCAGACCTACACTTCAAGGAAAACCAAAAGATGTTTTCCAGGCTAAAGGGAAATCATACCAGACTGAAACATGGTTCTTGCAGTAAGAAAAGAAAATATCAGAAATGATAAACATGCGGGTAAATATTTTTTAAAAAAGTAATTTTTCTTCTTAACTTCCTTAAAATACATATGACTATTTAAAGCAAATATTGTAACTTTGAATTGTGGAGTTGCTAACATTTATGTATGTAAAAACTATAATAACTATAGCATAAAGGACAGTGTTGGGGGTGGGTAAATAAATGTATATGGTTACAAGTTTCTTTCATTTAACATAAAGTAACACAATATTAACTCTAAGCAGACTGAAATGTTAAAAATATATGTTGCAACCACCTAGAGCTACCACTTGAATAATGAAAATAAAACAATAATAATGCAAAGGCATATAGCTAAGAAGCCAATAGATAAAATGGAATTCTAAAAAAAAAATATTAAATTATCCCTAAGAAAATCAGGAAGGGAAAAACAGAAGAACAAAAGACGAGTGAAACAAATAGAAAATAAATAGTAAAACAGAAGGCCTAAATCTCCATTAGCATGTTGACTCCATAAAGACAAAGACCGTATTCATTTTTATTCATGATTTATCTGAATGAGTAGGTGAGGGAGTGAGTGAATAAACGTATGCTCTGAGCAACAGCTCCTCCAGTCCTGGGGTCTCCTTGATGACTTCTTGTGATAAACAGGACATATTATACATTTGTTGATGTTCTGCTCGCCAGAAAGTTTTCAACAATTTGGGTTTGTAATTCTTCGGGTAACTTCTTGAAATATATGGAAAGACATGGGCTAAAAGTTGAATTGGGTAATCCTTTATATTGAAATTCCGCAAATCTACTTGTCAAGAAAATCAGTCCCATTTCTCTACATGGAAACCTGGCTGTGGACAGTGTTGCCTAAGGAGGCCCCCCAGGATTTGGTGGGTTACTTTGGCTTTTACTGTGAGACATGACTGTTGAAAACTAATAACAAATAATTTAATTATATGATTGATTTTCATTTGGAGGGGATTCCAGCTGTAGGGAAAAGTAGAAAGTCTCGAGTCACGTTCAAGTATTTCATGGAATGAGAATGAGAGGCAGAGGATTCTTCTAAGGACCAAAATAGTCTAAATTTTTCTGAAATGATGTTTAAATATTGATACTTGGAGACTTTTTTTTTTAGTACTCCAAGGACCTCTTCTTTGGAAGATAACTCCTAACTGATGAGTTCCCACTGAGGATACAGTTTTCCTATCAAAAGTGAGGGGTGGACTGAATGACTAATACATTTAGCAACTATTTGTCAAATATTGATTGTGATCACTCAAGATTTTAATTTTTTCTCAGCTGAAAAAAATTATGCTTAATGGGGGAACTCACTTTAACAGAAGCCAGATAGAGTATAAAGAGAGCAGATTGGGAATGGGGGGATGGTCCTCATTCACCAGTTATTTATATGATGTCTGCTTTCTCAAAGGAATTTTGGGATTCTGTGGGAGACCTGAGGTCAGAAAACCTCACTTTCACTCCCACTCTGCCACTTAGCAGCAGGTTACGCTAAAACAAACCACATGACTTCTCTGAGCCTCCGTTTCCTCCTCTGTAAAATGGAGAAGTAATAACATCTTTTCTACAGACCTAGGATGAAATGAGAAAATAGATGTGAAACAGTGGAGCGCTGGATGAGTATGAGAATAATCACAACCAAGAAGAAAAATTTTATATTTTTTTCTTTATGAAAGAAATTACATTTTAAATTTGTTTGCCTTTTTACTTTTATGGGGCTTGAGGCAATACTGAATACCTTGCATGTTCACTTTGATGTCTTCTATAATGCTTTTATTAGTAATAGTGCCATGTTAAACAGCAAACCAGTCAGTAATATACCCAAACACATAGGGAACTAAATATACAATAAAGGGAGTATTTAAAATCAATAGAAAAAGAAGGATTATTCAGTGAACAGTTTGGGGAGGCATAAAGTTCAATTCTTACCCTTATAAATTCTATGAGAATACAAAATTTAAATGTAGAAATGAAATCATAAAAGTACTAAAAGAAAATATTGATATATATTTAAAAAATCTTGCTTGGAGTGAGGAAATTCTTTCAAAGCAGGACACAGAAACCTAGCAGCTATAAAATGTGTGATTCATTTACCCATATAAATGCCTGCTAGGCAGAAAAATAAATTACAACACATAAGAAAGATGGTATGCTATTTTTTTCTGTTAAAGAGCTATAACAAGTTTGGAAGAAAAACAATGAAACTGGTTAAATGATATGAACAGGAAATCCACAGCAAATAAATAAAATGACTTCTAAATTTATGAATGTGTTCAACCTCATTCATAATTAAAGAAATGTAAATGAAAACACTGAAATGCCATTTTGCCACTCATAAGGTTAACAGATATTGAAAAGAATGGCAATATAGCAGAGATTCATCTTCATATGCTATGTGTGTGAGAGTACAGTTTGGTGCAGCTTCTTTGAACAACAATTTGGCAAAATCTGCCAAACTTCTAAATGCCCTTCCTTTGGACAGCAAAGATGTACGTACATGATCATTTATTATAATAGTTTATTTTGTAGTAGCAAGAAGCTGGAAAAAAAAAACCTTTGTTGTTCATTAGTAGGAAAACTATTAAAAATTTATGGAACATCTGTATAGTAGAAAAACATGACACCATAAAGAAAGAATGAAGTAGAACTTTATTATAGCTCTAAGGTATATTGTTACGTGATTAGAGCAAAATCCTAAACAGCAGGTACGGTATGTGCCCTTTGGGTTATAAAGAAAAAAAAATTTTTTTTTGCATATTTATATTAGTAGTCCCAAAGGAATTAAAAGGCAACTGCTAAACAAATGTTCTTTAAATGGATTAATTCACTTGCTTTAATCCATGACATAATAGGCTCTGGCTGCCTGTGAGGAAGACATACTTTTCAAGGCTGGAATCTCCTCTCAGCATTCCTCCTCATTAATTTTTAATGTGCTCAGAAGAAACATTCATACACACACACACACACACGTGTGCGTGTGTGTATATACGACCCTTTAAATAATGAATAAGGAAGAAAGGAAGAAAGGAAGGAAGGAGGGAAGGAAGGGAGGGAGGGAGAGAGGAAGGGACTTGGTCTAGCAACATACATGGTTAGAACCTTAAGATACCAGATGTAATTATGCCCAAGGAAAAACTTTTGACTCAAAACTTAAAATTTTTGAAAAATTTTTAAGCAGAGATTGATAACAGTTAAGACCAAATAGAAATAAAAAGTGTGCCTCATGTGTTTATTTTATTTAACATTTTGTTTCTCAAGAACATTTATTTCCTTTTTAATGGTTATGACATTTTAGTAAACTCTATAAAACATGTTATTCTCATTCTTGGTTTAGGAACTTTAGGAACTCTCTCCATCTGGACAGTGAAATTGAAGGTACTGCATCACCACTTACCTTGCTCATGGATAAAATACCCAAGAGAAATCCTGAGAATATTTTGGGCAGAGCTTTCCGTGGAAACAATTAGATAACATTAGCAGACAGCACACAATTTGAAAACTATCAAGTATGGAAATATAGACAAATTTCAGTAGGTGTTATGAGTAGTAGGAATGGAGTTGGGATCGCTGTGGGCTGGAACCATTGGCTGGGTTTTCATAGAGGACTTGGCAATGAAAATAGGACTTGGAGTAGTTGGGAAGAATTTATAGAGAAAAATAACAATGGAAAGGCGGGTCAGGAGCACCAGCAAAGACAGAAGAAAGGCACAGGATGTGCTTGAGACCCAATAAGAGAATTCAAATGACTGGAGTACAGACTGTGAGTGAGGAAGGCAAAGCAGATATGATAGGCCAGGCTCAGGACTTGCATGCTGAGGAGAGATGTAGCCATGTGGAAGCTATTGGAAGTTCTTGTGTCTAGGACTGACATGAAGAAAGTGTGTAAGGAAGATTAGCTGTATGATGGGTAGATTAAGAAATGGAGGGACCAGAGGCAGGAAGAACCATTGCAAGGGTCTTGTAGGGCTACGACCACAAGGAGAGAGCCAGGAGTAGGCAGGTAGTTCTGGAATAGACGCTACCACTATGATTTTCAAGCTTGGGATGCTGACCAAGCCCTGCAAAGGAAAAAACATTTCTTATGGTTCCCAGTGTTGACATGTTTCTTTTAGTATAATGTTATCTACATGTACATAAACGTAGGAATACCTTGTTCATTTTATAGCTTGTATACAACTAAAATGACAAAAATAAAGTTATAAACTGAATGCAAATAAAATGACAAAGTAACTACAATTTAAGTGGACAAATTTAATTACATATGAAAGATAGTCCTGTTTGGCTGAAAGGAATTCTCTGCTTACACCTGCTCTGACAAGGTCCTTTGGAGTTTGATTTGTCTGTACTTACTTGAGCCTCAGATCTCCCATCACAGGATTTCTATTTGCATTGTTGCAAAACTTTTGTTCCATGAAGTTCTGTGATGTCATTTGGCTTTCACTTGCTGTGAAGACATCACTTATTCATTAAGACTTCTTTTTTTTTTTTTTATTACCCACGACAGCTAAGTAGTATTACTTGAGGCCAACGCCAATTTGCTTACAAACACAACAAATACAGGCACTTAAATCTCATAAATAGTAATGCAGGTGACCCAAGTATTAAAAGTGTTTGAATGGTTATAAAAGTCAAAGGAAAATTATAACATTATCATAGGATGCCCAAGAATTTGTGGGTCTCTGAGACTCCACTGAGAAGTAGAATACCTATAGAAAGGTTTCCTGGGCTTACAGCCCCTTTCTAAGGGAGCTGCCTTTTCTAAGCCTCTGCTACTTAAGTGACCATGTCCTGTGCCTTATCACCCATTGGCCTTTCCCCACCCCCACCCTCTCTGGCCACTGTGGGTTGGGTCAGGAAGGGAGGGTGCACTTGAGCCAACGATATGCAATCCACTGGCTAGTCAGTAGCCAGAAATTTTTAGACAGCAAAAAGAGAGTTGGCTGTATTTCATCCCTCTCACTTCTCTCTCCCAAATATGGAGAGAAGTTGCCAATTGACAACACATATGAATGCAGAAAGGTGATGTCAAATGGGGGCTAGAGACCTATGTTGCCCATGAGCAAAGTGAAGTTATGGGGAAATGGACACTGAGCATTCTGAATCACTCCTCAGTTGCAAGTATCAACAGAGCCAGCACAAGTTATGTTAATCAAAGAAAGGAAATATCATTGCTCCAAGATGGGCAGGTCAATCATTTCACCTGGACCAAGTTTCTTTCCTTCCAGTGGTTCTACTTTCCTCTATGATTGCTTCATTTCCAGATGCCACATGATGGTAAGAAGGAAAGTGGACACACCTCTCCACTAAACAATAAAAGTCTTCTTGTATCTCGTTAACTCTAACCAAGTCTATAGGCCCATCCCTGAAGAAATTTGTGGGACCTCCAAAGTCTAATACTGTTATTCACGTGCCCCATCCTGAGAGTGATAAATGGTGTTGTCAGATCTTCTTAAAGTATATGGACTGAAAACGGGAGTGTGTTCCCCAGAGGAGGACTAGGACAAGGATGGAGGGATGTTTGGCAGCATCATTACTTATCCACTACACATCTTGTCTCTGCACCCAGTTTCTTTGTAAAATGATAATAGTAATCCTGCTCTGCGCACCACTCAAGATAGTTGTGAAAATGAAATGAGGCAGTGGGTATAAACACATTTCTAAACTATAAAATACATACAATATGAAATAATATTGTTTCAAGGGCTTGCTATCCCCCCTTGTCAGGTACACAAGAGCATAATCGAGCTGCATGGGCACTTTTCACCCTACTGACTGCAGCTTCAAGTTTCCTGGGACCAGTTCCTCTTGCAGGATTCAAGGGTATTCCCCTTAGTTTATTTTGGGCAGCACATGTGGTTCACAAAATGCAAATATTGCTATTTTAATGGCAGCTGCTAGAGGTTTACGGAGTCATTAATTTTAATAGTCTGAAGGCTTTCTCATTATCCAAAGTCTTTCGCTTCACAGTTAGAAGGCATGTACAACTTGCATATTTACTGGAATCTGGACTGGCAGAGAATGATTATAGCTCAAAAGAGGAGGGGCACTCTAAGAAAGCTGACAGTTTCTGCATGTTAAAGGCTTCTTTGATTTTGAAATGTATGTGATTCAAAGAGCCAAAGAACACTATACTCTTTGTGTGTCTTCTTTTGGACAGTGCACAGTTTGATGCAAGAGTTGTTAGGGTAGATTGGTGTTTAAATAAGCAACCCCTCAGGAGGGAGGGTCAGTGGTGAGAGGGGCAGCAGACTTGGAGCGCAGAAAAAACTCTCATGTGGCAAAAATAATAGTTAATCAATAGGGCCTACTTGCTGGGTTTCTTTGATGTGAAAACTGAGCCCAGATATGCCTGAAAGAAGCTGGAAACTAAGGCATAGATGGAGCAATTCTGATTGGACTTTGTGTTCTAAATTGGAAAAATGTAGGTGAACTTCTTGGATTTATATCACTGTGTTGAATACAAATCCCATCCTCAATACCAGGAAAGTTCAATATGCACTTTTGGCTGTATTTTCTGTATAACCTGTGTCAATGTAAGGATTATGGAATTTGTTATTAGATAACATTTGGAGGAAGATGGCTTGGAAATACAGCAATTACTGTACAGTGTGCAGGCCACTCGGGCAGAGTGCCTTTGTGTGAATAACAAAATGGCATCTGCTCCAAAGGAACCAAGAACAGGAAAGCTCTTTCTCCTCTGGGCTAACACAGTGCTTTACCAAGGCCCATGGCTGGCCCTGGCAGCCCTCTTGGCTGGGGTCCTGTGTGCAGGCACAAGGGTATACACACTCCCAGGGAGAAAACCTGGCAAGGTATGTATCCTAGTTTGCTTGAATTAGGGGGAATAGGAGGGACAAAAGAGTCACATTTGTTGTTTTAATCAGCATTTTGGGGGCATCTCCTTGAAGCAGAGTTTCTTAAGGAGGGGACTTAATAAGAATTTACTGAAGATACATTTTTAAATTTGGGTGCATAATTCTCAACCCGAGAAATTCCTATTTAGGATGTCTGGGTTAAGGGCTAGACATGTGCATCTTGAAAATACTTTCTGGAATATGCTGATGCTCAGTCCTGATGTCATCAGTTATTTTCCTTTGGGGTTAACTGGATGTTCTCTTTCCCTTCCTCACTGAGTTCAGTGGCTCCTTGATATGTGGCCAGATATATCCTTGTGAGAAACCACTACTCCCCACTTAGGGCTCCACTATGATGTCATTCCTGCCTCTTCTGAATTCCTTCAGCACTTTGTGTTGCTCACACAATACTTATCTCCATGTTCTGTATTGGAGTTATTTATGAACGTGTCTTATCTCCTAACACACAAGTCCCAAAAAGGCTGAGACTCTGTGACACCCAGAGGTCACCCACTGGGGCCCTTGGATTGCATCCTGTCTGTAGATATGTTTTCCTTGGCTTAGAGTATTTAAAACTTTTTTGAATTACTTGCCAGCTTTTAAAATCATAGAGGTATTCCTCCCACCCCTGACTTTCCCCCTAAATATAATGACCATTGTGCAATAATTTTTCTGTTGAAATATCTGAAGTCCTGTCAACACAGGCCCCACATTCCTGCATTGCTGCTATTGACTAGAGCTGAGTAAGTTTCCCATTTCAAATGGGGATTGCACTCTCCAGTTCACTACAGTCCCCACCACTCCCTATTGTATTACACTAGACTGCTTCTTTCATTAACCTTTCTCTCCTGGCACCTGTTAGGCATTTGAATTTGTAACCCCATTAAGCATTTTTGATTTCTTCACAGTATCTGACTTTTTTAGATGCTTCATAAATATTTGTCACATGGCAAAATGAAAGTCTAAACTGCTCCAGGGGTATGGGTGCTTAAGTGGACTTTTTTCTCTAAGCTGCCAGATAGGAGTTCATAAGAAGAACAAAAGAGTATATTATATTAGATTTTGTATTGTGGTTTTCCCCAGTCAAGAATTATGAGCTTGTTCCTCATTTTCAGGAGCTTTATCTAAATCTCTTTACTTACCAGTTGCCAAGTAGCTAAGCAATCCTCCTCAAGCTAGAGGAAATTGATACTAAACATGGGAATTTGAGTGAGCAGGTTGTTCTCACCCAGTCTCTCCCTGAATTTTTCTGTGTTAACCTGCTATTTGTCAGGGCTTTCAAAATTGGCTTTATGTAAATCTCCACTGGAAAGCCCCTTGGGCTGAGCAGTTCTTGTCCAGGAGTATCCTTTTTTATGGCTGCCAGGATCATCATCATGGTTTTTAGGAGATATAAATGGAATAGTGCTTTCAGTGCTGATTTCTGAAGTAGCAATCTCACCTCCTTAGCTCTCTAATTAAAATTTCTCAATGTCCTCCATTCCCACATCCTATATAGGATGTGAACCACTTGACAAAATTTTAGGAGACATGTGAGAATTTTATTGGTCTTGTGCTCAATTTTCTGGTTACCTGTTCTTAATGGCAAATGATACTGTCTTTCTGTATATAGTATTGACAATATTATTAAGCTTTCCTTTAAAATATTTTACATAAAAGTTAAGTTTATTGAAAAAAAATAAGGAAGTAACAGTTCTGTTGGAATGAGGCTGTGGCAGAAATGCTAAGTTTGCTATGGGTATGACACATGTTTGGGAAAGACTAAATTTTAAGATAAAAGTCTGAGGCCCTCTGCAAACAGGCCTCAGCTCCCACCAATGTCTTTCCCCCTTTTCCACTGTACATCCTAATATAACAGGAACATTTTACTGTTCCTCAAATATCCTGGGAGGTTTCCCCACCTTTCAGAAATGGTTTCACAACGGTTAAATGTCTTCTTCCTGGAGAGCATTGGGTATTCTCTCTGCTAAAAGGATCCTCTGGGCCCCCACTCCCACCTCACCATCTTGTTCCTATGACTAATGGTTCTCATCCTTCATTTGCAGCTACAATGCATCCTCCTCCAGAGTCCTCACTGGACCACCCTATATAATATAGGCGTTGCCTCCTATTTCCTTCACAGCATCCTACCTTTTTCCTTCCCAGTTCTTCCAAAAAACTGTATTTAAAAAAAAATCTATTTCCTCTCTTGATTAGTAAATGTCTCTCTCACTGCATTGTGAGTTCCTTGAGGACAGGGCCCTTGTATCCTGTTCACTGCTGCATCCCTAATGGCCAGGAGAGTGCCAGGCACACATAGTTGCTCAGTAGATATTTGACGAATGAGTGAATGTTCTTCCTGCCTTTGTACCGTGGTGAATTCCTTCTTATCTTCAAGGTCCATCCAACCCATGAACTACTCACCTGAGGACTTCCTGCATCTTCCTCAACCAAGACAGAATAGTCTCTCTCCTATCTGGGTCCACAGGCATCATCTCCACATGACCATTACAGTATCAAATACATTGTATTATAGCCAAATACATATAATCAAATACATTGTATTATAAAGGTCTATTTATCCAAAAAGACTGTGTGCTTCTTGAATACACAACGCCTCCACCCTGGCCCCACCATCTAGTATTCATCCTCTATTTCTAACCATGATGCTACTCACACCAAGGGAAACCATCTCCTTCTAATGACTTTGTATCCAGAGCTGACTGGGGTGGGAAGTGAGGAGGGAGAGCAAAGACAATGAGAAGACATTCTTGGTATTTATGGGATGTTCAAGCTAAGTATGCATGGCTTGTAGATGTGCCCATAAAACTATCTTAATAAAAGATGTTATTTCTTTAGAGAATTGTTTGACTTAAGGTAAATCCTCCCACTCAGAAATCTCCAATGTGATGTTTCCATCTGCAGAAAAAACTGAGCTTTGCCAACTAGTGGTAGAAATCATGAACTGCAGACATACATTCATTTTTCATTTATTCTCTTTCTCCCGCTCAGCGTCTATTTATTGACCACTTAGTATGTGCCAATAATTGATGCAGAGAAGTCTCTGTCCTTATTTAGTTATTCATATATTGATCACTATCTATGGGTGGTGAATCATGTTGTTTGGAGCTTTAGTGTCTACAGGTTTAGATAAACAGACCCAAGGGAAGCCAGGTCTATTGGTGCAAAGGCCAAACACTGGCATCTCGGGGCTCATGCAAGTTGATTTTTAAAAATATAAACAAGTTGGAGAGACTTACACACACACACACACACACACACACACACACACACACACACACACAGACAGACAGACTACATGGACTTCTGGCTTCTCTGGCAAACAGTGCCCTGCATTCTTGCATTTCAACAGTTGGCTGGAGCTGAGAAGAAGCTTGTCCTTCTAGCTGGGGTGACTCCATCAGCCCCGCATCAACTGTCTCGTCCACTTACTCATTTGCGTGTGATCTCTTTTTGGACATATCCAGACACTTGGATTTTGATTCTCTACCTTTATTCTTAAAGAAGGACATCTCCAAATCTCTCCAGTACTTCCAAGAAGGCCCCTCTTTCCAGTAAGTGCAATTATAACTGCACAATTATCAGTAATATGCTTCTTGATGACCCCTAGATTAAGGGCCATTTACTCCTCTGTGTTTCTGTCCTTAAGAAAAACCTCTTTGCTCAAATCCCGCCCCCTCCCCCCATACTTGATTATTTCCCTTTCCTACCTTGATTGGTGAGATAGAAGATTCTTATGGAGATGTTGAATATTTCTGCCACTTATTTGTTCAACAGAGACTTAATGAACATTTCCTAAGGGCTAGGGCTTCTGGTTCATATGGGAGATGTAGCTGAGTATGCAACACACATACCCTCATTGGGGCTGGCTATGTGGCCATCATAAAAGGTCCGTAATGCCATGGGAAAGTATACAAGGAATGCATAAAAGGAGTGCTGGACTTAATATAGGGGTAGAAATGGATTGAAAAGTGTCCCTAGAGAAAGTAACATTGAACCTCAACCCCCAGGATCAACAGGAATTAGCCAAGGGGGGATAAAACCTGCACAGATGCCCAGATTCAAGAACACTGTTGAGCGTGGAGAGAGAAATTCAGTAGTGCCTGTGAACTCTTTGCAGAAGCACAGACTTCATTCTACAGGTGATGGGGAGCAAGAAGAACCGACAGTCAGCGGGTAAATGTAAATGTTCACATCTTCGTTTTCAGAAGATCCCTCCACCGAGAAATCCATTTTAAGAAATTTGGCTGAGAGCTAGGGCTGCTGGTTCCTTTGAACACCTCCTAGTTCAGTTCTGTATGGGACAGTTTTGTGGTGAAGGACTCGGGAAGAAGCACCTTTGGCATCCTGAAGGCACGGTGCTGATGGCTATTGTCCCATCCCTGTAGCAGTTTTTGTTTTGCCCTTTAAATTCTTGTTTTTCTGTCTCCACTTTCCTGGGAGTTCTCTCTGTTTTCTCCGTAGTTCCTCGTCACTTTCCATGTAATTCAGGCATCTTCCTGGAGCTGCTGTGGGTTTGCGGTTGCCTAGAGAACCACAGCAACAAGGCCCTGAACTCCCCACCCACCCCAGGGAGCCCTTATATCAAAAAGTTAGCTTCAAAGCCTAGTTGGAAGTAGTCGATATGAAGCAAAAAGTCAACAAACATTTCCCTGGAGTCTTGGCACCAGAAGGTCTTTTTCTTTTTCCTTTTGCTCAATTCCCAGCTGGTTAGCAGCCTGAACTTCTGCCTACTCATCCGATCCCCATGGCAGCTACCAACTGGGCTGTAGTAGTGCCTGTTGTGGTAGGATGTGATCCTCCCCCCATCCAGGAGCCCTTTCCTTTTCTGACAGCAGGCCAGTCTCCTTTTAAAATGAACTGGTTTAGGTTCACCCCATCCAGGAGCCCTTTCCTTTTCTGACAGCAGGCCAGTCTCCTTTCAAAATGAACTGGTTTAGGTGCCTAACACACCCACATTCTGGTTTGAGCTGCTGTGATTGCTGGCTGTGTCATCTCAGGAAACTTATTCCACCACCTTGGGCTCGGGTTTCCTTGTTTATAAAATGGGAATGATAGTCCCTGTTCTGCCTACTTCACAGGGTTATTTTGGAGAGGAGAAAATGACTCTACAGATTATTCAACCATTTACAAAACAGTTATTGAGTTATTGATTACTCAGCCGTGTGCCAGCTGTTGGGGGATGAAAGCCCTTGTTAAACTGTAGCGTGCTACACAAATATGACATTCTCAGATGCAAATAATTCACTACCGACTGGGTCAGATTGGGTGTGTTTGTTCTGCTTCCCTCACCTGTCTTGCCCCCAGGTAGAAGCAACCACTAGCTACCCGAGTACTGCCCGCCCATACGCATTCAAGGCAAAGCTTTAGTAAGAGAGTAATAAATAGAAGATATCAGCTAGCAATCGAAAGATCTGTGGTGGCTGGGTTGTGTTTGGAAGCTTAATTAAGTCCTGCACCAGATGCTGTAAGAGGATAGTCAGCCATATTTTCCCTATTGCTCCAGCACTGAGAAGAAGGGCCCAAACAATGGACAAAGAGGAGTTAGTCCCTTATTCCAAAAAGAGTTTTCAACAGTTGGGGCCAGGACATCCCTCTCCCCACAAATCCTCAGGGCTTCCTAAAAGTCAAAACTGGCCTTCCACTGTGGGCCTTTCAGCTTCCTCCATCCTCCCCTCCAGGCTACGTAATAGAAGTCTAGGAGAGGAGAGGAAAGGAGAGTCATTACAGGGTCATCTTTGTTGGGAGTGAAGTGCTCATGAGAAGGTGTGTAAGGGTTAGGGTCCCAGTGGGAAACAGATGGGACCTCACATTAGAACAATCTAGGGAACGTTTATCTACAGAGAGGAACCACAGAGGCTGGTCAAGCAGGGGTAGTAGCAGCAGAGCTCTCACCACTTCTAGGCACAAAGAAATGAGGGGAAGGAACTGAAACCAGAACCCAGATGGAGAGAACCCTCTTTAGACCAATCAGAAATCTTTTTCAGTGGTTGGCCAGGGTATTGATGAGCCCCATATAAAAGTGACAAGAGTATTGGAGAGAAAGGTGAAAACATGAGAGCTATTTGGAAGGCAGACTTCACGAGGCTTGCAGATGGAATGGATTGTGAAGGAAGAAGGAGAGCGAGGAAAGGGAAACTTACAGGTTTCAGGCTTGGGCAACTGGGTGATTGATGGTGCTGTTAATTCTAATTGGGAATGCAGGATGGAGGTTGGGAGGGTTGGAGGATCTATGTTCAGTCTGGAACCTGAAGGTTGAGATGACTGTAAAGCATCTAGATGGAGGTGTCCAGTATTCAGTTGGATATGGCATCTGAGGCTCAGAAAAGAGACCCCAGCCAGAAATACAAAATTATACTATATGTGAACAATTATAATTAAATTTATTAAAGGCTGCTAAGTAACATGTACATGAGGCTGTGAAATCTAATGCTTCATAGGTGAAGAAATCAGTCCTTGGCATTTTGAAAAATTTTTTTTGCTACCACCCTGGAATTATGGCCACACCTGGAAAAGATAATACCATTATGCTGGCCCATGCTAATTACTGTCCACAAAATAGCCATTTTGTGGTAGAGGAAATTGAGGCCCAGAGAGATGAAGTATAGTATTCTTGCAAGTGACCAAAATCTCAGTTTAAACCAGCTTAAATAAACAAAGAAATTTATTGGCTCAGATCCAGGGGTGCTTTTTGGCTTCAGGCACAGTTTGATCCAGAGGCTCAGAAAATGTCATTAAGGCACAGTGTCTGTACTTTTCTGTTTGTTCTGCTTTTCTTCATGCATTTGTTGACTTCATTCAGACTGGCTCAGATTCATGAAAGCAAGATGGCTACATCAGCTCCAAGCCTCACATACTCATGCCTTTAAATCTAGTGAACAGATACCAAACTTTTCTCTCACAGAAGCCCTTTTACAGGTATCAAGTCTTCTCATTGCTCCAATCAGGTCCTGTTCTTAGCCCTGATCCATCACTGTGGCCAGAGGGTTAGGATGTGCCAATTGGATTGAGACAGTAGAGCTTACTCGAGAACTGGAAGAAGTGTCAGTCCCACATAAACATTAGGATTTCATAATAGAAGAGGGGTGTATCCACAAGTGAAAAACAGTGCGGTCACCTGAGAAGAGATGCTGGAGAGGGGAATAAACAATAACCATGGGAAGAAGGGACCTGTTTGAGGTCACCCAGCTTGTCAGCATCAAATCTAGAGCTCAGGTATTCACCCCATCTTACTTTCTTCAAACCCTACTGACTCCTGAAAGCTTTGTTTCCACCAGTGTTCCTAGAGACTTCAGGTGGTCAGAGGCCAGGAATGGGTTAATAAGAAAAGTAGTAGTACTAAAAAAAACATTAGAGAAGTCACAAGTCCTTCAGAATCTTCCTCTGGTCCAGGGTCACAAATTGGCCAAAGTTGTCTCCAGAGTAACAAAAGGAAAGGCACTGCCCCAAGTGGGCAGGCAGGAAAACAAGCTGGTCAGAAAAGCTGCTGCTGACCACTGCCCCAGCCCACACTCCCTCAGCCTGGAAGAAGTCAGACCATAAGCAGCCAGGGAACTTTCAAGACCTGCAAAGAGCCGGTTAGGACCAGTCCGCAGTGGTTTCTACACGCATCTCCAGTTCATTATTCACTGTCAAGTTATTCCATGTGACTTTATCACTCTTTTCTCTCTGTCTTTTCCAGCCTCAAAAAGTTTTGCTGCTTCTGGTTATTTTTAGCTCAGTATGGCCCTTGGGGATCATCAAATCCAACTCTCTGGTTTTGCAGAAGAGAGAAATGAGACTCAGTGTTTCTAAGTGAGTTATTAAGGCCACACACTTCCTATCAGAGTTGGTCACCCTACTTGGGTCTCCGGGCTTCCAGCCCATGGATTCCATGGCACCTGGCTGCTTCCAACCACCTGTTTGTGGTCTCCGCAAGGTGACCAGCTGGGCTGTGCCTTATTAAAGAGCCAAATGTGGTCCCAGCACTGACAGACACAGGTCATTTTTATCTTAGAAACAGGGTGGATTCCCAAGGAAGATTTGCAAGTCGATTTTTCAGAGTTTAGGAACAGTTCCCATAGAAAAAATGTTTTGTTTTATTAGGTTCTCAGTCTCACAAAGCCCACTGGACCTGAGATACCATAGACCAATAGTGAAAATTAGTTAATTCCTGTTTCTACTCTTAAGGGGTGGATACTAAACTTCACTTTGGGACTTCTTTACAGGAAAGCTTTAGGGGCCTCCACAGGATGCTTTTCTTTGGCATTTTGTTTGCAGCCTGGGGCCCACTTAATTTCTTTGCTCTTGAATGATGGCTTCTTTTTTTTCAGGGCTGGCGTCAAGGGTTTGCACTCTGTGTAGTTAGTTGTCCCCGGACCCACACTCAGCATGTCCTGTGTTTAGTTTAATGCTCTGTTGTGGCTATCTTGAAATTCTTAATAATTTTATCTTTGAACTTGTGTTTTGTAAGTAAAGTCCAGTGGGACAATGGAACATTCATGTGAGCAGAGGAGATGCATATGTAATATACGTGTCCACTGCTGTTCCTCACAGACCCATTTGCATACAGCATTCACGATGTCCCATGAACATGGAATTCAGCTGCACCCATGATGCATGGAAGTTCAGTGAAACTCACGTGAGTACCAGGCAAGTGTGTTATAGGTACCACTGAGAGGCCATGCTTCTGTTCAAGTCAGAACTTGCTCTGAAAACAGAAGGAAGACAGTAGCATCCTAAGAAACACGAGTGACCAAGGGTCCCCCCATCATATCCTTTCTTATTCATGTTACTTCTGTGTATTAGACAATACTTAGGCTGAAAATTAGGACACAGGAAGAAAGTATGTTTCTTTCCTATAGTTCCTTTCTTTTCAGTCCTTCCTTATAGGTAAGGTGAAGGTAGGCAGTGTTGGTAGAATGTACAGGTAACAAGAAGTGAAATAAAAGTTGAGTTAGTACTTTTGTAGCATTTCCATTGTTCTGGTAAGAAGGAAATACATATACATGTGTGAACTACAAAATACGTATTCAGCATATGAATTTTGGGGGACACAGTTCAGCCCGTTACAAGGGCTTTTACACTCTTTTTTTTTTTTTTTTTGGCGGTACGCAGGCCTCTCACTGTTGTGGCCTCTCCCATTGCGGAGCAGAGTCTCCGGACGCGCAGGCCCAGCGGCCATGGCTCATGGGCCCAGCCGCTTCGCGGTATGTGGAATCTTCCTGGACCGGGGCACGAACCCGTGTCCCCTGCATCAGCAGGCGAACTCTCAACCACTGTGCCACCAGGGAAGCCCTACACTATTTCTTTTTATAATAGCCTTGAGGGAGCAGCCAGTACACTTATTTTGTAAATCCATTCATTCACTAATTCAACAAATACTTACTGGGGACTTACCAATTGCCAAGCACCAGCTAGCTGCTAATGATATAATGACCAAGAAGACAGGCAGGTTCCTGCTCTTGTGGAAATTAGGCTCTAGTGGGAGACAGGCAAAAAACAATTAAGCAAATAAAACAATTACAGACAGTGGTAAGTACAAGTAAGATCCTGCACACAGTGCAGTGATAGAAAATAAAGTGGGTTAGATTTTTGATAGGGTCATCAGGGAGGGCCTCTCTGAGAAGGTGACAGTTAACCAGGTTTAAGCACTGAGGATTCCTTAATGCAAATGAGCTCAGTAGAAGAAAGAGTCAGCAGGGGAAACAGCGAGTGTTCCCATAGGTGGGAAAGAGCTTAATATGTTCTAGGTATTGACAAAATGCCAGTGTGTGGGAGCATAGTGTGTGATGTGGTGGTGCAGTGAGATGGCAGGAGCAGGAAGAGGCAGGGCTCTGGCGGCCTTGGTTTAGGGCTTTAGGATTGATTCTGAATGCAGTGGGAAGTCACAGAAGGGTTGCTGGCAGGACAGTGGCCTGGTCTGCCCTGCAGTGTAGAGGATGACTTGGTGGTGGGCAGGAGTGGGAGGTAGAGAAACTGAGTCCCGGAGGTGTTCAGTGACTGCCATTCACACCACTTCTAAAAGGCAGGGCCGGGCAGGTAGACACTGAAAGCTGGGACGTGCTTTCATGGAGGATACATGGAGGAGGGTGCCCTCTGCTGTTCCAAGTATTCTTTAACCCTCCTTTGAAGGCAGGTCTTCTAGGAAGTGAAGAAAGGAACCTCCCAGCTCTTGATTGTGAAATTCTCCAATCACATTTCCAAAATAGACATATCAACATTTTGAAGTGAAGAAAAAGAGGGGGTGAAGACCTTACCAACCAGAATGTGCAACCTTTTCAGTAAAGCTGGGTTGGAAATGGAATAAGCTGGCCCTTTTATTTTTAGGAGTAATTAGTCATGTTACTTTTTTTTTAAATTGTACATGCTCATTACAAAAAAAAATCAGGCAATACACAAGCATAAAAAAGCAGAAAATTACTCCAGATCTTACCACTCAGATGTAACAAGTAATAACATTCAATGAACATTATTTTAGTCATGTGCATGCATATAGATATACAGGTTGGATAAAAATGTCCTCTATAAAGATCCCTCTACAGTTAAAACAATTAATATAGCAATTTGAAAGACACAGTCATTTTTTTGTTACATATTTAAATTGTAGTTATATGGATATATTTATGGATATATTTATATAGATATATTATATAGATATAATATATATAGATATAAATATATATATCTATATATTTATATAGATACATTTATATAGATATATTTGCAAACATTTTTTTGCAAAGGGTCACAACCATTCTGCTCTGACATTATAGCAAGAAAGTGGTCAGAGACAATACTTAGTGACTGAGCATGACAGTGCTCCAATAAATCTTTATTTACAAAAGCAGGTGGTGGGCTGGGTTTGGCCCGAGGCTGTAGTTGGCTAAACCCCTACTACTAAAGAGAATTACTGTGCTTATTTTCCTTCCACCTCACTATTCCAGATTTTGCTTATAATATTTTCACTTTGTTAAGGCTCTGATATGTATATTCTTTTATGCTTCCTTCATGTCCACACACGATTAGCTTTAGCTGTGAAATTAAGTAAACTTGATGTTTACCTTAGTCCATTTGGACTGTTAAAACAAAAACACCCAAAGCTGGCTTACAAACGACAAGTATTTATTTCTAAGCGTTCTGGAGGCTATGAAGTTCAAGATGCTGACCTCAGTAGATTTGGTGTCTAATGAGGGCCCACTTCCTAGATGGTCATCTTTTTGCTGTATCCACACATAGTGGAAGGGGTAAGGGATCCCTCTGGGCTCTCTTTTATAAGGGCATTAATCCCATTCATGAGAGCACCACCCTCATGGCCTAATCACCTCCCAAAGGCCTTACCTTCTGATACCATCACCTTGGGCATTAGGATTTCAACATATGAATTTTGGGTGGACAAAAGTATTCAGACTATAGCAGCATTTCACAGTACTTCTCTTTTTCATCGTTTTTTCACTCATGAGTTCTTTATTTTATTTTTATTTATTTTTTTAAAACCCATGAAATATTAAGGGATAAATTTAATAAACTATACAATACACACAATGAATATCACAAAACATTGCTAAGTGAAATCAATCCTTAAATAACTGAAAGAATATAGCATGTTTGAGATTTAGAATACCCAATGTCTTTTTTTTTTGAATTTTATTTTATTTATTTTTTTATACAGCAGGTTCTTATTAGTCATGTATT
This sequence comes from Aethalodelphis obliquidens, assembly GCF_003676395.1. Lineage (NCBI taxonomy): Eukaryota > Metazoa > Chordata > Mammalia > Artiodactyla > Delphinidae > Aethalodelphis > Aethalodelphis obliquidens. Next base: position 9,690,836 of record NW_020837989.1, read on the forward strand.
TTATACACATCAGTGTATACATGTCAATCCCAATCTCCCAATTCATCACACCACCACCCCAACCCCCTGCCGCTTTCCCCCCTTGGTGTCCATACGTTTGTTCTTTATTATTGAGTTCTTTATTATTATGAGTTCTCTATTATTGTTCGACTCTTGTTCAGCTGGGATTACAGTTGATTCTTGAACAATGTGGAGGTAAGGGGCACTGACCCCTGTGCAGTTGAAAATCCTTGTATAACTTTTGACTCCCCCCAGACTTAACTACTAGTAGCCTACTGTTGACTGGAAGACTTACTGGTAATATAAATAGTTGATTAACACGTTTTGTATGTCATATGTATTATATACTATATATTCTTACAATAAAGTAAGCTAGAGAAAAGAAAATGTTATTAAGAAAATCGTAAGGAAGAGAAAATACATTTACTGTACTGTACTGTATTTATCAGTACTGTATTTACCATAAGTTTACATTATCTGAATTGTCTGTCAGTACCTACATTAATATTGTCTTATATGATACAAAACACTGTAGATGTTATACGTAATACTAAGACTAGACATCAAAAATGAAAAGATAATATGCAAAAGCAATTCATATTTATTTACAAGTATAACAATTCGTGCATTGATAACAAAGAAGTAGCAATATAATTGCTTTATGGTAGCCTAGCTTATACACTAATTTATAATGTTGTTATAAAATTTTTATGGCATACAGTATTCCAGTCATATGCATAATACAGTATTGGAAACATTGTTAACCTTTTTTTAAAAAAACACTTACCTGGGATGGTAGACCAATACGCAGTTTCTCCACTTATGGGAGAAAGAGGGGCAAACTATACAGTAATGTAATTCTTTGAAAGCAAAGTTATAAAACAGTAAGAAAACTAACATACTATTAATTTTATATTAAATATCCCTATATAAGGATAGACTAGTATCTACATATATTTTATGCATTCATGACATAACATTTCTTAATTGTTTTGATATTTCTAGAATACACAGTTTGTGACTTTTTTTTCAGATTTCCACAAAATTTTCCGATGTATTTATTGAAAAAAATCTGCGTGTTAAGTGAACCCCTGTGGTTCAAACTTGTATTGTTTAAGGGTCAACTGTATTTGTCAAATAGCTTTGCTTAGTTTGTTTTGTTTTAAAACGAGTTCATGGGTATTATATTTCCTGAACTCTTTCATATCAGAAATTATCTGTCTTTTATTTCCATACTTGGTAACACCCTGACTTGGTCTAATATTCTTGGGCACACTGCTCTCAGAAGTTTGTAGTCATTGCTCCACTGTCTCTGGGCATTGGAGTTGAAATGGAGGAGCCTTGAAACCCACCTGACTTCTTCCCCTCATGTGGCTGACTTGCCTTTATCTCCCTGAATGTCTGAAAGATTTTTTTCCCTTAACATTGAATAGTTTAACCAGGAAAGATCTCAATTTTGATCATTCTCTATCAAATTTTCTTAACCGAAGGTGTGCCCTTCTTATCTGTGAATACAGTTTTTCCTTTCAGGAAATTCTTCCTAGGTTATGTCTTTGAATTCATTTTTGTTTTTCTTTATACTCTAAGGATGTAATGTCTCCATGTTGGATGATTTTTTCTCTATATATCTTCTTTCATCTGTTCTTTAATCACACTGTCTTTTCACTCTGCAGTTTCGATGATTATCCCCAGCCGCTTCTCTGTGATGTTTTCAACCCCACTTTTCTCTCTTTTGCCATTTATAACTTATTAAATCCGGAACAACGTTGTTTCATTTCTCTGTTTTTTTCTTAGCTCTACAATCACTTCTTTCATCTTAGTCAATTGTTTTATGATTATTCTTTGAGGTCTTGTCTTATTGAATTTGTATCTTAATGAATTCTTCTCTATAATGAAGCATTGAAAGGGAATCAGCATTTCTCCTTTGGGTTTTATTTTCTTCCTGAGGGTTTTTGTTTGTTTGTTTTATCTTTGTCTTGCCTGATATATTACTCATTTTCATTGTAGTAGATTTGTATAATTTCTGTACTACTTCTTTTCATTTTGCTCACGTTTAACGATGAGTAACTTTGCTTTTAGCTTCTCTGAAGTGGTGTAGATGGATTCTCCTGAACATCTTTCCCACTTTAACTGGGACCAACTTGTCTACCCTGCATCACAGGATTGTTCAAGAGCTGAGTGCAGCTTTCTATTTACTTTTCAATTGACAACATCATTTTGAATTCCCAGTATTTTGTTGACTAACTCTGTTTTGGGAGATGGGTGTGACCTTAGGAGTTGTCCTCAGTCACATTGGAGTCTCTTTTCTTTTCATGGCTACCAAACCTAAAAGATAGTGGTTCAGGTGCTACTCTTTTCCTCTCTGGTTGCTGCTGATTAATTATTGGCCTTAAAGAAATAACAACTTCATCAGATGTGGGAAGAAGTTTCTGTGATCTTGTTTTACTCTGCTATCTTTACGTGGAAGTTGGGTGTTGAAGAAAGAGCCAAGTAAAATTTTGGAAGGATTGAGTTATGAAATGGAACAGACTAGATGAATGTTTTTTTTTTTTCAGACTTCAAGAAAGACTAGATGAATTTTAAAGTCGCATTTAGTTACATCTTCTGAGACATGACTAATATAACAGTTGAGGTCACGCAACCACTAAAAATTGTCAGGGGCTTCCCTGGTGGCACAGTGGTTGAGAGTCCGCTTGCCGATGCAGGGGACATGGGTTTGTGCCCCGGTCTGGGAAGATCCCACGTGCCGCGGAGCGGCTGGGCCCGTGAGCCATGGCTGCTGAGCCTGCACGTCCAGAGCCTGTGCTCCTTAACGGGAGAGGCCACAACAGTGAGAGGCCCGCGTACCGCAAAAAAAATAAAAAAAAAATTCTCAGGAAGTGCAAAAACAATTTAATGATGAGGCATTGCAAGTTTTAGACCGCTAGAGGGCAGGACTTGGCCACAACTTGAAGTAGTTCCATAATACAATAACTATTGTCAAAAATATTATACTGGATTTCATTTAAACTATTGTAAAAAGTGCAAAAAGGAAAAACAGTGAGGGGCATGGAGCTAGAATTATCTGGCAGACAAGAGCTACTCACTGGTAAGATGGATCCCATGTTTCTTTCTCTGGGCATCTAAATCCAACCCCACTTATGAGCTCATTTCTGTCAATCCCCCCAGTCTTCTATGTTTGCAAACTATTAAACCACACCCCAGTTCTTAGTCATCTGTGCTGTTTTCCAGCTAGAGTGCAGAAAGGTGAAATGACTTGCCCAGAGTTACAGCCACCTACCTTGTAAATGGTAAAGACCTGAAATGGAGCACCCCTGTATTCTGGGCTCCTGGGCCTTCTACGGGTTTCTCCAGTAGAACAAGCTCTTGCTTCTGATACTCTGTGTTCAGGATTGCAGCCTAAAGAGAACCAATGCCAGCAAGAAATAAATCAAAGTCCTCCCTTCAGCCCTAGTTGTCTGCAGCTCCCTGTGGCATTCTGCATTGTTACTCCTGACTGAGTCTTTTGTGGCCCAAGGATAAGCCTCTGTACAACAAAGATGATGGAAACCTGCCTTTGCTGGCAGCAGCGTAACATTTGTTTCTTAGACTAGATCTTATTGTTGTAAGTACCATTTGCCAATATGAACTTTCAGCTTCTTGCTCACCAAATTCCTCCTTATATCAATTGCAGTGCTTCAACAGGGAATTTAAGGCTCAGTTTTTCCTTCTTGGGCTGCATTCTTAGCCTCAAGTCATTAGTGAAATGTTTAATCATGTACATTTAAGATAAATGTCCACTCATCATTGTACCCAGGGAAGCTCTGAACCCACAAAATCACTCAAACCCTGCCAAAGATTTCAGGTTGGGGTATAAAGTACTCTGTCATAACAGATACTGGGAGTATCTTCAACAGGACTGCATCCTTACAGAGAAGAGGCATTTTATTTATTTACTTTTTATGTAGATTTTATTTGGTCTGTCCCAGAAAATCATGTTGTTTTCCTTGGGAAATACGTTGGCTTAAATACTGTCGTTAGGTTTTCACAAAACCAGATCCCTCCCAACAGGAAGCAGGTAGGTTTGATCTTTCCTTCATGATGAGGTGTAAGCATGAGCTATAGCTGGTGTGGTGCAGTTCATTGTGGGTTAAAGTGTCCAGTACTCCCTCCCCAGCACCTCCCCCCTATCTTTTACGCTGGAAAAAGATGCAGAGAATTACACTTTCTACCACTGGAGTTGCTTTGTTTGGACTCCAGCATGGGGGCAATGATATATGCTTATTGTTATTTTCCATGGTGAAGAAATGAATAGAGCCTCGGATTAAGGCGGGGGTTGGCTCCGCTTCCTCCTTTCTCTGGGGCTGAAGGGAGTAAAAGCTTGGACTTGGGGCAAAAGAGAAAAACAACAAAGCTCTCTTGGAGGAGGTGACCCAGTCCTTGAACTATACCTCTGTGTAGTGGGGAAGGAAACCAGTTTCAGACCTATAGATCCTAGGAGCTGTGCTGCTTAATATTGAGTTCAAAATTTCTTTTTCCTTGCATTATTCTCAAGATTTCAATAGTATTTTATCACTCATGTGCTGGATTATGGAGAATTAGGACAGGGCTTGTACCCTCCTGGTGTGGGCCATACCAAGACAGGGGGCATGTCCTTCAGGCTGTACCCTTTAACAAAGTCTTGTAGTGAGAGCCTGTAAAACAACGGTGAGATGGTGAGAGGTGACCAGCAGAGGGGTGCAAAGCGGTGGTCCATAGTGAGAGATGGTAAATGATGATCAAAGTGGATTTGTTACAATGTGGAATTATGCCCTGAGGATTCTCAGGAATAATAAGGAGAAGCCCCCCCACAATAAATATGGATATTTCATAATAAATAAATAAAATATAGGATAGGGCCCAGCAAAATTAGTTGGATATTAAGCAGAAGGGCCTCCCTTGAACACTAAAGAAACTTGAGAAATTGGGGGTACCTATTGTTAGGGCTTTCTTGTTCGATTGTCTGCAACTTTCCATTTCCTAAAATAAACTCAAATGAAGAAGGCTGGGACAGAGCTTCCCTGGTGGTACAGTGGTTAACAATCCACCTGCCAATGCAGGGGACACAGGTTCGATCCCTGGCCCGGGAAGATCCCACATGCCACGGAGCAACTAAGCCCATGTGCCACAACTACTGAACCTGCGCTCTAGAGCCCATGTGACATAACTACTGAAGCCCGTGTGCCTAGAGCCTGTGCTCCGCAACAAGAGAAGCCACCGCAATGAGAAGCCCACACACCACAACGAAGAGTAGCTCCCGCTCACCGCAACTAGAGAAAGCCCATGCACAGCAACGAAGACCCAACACAGCCAAAAATAAAAACAAATAAATTAATTAATTAAAGGAAAAAGAAGAAGGCTGGGATCACCTTTATTGACAAGTTCAAAGAAGAAAATGTATATTATCTTATGATCAATGTCTGGCTGGAGTGTACCTAAGGGAAAAACAGAGTGGAGTTCATTGCTAAGCAAACATACAGTTTAGCCCTAGAGGGAAATGCAAGATGTTTACGATGCCAAGAACAAGAACGTTAAAACTAGGAGCATATCTGCAGAGAATGGAGCCATGTAGGTAGTGCAAAGAGCAGCCTATTTAATTACTTTATGGTTCTAAAAGGTGATGGGAAAATCCTGTGTCTTAAATAGGAGTGAGTTTAGTATTACAGAGAGTTATAGATCTATGGAATGAAATGAGAATCTCAGTAAAGATGTGGCTAGGTGTAACAATGTATCCTATGCTTAAGTAAAGTATTCCATAGAAGGAAGATTGGAAAGATTGATGAATAATAAGTGATATTGGGAATAATTGGAGAACAATTTGGGAAAAAAATTATCTTAGAATGATACCTTATACCATGATATACTGGAAAATTGTTAAAATAATCTAGAATCTATTCCTCCTTCCTATGATAATAAACCTTAACTTTGCTTGGGGAAATAACCTCTTCTTTTGCATGTGCACTGTGGGTGGGACTATAAATCAAGGTTCATTGCCTTTTTCTGGTCAAGGGGTGGCTGTCACCCAAGTCAGAACAATCAGAGTCTGTCTCAAGAAACTGTGAACAGAGCAAAGGAGGAATATGTATTGAGTACCTACTGTGTGCCAGGCAGAGGTCCCTGCCCCCATGGAGCTTACGTTCTGGTGGGTGAGGAAGGGGGCAGAGGACTGTAAGTGCCCCTTCCTTTTGCTGCCATATTCCTTTTATGTCTGATGAGTGGTTTCTCCTGCCAAGATCCCCAGAGCTGCCTGGTTATTCCCTCTCCAAGCCAAGCTCATCAGCTTTCACTTCAATTCTGTAAATTCTCCCCAGTCTTTCCAGTAAATTCCTTTTTGGCTTAAATTATTCTGAGTCAATTTATTGCCTGCGAACATAAATGAAAAATAAATTTCATATGATTTAAATAAGTGATTTTCAAGCTTCAGAAGAATCACAGAGGGTGGTTAAAAATACACATTTCTATGATCCTTCTAGAGAAATTTTGATTAATTAGGTTTGTCATGGGTATTAGCGATGGGCATTAAAATAAACAAGCAAACAAAGGAGGTAATCTGGTGCAGATGATTCTCAGACCACCCTTTGAGAACCATTAGGTTTAAGAGTCAATTATGGGCTTCCCTTGTGGCACAGTGGTTAAGAATCCGCCTGCCAATGCAGGGGACACGGGTTCGAGCCCTGGTCCCGGAAGATCCCACTCCTGAGCCTGCGAGCCACAACTACTGAGCCCACGCACCACAACTACTGAAGCCCACACACCTAGAGTCCGTGCTCTGCAACAAGAGAAGCCACTGCAATGAGAAGCTCACGCACCACAATGAAGAGTATACCCTGCTTGCTGCAACTAGAGGAAGCCCGCGTGCAGCAACGAAGACCCAATGCAGCCAAAAATAAATAAATTTAAAAAATTTTTTTAAATAAAATTTAAAAATTAAATTAATGACGACAAAAGATTCAAAGAAATGCCAATAATGCACTGGCTAGGGTAGGCTGCAATTATCAGTCTCCTGCCCCACTGGTGGCAGTTTAATTGGGATTGAGGAAACTCTTGGAAAGCTATATTCCCAGAAATGACCAAGGTGTTCTTCTCTATTTTTGAGGTCCGTGAAACCTTTAATATAAGACTTCTGCTTTTAGAATTTATTGCTATAAAGGAATAAGTCCCAGCTCATCCCAAAGTCCAGCTCCTTCAGTCCTTCTGGCCTAAGGCTTGTTGTCTGTTAAAGACATAAGGGCCCAAGTTCCAACACTGCTCTATGCTAGGGCTGCCAGATTTAGCAACAATTAATAATAATAAAATATAGAACATGCATTTAAATATTATGCAGGATATACTTATACCAAAAAATTATTCATTGTTTATCTGAAATTCAAATTTTAACTGGACACCCTGTATTTTATCTGACAGCTTTACCCTAAGCATACATATCCCATCCTTTCTCTCCTATGAAGCTTGCAAAAAGACCCCCATTGAACAGTCCAGGAAAACCTCCAGCTCCAGGCATTAGTGGTACCTTAGATGCTTGATTTCTTAGAACCATAGAGCAAAGGCATGACATTTTTCAAACTTTCACATCTACTAACTCAACCAGGGACCTTTAATTCAGAAGCTAGGGTCACTTTTAGTGGGGTGCCTTGACTCTTGACCCTCAGACTCTTGACCCTCATATAGCCAACAATGACCCTGGGAGTAGGTGGATTCTTGACCAGCCAGAGATCAGTCCAGAGGAAGACTCAGTCACCTTCTTCAAACTTTGCATTCCTTGTGTGGTAAAGGAGTGTGAATAATACTATCTCCCTTCAGTGAAAATAAGAATATATATTTTCTTTTTTTGTGTGTGTCTGCAGAAACTAAGAAACCAGACAGATAAACAAGAGACAAATCAAAGTGGTTACCTGTAAGGGGTTAGAGTGGGAATGGGATAGACGGCGATAAAGATGGGGGTTACTTCTCAGGTATAGCTTTTTGTATCATTTTAGTTAGGAACCATGTGAGTGAATTATACACTTGAATAACCTCCCTTGCAAGGCTGTTCTGAGGATAAAATGTGGTCATGCAGGTACAGTGCCCAGCACACTCAGGGGTACTTGTAAAATGGTGCTAACATTATTTCCACCACAGCACCTTGAACCTGTAGGGGACCTGTTCCTTGTCTGGCACCTAATGGCGCATACACTAAGCAGTGACAAAAATCATCGACTTTGTTCTCAGGGAGCTCTTCTAATATTTATTTAAACCCTAAAGTTTGTGGTGACTCTTGCTTCCATGACTTCTGCATTCTTTCCTTCCTGCCTTGCTCCACCCATGTCTAGTCCAGTTTGGTGCTTCATGATTTCATTCTGGCGCACTACTACCCACCCATTTTCCTTCCACCAGTTAAATGCTACCTCTTCTTGGACAGTGCAGCCAGTAACTTGTTATGTCTTAGATGAAGCAACTCTAATAGCAGGTGTCAAGAACTGTACCAAGGGAAGAGTTGGCTCTGAGTGGATGTGGTCTTGTGGGAAAGCAATGAAGTGAGGAGATTTAGGAGGCATTTGATTAATACCAGTAATTTAGAGATTCATTTGCTATTACTGGATTCCAGAAACCCTTCAGGCTGACTTCATCCAGTTTCTGGGAGTGTCTCTCTGGGTCAGGATTTTTTTTTTTTTTTTTTTTTTTTTTGAGGTACGCGGGCCTCTCACTGTTGTGGCCTCTCCCGTTACGGAGCACAGGCTCCGGACGCGCGGGCTCAGCGGCCATGGCTCACAGGCCCAGCCGCTCCGTGGCATGTGGGATCTTCCTGGACCGGGGCACGAACCCATGTCCCCTGCATCGGCAGGCGGACTCTCAGCCACTGCGCCACCAGGGAAGCCCCTGGGTCAGGATTTATTTGTGATAAGATTCACTTTCCAGCAATGAAAACAGAAGAAAGGAAGAACAATAGAAAAACTTGTATTCCAGATTTATGAGAGGTGGCTGGGAAAGGAAAGAGATAAGGACTGAGGGGCTTTAGGGCAGGAGGTGTGGAAAATTCCTGGTGTGAGTAGCCCAGCCTCAGCATTCAAGATGGGGATACACATCTTCACTGGGCTGTTGCCATTTGTTTAATGGGTGATCCAAGTTCTTTCTGAACCTGTAAAATGAGGACACCAGAAGGCCCTGCATCCTTGGCCAATCATGGAACCTCAAATGAGTCTACTTCATTTACTGTAAATTTGTCTTAGCAAGAGCTACTCCTAGGAGTTAAATGAAATCATGAGCCAGTGATTGGGACTCTAGATTCAGAAAGCCGGGGTTATAATCCCACTTCTGCCACTTGCTATCTTTGTGACCTGGGGACAAGGTATTCAATCAGTTATTTTTTCCAGTTTCTTTATGTAAAAAACAGGAATAAAATGTATTGAGCACATACAGTTGTTGTAAGGACAAATAAAATGATCTATGTAAAACATGGAGAACAATACTTGGCAGAAAATAAGTGTCCAGTGAATGTTTCATGGAGTAGTGATGGTAATATTAGTAGTGAAAGGTAATGCATATAAAGATGGGTGCAAAGCCTGGCACATAGTAAGTCTTCCGTATGTGGTATCTGTTATTACTCCGGCTTCTCCTACCTTCAGGATCTCCTCACAACTGTGTCTGCCCCCAAGTTCTGCTCCAGCTCTAGCCCTTCCCTGAAACAGGAACTCCATCCCTACGAGCAGGTATGGACTGAGAGTAGTTTGGTGCCCTGTGGTAAGGGGAGTGATGCAAATGGGCATTTCTTGTTTATCATGGCTATGATTTTCAAGTCCTCAGGACTGTACTTGTGCCTGGTTTTCTGAGGTTATTACTGTATCTCTGCCACATCCAGAACCTGGCAGTATGTTCCAATCTGTCCAATAAACTGATTCCTCCTTCCTTTGGCTTGTTTAACCCTACTCGGGTCCTATTTCAAAGCTACCTGGGACTGTGATACTACCACTCACATGATGCAGAATATTCTCTGGGCATTGACACTTGCTACAGTGCTCAGCTCTCTGTATGAGCTACCTTGGATATCCAAGCCTGCTGAGGCTGGGTGGAACTGTCTGTAAGCCTGCTGCCCTCCTTTGGGGGACCAACTCCTTATTTAGCCTAGGATGCTCCTCTTGAGCTTTTTGTCTTATGTTTCCTGTCTTCCTGGTCCCAGTTCAAAAATGTTCATGAAACTTTCAATCATGGGGTTCTATTACCCCTTGTTGAACTCGAGAAGCATATTATAACTTCAAAAATAAGTCTCTGTGTTGTAGAAAAGGAGCATATGTCAAAGATACGGCAGGAAAGGTCTTGGGTCAGAATTTCCTTTGAAGCTCAATAATGTGGAGGTATCTGGAGAAATAGACTTACATTTTTGTTCACTCCATTTTTCTTTTAAAAACAGTTTTGGTAAGTATGTGCTGGCACCTAGCAAAATCTTGGGACTTCTCTCTGTCACAGTTTTTGTCTGTTGTTTTTTGTTTTTTTACTTTTCTTGGGAAAAAATGCAGCAAGCTCAACTATCAATGGAAAACCTTAGGACGTGGCATTTATTAAACAAATGTTGAAAACTAGTGCAAGTTATATTCATGATACTACTGTATTATGTTTCAGCAAGAAGTGTTGCTTGCTAATTTCATCCTCCAAGTGACATTTTAGAAGGTTTCATTGAATTGAGGCATTAAATTAGGATCTGGACATGAAACCTCTGAAAGTTTTGGCTTCTGAGTAAGGAATGTAACACTTAGAATACAAATTTGATTTTATACCCTGAAATCACTCTATCTTTAGTTTGTGCATGAATACATTTTTGAATTGCTCAAGACTTTCATTGCTAGATATGGAAAAACTGACTGTAATGAAAACTGGGTTATTTGGGTTGGAGCTATTATCTCTATTTAGGTATATGTTTGAAAATTATTAGCATAAAAAGTTAAACATGCATATTGCACAATGCCGTGAGTGATTCAGATTAATATTGCTCTTCTCTGCTCTCAATGAACATGCAGTTTGGTGAGGAGAGAAGCTAGGAATAAGACAATTATACTAATTCATGCAATTTGCGTTACCTACTAAAACAAGACACTTTTCAATAAGTAATGGAGATACAGAAATGAACAAAATAAAGTATCTACCTTTACAGAGTTTACATTATTGCTTAATAGGATCTTACTTAATAGAATTTTGAATTACAGGTTTCAGAGGAAGAGAATTTTTTTTTCCACCTGCGAACTGGTGGTTGAGAAAGACTTTTTTTTTTTTTTGCGGTACGCGGGCCTCTCACTGTTGTGGCCTCTCCCGTTACGGACGGAGCACAGGCTCCGGACGCGCAGGCTCAGTGGCCATGGCTCACAGACCCAGCCGCTCTGCGGCATGTGGGATCTTCCCGGACCGGGGCACGAACCCGTGTCCCCTGCATCGGCAGGTGGACTCTCAACCTCTGCGCCACCAGGGAAGCCCAGTTGAGAAAGATTTTGACATAGGGTGTGGAAAGGTTCAAGACTTAAGGAGTCGTCTTAACGAAGGCACAATGGTGTAGATATGCAAGATGTACCCAGAAAGTTTGGCTATAGTAAAAATTTTACTGCAATAATAAGTGGAAGCATGGACAGATTATGAAGGAACACACTTCTAATTTTCCTTTCTATAATGTTAAATCTAATATTTTAAACAAATCACTGAGCATAGGCAACTCCTACATATAAGTTTTAAGGAACCCAAGGATCAAAATTTGGAAACATTGGCCAAAACATCTGATTGCATTGAGAATTTTTCAGGTAGAGAAGAAAGTGGAAATGTTAATAAGAAGAAAGTAACCGATTGGCTGGTCTTCCATTTGATGGGGTTAACTCACCCTGGGTTAAAATGACCTTGGCAAACACAATGGTACTGATTAAATTCCTACTCAAAACTGGCATAACGAGAATTTTTACCTAGCCATGTTCAATTGGAGTTCCACCAGTCAGGAAAAGTAACATGTGTCTTTGACATGGGGCATTGATTCTTGATGAAAGAGTAATTTCAGACAGAAGGTAGCTAGGTCAGTATAGAATTAAAATGAAAGGAAGCTGAAAATTTTAAGCACCAAGCTGGAACATTTGATAAATTGTCATCTTCTCTCTGGGAAAAACTCTACCTCACTTTCTGATGAATTACAAACCTTCCCAGTGGGCAATACTAGTCACACTGACCATTCTTAATCAGAATTTCTCATTTTTAAAGACCCATTTTCTTGGGCTATGATAGAACTACATGTCAGGGATTATATTGCTTGAGTCATATTTTAGTCTTCTCCATCATATATGAGAGGCACCCTAGTTTAATCAGCAGCACATTCTTAGATCTTATTACTTCTGCAGATGGTAATCTCATCTGCTTCACATGGCTTCTCTTGGAGGGTGACTCATTAAAAAAAAATTTCATTGCTTATTTTCTTAGTATAAAAGTAATACACATTTGATGTAGGAAATTTGAATATAAACATAAACAAAAGGAAAAAACCCAAATCTTCTATAATTCCATACATACGAAAGGCAACATATTGTATATACCTTTTGATAATTTGCTTTTGCTACAATGATTTAAAAAATCTTTCTATGTAATTAAATATCCAGGTATGAGATTCTTTTCTTTTTATTGAAGTATAGTTAATTTACAATGCTGTGTTAGTTTCAAGTGTACAACAAAGTGATTCAGTTATAGGCATACACACACATACATATTCTTTTCCATTATATATTATTACAAGTTATTGAGTATAGTTCCCTGTGCTATACAGTAGGTCCTTGTTGTTTACCTATTTTATATATAATAGTGTGTATATGTTAATTCCAGACTCCTAATTTCTCTCTCACCACACTCCCCCCTCCACGCTATCCCCTTTGGTAACTGTAAGTTTGTTTTCTATGTCTGTGGGTTTATTTCTGCTTTGTACGTAAGTTCATTTGTATCATTTTTTTAGATTCCACACATAAGTGGTATCATACATTTGTCTTTGTCTGACTTACTTCACTTAATATGATAATCTATAGGTCCATCCCTGTTGCTGCAAACGGCATTATTTCATTCTTTTTTAAGGCTGAGTAATATTCCATTTTGTGTGTGTATATATACACACACGCACACACAACACACACACACATATATTTTATATATATATATATATATATATATATATATGCCACATCTTCTTTATCCATTCATCTATTGATGGACATTTAGGTTGCTTCCATGTCTTGGCTATTGTAAATAGTGCTGCTGTGAACACTGGGGTGCATGTATCTTTTCGAATTAGAGTTTTCTCCAGATACATGCCCAAGAGTGGGATTACTGGATCAAATGGTAACTCTCTTTTCAGTTTTTTAAGGAACCTCCATACTGTTCTCCATAGTGGCTGTACCAATTTACATTCTCACCAACAGTGTAGGAGGATTTTTTCTCCACACCCTCTCCAGCAGTTATTATTTGTATACTTCTTAATGATGACCATTCTGACTGATGTGAGGTGATACCTCATTTTAGTTTTGATTTGGATTTCTCTAAGAATTAGTGATATTGAGCATCTTTTCATATGCCTTTTGGCCATCTATATGTCTTCTTTGGAGAAATGTCTGTATAGGTCTTCTGTCCATTTTTTGATTGGGTTGTTTGTTTTTTTTGATATTAAGCTGTATGACTTGTTTGTATATTTTGGATATTAATCCCTTTTCAGTAGCATTGTTTGCAAATATTTTCTCCCAGTTCGTAGGTTGTCTTTTTGTTTTGTTTATGCTTTCTTTTGCTGTGCAAAAGCTTTTAAGTCTAATTAGATCCCATTTGTTTATGAGATTTTTAAAAAATAGCTACACAGTATTTTATTGAGTGCATATTCCCTGCTTTACTTAACAAATCCCATGTTGTTGTATATTTAGGTTAAATATATTAGGTTAAACGTTTTGCTGCATTGAACATTCTTGTAGTTTATTTTTACTTTTGTTTAACTTTCCCACTCAGTCATGGTTATTTTCATGAGAAGTTTCTATATGTAGAATTGCTTAGTCAGTCTACAGCCACATCTTAAGGCTTTTGCTACATATAGTCAAACTGATCTCTTAGAAGGTTGTATAATGTATATTCTGAACTGCATTGTTTGAGGATGCTTGTTTTCCTAGATGAAGTGTGTTCTTTTTGACTTTGTCTCCAAATTATGGAGTTTTCAAATTTAGAACCTATGAATTATTTTATAGATGGTGACTGTATGGGAAGAATAGTGAATTCCTGCCAATGATTCCTGCCAATGTTTGTTACATTTGTTAATAAAATGAATAAATTAGGTAAGAAAGTTGTTTTTAGAAACAGTAGTACCAAATTCAAAGTCTTTAGTACAATGGAAAGGACTGAATATCAACGTAGGTGACATGGCTTGAATTCTGGCTATGTATTCTTAAAGAAGTAAAATTGCTATAAGCTTCAGTTTTCTCATCTGTACAAAGAGCCTCCAATCTGCCTTATCTATTGGTAAGTGAAATGAAGACCATGTGGTCTAGATTGACTGATTCCATTCCCACTTAGAGGGTAGGCTTTGATTGATATAAGCCCAAAAGTATAATCCTCTCTCCCTTACCTGGTAAGGTTCAGGGATGAACAACCCAATTTATCCCAGTCAGCACATAGAATTTGCAGTAGATTATGCTATGTTCAAAGTATATCAAGCTCATCCCAACTACCGATGATCCGACCAAAAGATCTTACTCCCATCCCACTGACAACACACTTAGGCAATGATTTTCTTTGCCCCATAAAATGTGGGTGGTACTTTCATGTGCCACTTCCAGGTGGAAGTTTTAAGGGGCGGCATGTGGTTCTGCCATCACTCTTCCCTCTCCCACAAGAGTAATATGTTCTAGAAATGGGCTGCTCCTTCAGTCTTAGTCCCAGAATGAAGAGGACATGGATGAAGTCTCAGCTGTTCCATAACTGCCAATATGCAAGCTGAATGAGAAACAAACCTTTTATTGCTTTGTAAGTCGTTGAGGTCTTAGGGTTATTTGTTACCACGGCACAACTTAGCCTAAGCTGACTCATATACCATTTCTTGGGCCAGAATGAACATTTTTCAAGAGTGGGTGCCTAACCTAATTTGGTCCTTTAGGGACGAAGCTCAGGGCATTTGTGTTACATCTGGGAGAAGAGTCTCTCTCTTTCTTCAGATGCTGTAATATATAGTGGTGTCACTAAGAACTGCTGTAGCATTTTGTTACTATACTAGAAATCAGTCAGAGGAAAGAGCAGACAGAGCAGATAACACCAAGAGAACTGCAGAGAAAGGGAACAGGAGCCCCAATCTTAAATCAGTACCTGAAGCTGACCTACCTTTGAACTCCTCAGTTAAATGAACCAGAAACAACAAATTTCTTTTACAGTTTGAGTTTTCTTTTATTTGCAGCCAAAAGCATTGTGGCTGATTCAAATTTCTTTTGCAGTATGATTCAGAAGAACACAATTTGCAAAGCATGAAAATAGGACAGTACCATGAGATGATAATTTCTGATAAGTGCATGTGCTAATGGTGGTTGAAAGAGGACAAAGGTGAAACTCAGAAGGTTTCCAGAAGATGAGCAATTCTGAGATTAGGGTGCAATACAATTGTTCCACTATGAGGTGGAAGGTGAAATGAATGGATGGAGGATAGGGTGAAGAAGAGATGGTCCATGGTTTTATACATGCTGATTTCTAGAAGTCCTCTGTACCTTCCTGTTCTTACATTGCTAGTAGTGCTTCTCTCTGCCTTAGTTGACCTATAGGACTTCAAACACTGCCTGCTTAGCTAGATGTCCATTTCCATCCCACCCTGTTTTGTCACAGTCCATATACTGTGGCCTCTTCCTGGATAGGGGGCTTAATTAATTAGCATTTGTAAGATGTTTTAGCGGATTAGGGGTAATTAGGAAAGCAGAGCCAAGAGCTTTTATTACCTTCCTCTCTGCTGTCTCTTTTCCTGCCTCTTCTGAGGAACTGGCATTGATGTTGACTTGAATGAATTTGAACTTGTTATACTGTATCATTTCATTTTTCATTAAATAGATTCAGAAGTCCCCCAGGTCCCATATGGGAAACGCTTTCTAAGGATCAGTCATTTCTCCTGTAGACGAGGCAAATTCAGTGTTGATAAATAATCCAGGCTTATAATCGCCATAAAGGGCAAAGTGTCTGAAAGCTACAGGTGAAATCTGCTGGATTCTTACAGCTTTCTCTTACAAGAACACCCCCCTCCACTACCCGGCTTGGACATCGCAGTTATCCCATGGCTTCCATCTAGTAATTCCCTCCCCATTAATGCACCATGCTCTGAAAACTAGACAGTTTTAAAATGCTCTCTTTTGTTAACATCTTGATTAAATAATTTTTGCTGTGTCTTTCTTATTTTACCATACAGAAGATGAATCAGTTAGGAACTGTATTTGGGGGCTAGTAACAGAAACCTGAAATAACATGGTTTAACAAGATGGAGGTTTATTTTTCTCTCATATATAGGCAGTCTGGTGGCTGACTTTTTATAGTTATTACAGTTGTTCTATGACACAATCTGTGCCCTAAGCTTCTATCTTTTTGTTCTATCATCATTAGCATGTGACTTCCAATTTTAAGGTGCAAGATGGCCACTGCAGCTCCAGACATCAAGTCTATATTCCAGGCAGGAGGAAGGAAGAATGGGAAAAATGCAAAAGAGCCTCCTACCTAATTTAGCAGCCCTCCTGAAAGCCTTATCCCATACTTGCTTACCTGGCTACCCTTTTCATAATGTGATGCTGGATAAAGTAGTTTTGTATCAGTGCACATTGATGCCACCAACAAGATCAGGTTTCTATTATTAAGGAAGAAGTGATGATGGGTAATTATCAGCTTCTGTCACACCACATTCCTGAAGTATGTCTTAAGTAATAACTCTTACCTGAATAATAATTACTAATATTTGTACAGTGTATTAGGGTGTCAAAAACAAACCCTTCAATGGTCACGGCCTCTTGTGGTCCTGGGTGATTTAGAAGAACACAGAGACCATTTTATCCAGAAGAACATTAGGAAATTTTATTTGCTACAGAGTACCCAGCCATGACCCATCTGAAAGAGAGACAAAGGGAGAAACCTTCTCAAAGATTTTAATAAGTTCAAACATTATATTGACTTCCCTAGACGCCTCCTAGTAGTTTCACCTGCAGTTACTCTGGAGCAAAAGGGACAGAATATGAGGTTCTGGTGCTTCCTTTGCAGAGGCCCTGTCTAATCTCTTGCTCTTCCGGTTGGATTTATGTCATTTCCAATATCTTCAGCAGTGGGGTTTTTTTAAGGTGAGTTGCTTAACGTGTTAGTCATCAATTGGAGTGCATCCCAACTGGGGAATCAGGAGGTCATTGCAGAATTCTAGACCTGGGGCAACAGGAACAAAGCAAAAGATATTCATTGTGCAACTATCTGGCCATTGACAATTTTCAAAATTGTTCTGCCTTGGGGAGATAATGACAGATGGTTGTGTGTGGGGTGAATGGTGTGGGCAGTGCAGGGAAGAGACAAATAGAAAAAGACTGGACAATCTTCTGAGTTTGATGTAAGGAAAATACCCAGCAGATAGCAGGTTAGCAGATGCTCACTCAGTGTTAGTTCCCTGTGCCCTTTGTGGTTCTGGGACTAGGAAGTTTAAGAACTGTGAGGGAGATTATCTCACAAAGACATTTCATTTCAACTTATTTTTGTGCTATCACCTAGAAATAATGAGAGAAACTGAGGCAAAAGTACTGAGACCTTTTTCCTACCAAGGGTTAGAAAATATTTCCTCCACCATCTTCTTGGAATCATGTAGTATTTGTGGGTTAAACCTTACCCAGAAGCTGTTTCTGTCAGCAAAATGCAGCTTCCTTCTGTCCCACCACCCACTTCTTGCCCTGTTCTGTCTTTGTAAGCTGTTGTTTTCAGAGAGCAGAAAGCAGAACTAATACACCCTTTGATTCACTTCTGGTGTCTACTAACGAAGTTGTAGTTCAGGTATGGAAAGATGTCATTTTTCCTGTGAGGTCTCTTTGTCCTTGTCTTCTGCCGATGCTATCTTAGAACAGCCATCAGTATGCAAAGTTCAGAAGCAGTGTCATTGTTTGGGAAGAGCATATGGAACCTGAATTTCATTTCTCCCCTGGGACATATGCTGTAAAGGCAGATTCTAAAGATTGCAGTCAGAGTATGTATTGTCACACTGGAGAGAACTGAAAAATCCACTGAATGTATTTCAGCTTCATGTCAATCATTTTATATTTGAGTGAAAGTAGTGAGCTATTTGTTGTATATCACATTTAACAGAGGTGGTAAATACACTGCTTAATATCCTTCAGTGCATTCCCAACTCTTTGGAGAAAGTCTGAACTCCCTAATATAGTCTCTAAGACCTTTTGTGACCTGATCTCTGGCCATTTACCTTTTCAGCCTCATGTTTTACCACCTTCTAATATATACTTTATTATCTAGCCATATCAAGCAAATAATAATAATAGAAGCCCACACTTGGGGGCCAGCATCTATGCTGAACACTTAACATAAACCTCATATAGCTCAAAGTAAGAATCCCAGAAATAGGATTGCTGAGTAAATTAAGGTCTCAGGGGTATGCTCCTTATAGGCGCTTGTATACATTGTTCATTGCTGATTGTTGTTCTGTTCTTTTCACATTCCCTGAAACCATCATGTGTCTTTGATCACAGTTTCTACCAATGTCCCTTAGTTGGATTCCAAGTTGATGCGGCTGGGCTGCAGGGCCATTCTTCATACTGCGCCAGGTCAACCCGATTGCTAGCTCATCTGCATCCTCTGAGCTGCAGCCATTTCCTTTTTTTTTTTACATCTTTATTGGAGTATAATTGCTTTACAATGTTGTGTTAGTTTCTGCTGTATAACAAAGTGAACCAGCTATATGTATACATATATGCCCATATCCCCTCCCTCTTGTGTCTCCCTCCTATCCTCCCTATCCCACTCCTCTAAGTGGTCACAGAGCACAGAGCTGATGTCCCTGTGCTATGCAGCTGCTTCCCACTAGCTATCTATTTTACATTTGATAGTGGATATATGTCAATGCTAATCTCTCACTTCGTCCCAGCTTCCCATCCGCCCCCACATGTCCTCAAGTCCATTCTCTCCGTCTGCGTCTTTATTCCTATCCTGCCTCTAGGTTCATCAGAACCACTTTTTCTTTTTTTTTTAGATTCCATATATATGTGTTAGCATACGGTACTTGCTTTTCTCTTTCAGACTTACTTCACTCTGTATGACAGACTCTAGGTCCGTCCTCCTCACTACAAATAACTCAATTTTGTTTCTTTTTATGGCTGAGCAATCTTCCATTGTATATATGTGCCACATCTTCTTTATCCAGTCATCTGTCGATGGGCACTTAGGTTGCTTCCATGTCGTGGCTATTGTAAATAGAGCTGCAATGAACATTGTGGTACATGTCTCTTTTTGAATTATGGTTTTCTCAGGGTATATGCCCAGTAGTGGGATTGCTGGGTCATATGGTAGTTCAGTTTTTAGTTTTTTAAGGAACCTCCATACTGTTGTCCATAGTGGCTGTACCAATTCACATTCCCACCAACAGTGCAAGAGGGTTCCCTTTTCTCCACACCCTCCCAGCATTTACTGTTTGTAGATCTTTTGATGATGGCCGTTCTGACCAGTGTGAGGTGGTACCTCATTGTAGTTTTGATTTACAGTTCTCTAATGATTAGTGATGTTGAGCATCTTTTCATGTGTTTGTTGGTGATCTGTATATCTTCTTTGGAGAAATGTCTACTTAGGTCTTCCACCCATTTTTGGATTGGGTTGTTTCTTTTTTTGATATTGAGCTGCATGAGCTGCTTGTATATTTTAGAGATTAATCCTTTGTCAGTTGATTCGTTTGCAAATATTTTCATTCTGTGGGTTGTCTTTTCATCTTGTTTATGGTTTCCTTTGCTGTGCAAAAGCTTTGAAGTTTCACTAGGTCCCATTTGTTTATTTTTGTTTTTATTTCCATTTCTCTAGGAGGTGGGTCAAAAAGGATCTTGCTGTGATTTATGTCATAGAGTGTTCTGCCTATGTTTTCCTCTAACAGTTTTAGAGTGTGACCTTACATTTAGGTCTTTAATCCATTTTGAGTTTATTTTTGTGTATGGTTTTAGGAAGTGTTCTAATTTTATTCTTTTACATGTAGTTGTCCAGTTTTCCCAGTTTTCCCAGCACCACTTATTGAAGAGGCTCTCTCTTCTCCATTGTATATTCTTGCCTCCTTTGTCAAAGATAAGGTTCCCGTATGTGCATGGATTTATCTCTTGGCTTTCTATCCTGTTCCATTGATCTATAGATTTGTTTTTGTGCTGGTACCACACTGTCTTGATTACTGTAGCTTTGTAGTATGAAGTCAAGGAGCCTGATTCCTTCAGCTTTGTTTTTCTTACTCAAGATTGCTTTGGCTATTAGGCATCTTTTGTGTTTCCATACAAATGGTAAAATTTCTTGTTTTAGTTCTGTGAAAAATGCCATTGGTAGTTTGATAAGGGATTATGTTGAATCTGTAGATTGCTTTGGGTAGTATAGTCATTTTCACAGGGTTGATTCTTCCAATCCAAGAACATGGTATATCTCTCCATCTGTATGTATTGTCTTCGAATTCTTTCATCAGTGTCTTACAGTTTTCTGCATACAAGTCCTTTGTCTCCTTAGATAGGTTTATTCCTAGGTATTTTATTCTTTTTGTTGCAGTGGTAAATGGGAGTGTTTCCTTAATTTCTCTTTAAGATTTTAAATTGTGAGTGTATAGGAATGCAAGAGATTTCTGTGCATTAATTTTGTATCCTGCTACTTTACCAAATTCATTGATTAGCTCTAGTAGTTTTCTGGTAGCATCTTTAGGATTCTCTATGTATAGTATCATGTCATCTGCAGACAGTGACAGCTTTACTTCTTCTTTTCCAATTTGGATTCCTATTATCTCTTTTTCTTCTCTGATTGCTGTGGCTAAAACTTCCAAAACTATGTTGAATAATAGTGGTGAAAATGGGCATCCTTGTCTTGTTCTCGATCTCTGAGGAAATGGTTTCAGTTTTTCACCATTGAAAATGATGTTGGCTGTGGGTTTGTCATATACGGCTTTTATTATGTTGAGGTAGGTTCCCTCTATGCCTACTTTCTGGAGAGTTTTTATCATAAATTGTTGTTGAATTTTGTCAAAAGCTTTTTCTGCATCTATTGAGATGATCATATAGTTTTTATCCTTCAGTTTGTTAATATGGTCTATCACATTGATTGATTTGCATATATTGAAGAATCCTTGCATTCCTGGAATAAACCCCACTTGATCATGGTGTATGATCCTTTTAATGTGCTGTTGGATTCTGTTTGCTAGTATTTTGTTGAGGATTTTTGCATCTATGTTCATCAGTGATATTGGAGTGTAGTATTCTTTTTTGTTTGTAACATCTTTGTCTGGTTTTGGTATCAGGGTGATGGTGGCCTCATAGAATGAGTTTGGGAGTGTTCCACCCTCTGCTGTATTTTGGAAGAGTTTGAGAAGGATAGGTGTTAGCTCTTCTCTAAATGTTTGATAGAATTCACCTGGGAAGCCATCTGGTCCTAGGCTTTCGTTTGTTGGAAGATTTTAAATTGCAGTTTCAATTTCATTACTTGTGATTGGTCTGTTTATATTTTCTATTTCTTCCTGGTTCAGTCTCACAAAGTTGTGCTTTGCTAAGAATTTGTCCATTTTTTCCAGGTTGTCCATTTTATTGGCATAGAGTTGCTTGTAGTAATCTGTCATGATCCTTTGTACTTCTGCAGTGTCAGTTGTTACTTCCCCTTTTTCATTTCTAATTCTGTTGATTTGAGTCTTCTCCCATTTTTTCTTGATGAGTCTGGCTAATGGTTTATCAATTTTGTTTATCTTCTCAAAGAACCAACTTTTAGTTTTATTGATCTTTGCTATCGTTTCCTTCATTTCCTTTTCATTTATTTCTGATCTGATCTTTATGATTTCTTTCCTTCTGCTAACTTTGGGGTTTTTTTGTTCTTCTTTCTCTAATTGCTTTAGATGTAAGGTTAGGTTGTTTATTTGAGATGTTTCTTGTTTCTTACGGTAGGATTGTAGTGCTATAAACTTCCCTCTTAGAACTACTTTTGCTGCATCCCATAGGTTTTGGGTCATCATGTTTTCATTGTCATTTGTTTTTAGGTATTTTGTGATTTCCTCTTTGATTTCTTCAGTGATCTCTTGGTTATTAAGTAGTATATTGTTTAGCCTCCATGTGTTTGTATTTTTTACAGTTCTTTTCCTATAATTGATATGTAGTCTCATAGCATTGTGGTCAGAAAAGATACTTGATATGATTTCAGTTCTCTTAAATTTACCAAGGCTTGATTTGTGACCGAAGATATGATCTATCCTGGAGAATGTTCCATGAGCACTTGAGAAGAAAGTGTATTCTGTTGTTTTGGATGGTATGTCGTATAAATATCAATTAAGTCCATCTTGTTTAATGTATCATTTAAAGCTTGTGTTTCCTTATTTATTTTCATTTTGGATGATCTGTCCATTGGTGAAACTGGGATGTTAAAGTCCCCTACTATGATTGTATTAGTGTTGATTTCCCCTTTCATGGCTATTAGCATTTGCCTTATGTATTGAGGTGCTCCTATGTTGGGTGCATAAATATTTACACTTGTTATATCTTCTTCTTGGATTGATTCCTTTATCATTATGTAGTGTCCTTCTTTGTCTCTTGTATGTCTTTATTTTAAAGTCTATTTTGTCTGATATGAGTATTGCTACTCCAGCTTTCTTTCAATTTCCATTCCATGGAAAATCTTTTTCCATCCCCTCACTTTCAGTCTATATGTGTCCTTGCTTTGAAGTGGGTCTCTTGTCAACAGCATATATATTGGTCTTGTTTTTGTATCCATTCAGACAGTCTGTGTCTTTTGGTTGGAGCATTTAATCCATTTACATTTAAGGTAATTCTCGATGTGTATGTTCTATTACCATTTTCTTAATTGTTTTCAGGGCGTTTTTGTAGGTCTTTTCCTTTTCTTGTGTTTCCCACCTAGAGAAGTTCCCTTAACATTTGTTGTAAAGCTGGTTTAGTGGTGCTGAATTCTCTTAGCTTTTGCTTGTCTGTAAAGCTTTTAATTTCTCCATCGAACCTGAGTGAGATCCTTGCTGGGTAGAGTAATCTTGGTTGTAGGTTTTTCTCTTTCATCAGTTTAAATGTGTCCTGCCACTCCCTTCTGGCTTGTAGAGTTTCTGCTGAAAGATCAGCTGTCAACCTTATGGAGATTCCCTTGTAGGTTATTTGTTGCTTTTCCGTTGCTGCTTTTAATATTTTTCTTTGTATTTAATTTTTGATAGTTTGATTAATATGTGTCTTGGTGTGTTTCTCCTTGGATGTGTCCTGTATGGGACTCTCTGTGCTTCCTGGACTTGATTGACTATTTTCTTTCCCATGTCAGGGGAGTTTTCGACTGTAATCTCTTCAAATATTTTCTCACACCCTTTCTATTTTTAAAATAAATTTATTTATTTTCAGTTTTACTTTACTTTTGGCTGTGTTGGGTCTTTGATGCTGTGCACACGCTTTCTCTAGTTGCAGCGAGTGGGGGCTACTCTTCGTGCAGTACATGGGCTTCTCATTGCAATGGCTTCTCTTGTTGCAGAGCATGGGCTTTAGGCACGTGGGCTTCAGTAGTTGCAGTGCATGGGCTCAGTAGTTGTGGTTCGTGGACTCTAGGTCACCGGCTCAGTAGCTGTGGTGGATGGGCTTAGTTGCTCTGTGGCATGTGGGATCTTCGTGGACCAGGGCTTGAACCCATGTCCCCTGCATTGGCAGGTGGATTCTTAACCACTGTGTCACCTGGGAAGCTCCTCTCAGACCCTTTCTTTTTCTCTTCTTCTTCTGGGATTGCTATAATTTGAATATTGGTGTGTTTAATGTTGCCCCAGAGGTCTCTGAGACTGTCCTCAATCCTTTTCTTTCTTTTTTCTTTATTCTGCTCTGTGGCAGTTATTTCCACTATTCTATCTTCCAGGTCACTTTTCCGTTCTTCTGCCTCAGTTATTCTGCTATTGATTCCTTTTAGAGTATTTTTAATTTCATTTATTGTATTGCTCATTATTGTTTGTTTGCTCTTTAGTTCTTCCAGGTCCTTGTTAAACATTTCTTGTATTTTCTCCATTCTATTTCCGAGATTTTGGATCATCTTACTATCATTACTCTGAATTCTTTTTCAGGTAGACTGCCTATTTTCCTCTTCATTTGTTTGGTCTGGTGGGTTTTTACCTTGCTCCTTCATCTGCTGCGTATTTCTCTGTCTTCTCATTTTGTTGAACTTACTGTGCTTGGGGTCTGCTTTATGAAGGCTGCAGGTTTGTAGTTCCTGTTTTTTCTGGTGTCTTCCCCCAGTGGGTGAGGTTGGAACAGTGGCTTATGTAAGCTTCCTGGTGGAGGGGACTGGTGCCTGTGTTCTGGTGGTTGAGGCTGCATCTTGTCATTCTGGTGGGCAGGGCCACATCTGGTGTTGTGTTTTGGGGTGTCTGTGAACTTTGTATCACTTTAGTCAGCCTGTCTGCTGATGGGTGGGGTTGTGTTCCTGTCTTGCTAGTTGTTTGGCATGGGCTGTCCAGCACAGGAGCTTGCTGGCCGTTGGGTGGAGCTGAGTCTTAGTGTTGAGAGAGAGATCTCTGGGAGAGCTCTTGCTGATTAATGTTACATGGGGTCAGGAGGTCTCTGGTGGTCCAACATCCTGCACTCGGCTTTCACACTTCAGAGGCTCCGGCCCGAAACCTGGCCAGAGCACCAGGACCCTCCCAGCTGCATGGTATGGAAGAAAAGGAAGAAAACAAACAAACAAACAAAACGAACAGACAGAACCCCAAGACAAATGGTAAAAGCACAACTAAACACACAAATATCACACAAAGAAACATACACACACACACTCACAAAAAGAGGAAAAAAGAACAAAAAAAGGAAGAGAACAGTGAAACCAATAAACAAACCCACAAATGAAAACAAACATCAAAAACTAAACTAACATAAACATAAAACCAAAAAATCAAATGCAGAAAGCAAACCCTAAGTCTACAGTTGCTCCCAAAGTCCACAGCCTCAGTTTTGGGAACACTCATTGTCTATTCATGTATTCCACAGATGCAGGGTACATCAAGTTGATTGTGGGGATTTAATCCTCTGCTCCTGAGGCTGCTGGGAGAAATTTCCCTTTCTCTTCTTTGTTCGCACAGCTTCTGGGGTTCATCTTTGGTTTTGGCCCCACCTCTGCGTGTAGGTCGCCTGAGGGCGTCTCTTGCCCACCCAGACAGGAGGGGTTAAAGCAGCAGCTGATTAGGGCTCTCTTGCTCACTCAGGCTGAGGAGAGGGAGGGGTACAGTAGTCAGAGGTGGAATGGAGGGAGTGCCTGTGGCGGCAGAGTCTGGCATGTAGTTGCAACAGCCTGAGGTGTGCTGTGTTTTCTCCTGGGGAAGTTGGCCCTGGATCACAGGACCCTGGCAGTGGTGTGCTGCACAGCCTCCTTGGGGGTGTGGGTTGTGACCTGCATTTGCACAGAGGATCCTTGTTGGCAGCGGCGGCAGCAGTAGCGGTCCGTGCCCGTCTCTGAGGTCCAAGATGATAGTCATGGCTCACAGCCATCTCTGGAGCTTGCTTAGGCGGTGCTCTGCCATCTGTGGGCACACAGAGCAGGGAGCCCCTCTCCTCACACACCCCGAGAGACCTCAATGGTCTTTTGCCCCTTAGGCAGTTCCAGACATTTTCCCAGACTCCCTCCCGGCTAGCTGTGGCGCACTAGCCCCCTTCAGGCTGTGTTCACGCCGCCAACCCCAGTCCTCTCCCTGGGATCTGACCTCCGAAGTCCGAGCCTCAGCGCCCAGCCCTCACCCGCCCCAGCAGGTGAGCAGAGAAGCCTCTCGGGCTGGTGAGTGCTGGTCGGCTTTGATCCTCTGTGTGGGAGTCTCTCTGCTTTGCCCTCTGCACCCCTGTTGCTGTGCTCTCCTCCGTGGCTCTGAAGCTTCTCCCCTGCCCACCCCCCGTCTCTGCCAGTGAAGGGGCTTCCTAGTGTGTGGAAACTTTTCCTCCTTCACAGCTCCCTCCCAGAGGTGCAGGACCCATCCGTATTCCTTTGTCTCTTTTTTTCTTTTGCCCTACCCAGGTATGTGGGGATTTTCTTGCCTTTTGGGAAGTCTGAGGTCTTCTGCCAGTGTTCAGTAGGTGTTCTGTAGGAGTTGTTCCACATTTAGATGTATTTCTGATGTGTTTGTGGGGAGGAACGTGATCTCCACGTCTTACTCCTCCGCCATCTTGAAGGTCTCTCTCTCCTGCAGCCATTTCCTTGAAGCCTCCTGGGGCTGCTGTTACACTTGCATTTCAGAATGTAGATTGACACCTGTCCTTTGTTACCCTTAGGGGAGCTCAGTCTTGTTACCTACGCCATCTTGGTCAGCTGTTATGGGTCAACGTTGCTTGCCAGAATGCAAAATAAATGGCACAGAGGAAATTAACAGAGTAAACTATACATCTTGATCAATACTTTCCATGCAGCCCGTTCTTGAGCTCTCAATTGGTGGTGAACAAATGTGTGCATATAGAATGCATTATAATGATCCATTTTGTATAACTTACTGTAATGATTTATATGGATATGCAGTATATTTTAATAAAAATACATCAAAGACAACTTTATTACAAAGCAGCATTTTCAGTAGGGTCTAGCTGTACATGTTTCCTCATTTAGTTCTTGCAAAACCTTTGATTTAAATAAATTAGATTAAGTACTGTTATTATTACAGATGTGGAAACTGAGGCTTAGAACAACCTCAGTGGTGTGTTTAATGTGGCATACAGCAGAACAACTCAGTCAGTATACCAGAGGGAGTGCACTAATAGCTCTCAGGTTGAAATCAGCCATAGATTTGGGGGTGGGGGGAGAGAAGAGGGCACAGTAGGTTTTGTTATTACAATTTTAGACATTCAAATTTACTAACAATTTCATACATGCATCTCAACACAGACTTGTATTTCTGTTGAAAAATGAAAATTTGTAGGAATACTAGGTCCTGCCTAGCATCAGTCACTGGAGCTGTGGGGGTTGATCTTTTTGAGTGCAGCATGCCCTCCGCAGCTTGCCACAGTCTCACTACTCTCTCTTGTCCTTCCCAGGACCTAACCGACTCCACTCATTCACATTACCTCTGGCTCCTATGGCAATTTGAGGTTAAGACCACTGAATAACACACACACACACACACACACTCTCTCTCTCTCTCTCTCTCTCTCTCTCTCTCTCTCTCTCACTCTCTCACTCTCTCTAGCTCCTCCAGAGCACTATAGTTTGCCCTTTCCATCCTTTACAATTGCTCAACTGTCCTATCACTTTAACTCAACCAGTACAATTCACTTCCTTTCCTGCCTCTCTATCACTCCCTCTTCCCAACACTTTCCACCCCTGCTAACACATGCCTCTCTGAGCACTCTGGGCAAACCTCTCTTAGTCCTTCTGCAATGTACTGTAATTGTCCTTTAAATGTGTTGTTCACACAAGCCTACTGACAGCTGGGAGTAACATAAATCTCGAGGCCTAGCTTGCTCATGTTCAGTAAGGATTTGAATGAGTAGATGAATGAATAAGTGGATGGATGGATGGGTGAATGCATGACTTGTTGACCAGAACTCAGGTGAAACCACTTTCTACTCTCCTTTCCAGAGTAGGGGAAGTGAATATTAAAAGCCATCGGTAGTGATCTACCCTTGGCTTTTGACTAGAGCATAGCATGTGCTTGAACTGCTTGCTGGTCTGCTCAGCTATTGCTTCTAAACCAAAAATAACCGGGAGGAAAGAATACAATGTCTTTTTCTTCCCAAAGGAACTCAGAGCAGCAAATACTATTAAACCATTGATAAAGCTGAATGGTCATTTAGTTTTTAAGAATTGAAAAGAGCCAGTCTGTAGGATCTTAGTCGCTATAGTTGAGTGCTGAATTTAGCCTGAACTAGTAGTAAAGGCAATTCTAGTCCACTTAAGAGAAACAGTTATTAAACAAGACATTCTAGCCAGAAAGTTAAAAAAAAAAAGCCTCCTTATCTGATCACGTTACTGAAATATTTTAGTTCACTCTTATTTCAACCAGGCATTCTGCCATCTGCAAATAATGATATTTTACATATACTTTCCCAACAGTTAGATTTCTTTTCTTCCTTTCTAACCATTACAATTGCACAATTCTCCCATCCAACATTAATTGTGAAGTTAAATGCCAACCTTGTTCTGGCCCCTTCTTAAAAAAATTATCAAAGTAATACATTCATAGGGTAAAAAAATGAAGCAGAAGCCTCACAATAAGAAACAGCTGTCCCTTATCCCTCCTCCCCAGTTTCTCTCTCTAGTAGCAATCATTTCAAACTATTTTTAGTTATCTCTTATTTTAACTAAATATTTCTAAATGCTCACCTTTACTGCTTTTCTATAGTTATTAATTTTAGATATTATGTACTTGACTCCTTGTTATAGAAGATGGTGGTTCAACTCTCATACCATCCTTCTACTCTATCCCTTCATCTTTCTCCATATGTACAGTAAACACTACTATTTTAAAAACAAAATCTGTATCCAGTCATTGTTACTTTTGCATGCAGTAGCCCCTCAAAGTCGCCTTGTTTCTACTCTTGTCTCCTTACATTCTAGTCTTAATAGCAACCAGAGGGCTCCTTCTAAAACGCAAGGAAGGTCTTGTCTTTTCTCTGCTCACAACCTTGCAATGTTTCCTCAACTTACTTGGTGTAAAAGCTCAAGTCCTTACAATGCCCTTCAAGGCCCTGCACTATCTGACTCTCATTACCTTCTGATCTAGTCTCTTGCTACTCTTTGCTTTGTGTACATCTTTCTAGACGTGTTGGTCTTCTTGTTCTTTGTCAAGCATCTCAGACCCACTCTTACCTTAGGGTCTCCACTAGGGCTGTTGCATTGGAATGTAACACACTTCTAAATATTTTTATGGTCAACACCCTTACCCTCCTCTCAACCTGCCCCCCTCCTGCCTCTTCTCATCATTTTTAGGTCCCTTCATTCTGTTAATTGTAATTTTTCAATAGCCTTTTACTTTTTCAGTAGCAGTTATAACCTTCTAACCTACTGAATTTATTTACTTATGTCTCAGTTTGTTGTCTGTATTCCTGCTCCTTGCTAGAAGCTCTGTGAAAACAGGGATCTTCATTTTGTTTACTAATGTATGCCACATACCTAGAAGAGTGCCTAGCACATAGTAGCTGCTGAAAGAATTGGATAAGTGAATGAATCAATATTATGATTAAATGTGACACACCGTAGGGCCAGGTATAGTGTCATGGGGAGGTCATTGCCTTTATTACAGTTTTCTTTTTCTCCAAGAGTTTATAACTATGCTTTTTTCCTCTTATCCCATCTGTTATCCATTCATTCTAACTTTCATCCCAAATGTTCTGTAATATCAGGGTTTTGCTTTTAAGGAGAATGACTGATGTCTCTCTAATAAGTATAATTTTGGCTTTGTCAAAAGATTTTTTTATCATGTTAAGAGAGCATTCTTACACTATTTTAAAACAGATTTTTTTTTTTTTTTTTTTGGCGGTACGCGGGCCTCTCACTGTTGTGGCCTCTCCCGTTAAGGAGCACAGGCTCCGGATGCGCAGGCTCCGTGGCCATGGCTCACGGGCCCAGCCGCTCCGCGGCATGTGGGATCCTCCCAGACCGGGGCACGAACCTGTGTCCCCTGCATCGGCAGGCGGACTCTCAACCACTGCGCCACCAGGGAAGCCGAAAACAGCTTTTTAAAGATATAATTCACAAATCACACAATCATTCCTTTAAAGTGTACAGTTTGATTTTGTGGAAGAATTATGTCCCTTCAAAATTTATATGTTGAAGCCCCAACTTGCAAGACCTCAGAATGTAACCATATTTGGAGATAAGGTCTTCAAAGAGACAATAGTTTAAAATGAGGCCATTAGGGTAGGATCCTAATTCAATATGGCTGGTGTCTTTATGAAAAAGAAGAGACACCAGAAGTGCAGATGCACAGAAGGATGACCATATGAGGAAAATGAGCAGCAAGAGGGTGGCCATCAGCCAGCCAAAGAGAGAGGTCTGGGAGGAGACCAATCCTGCCAGCACCTTGTTTGTGAACGTATAGCCTCTAGACTGTGAGATAATACATTTCTGTTGTTTAATTCATTCATTCTGTGATATTTTGTTATGGCAGCCCTAGAAAACTGATACAGATGTTCTTTTAGTATATTCACAAATATGTGCACACATCACCACAGTTAATTTTAGAACTATTTCATCACCTCATAAAGAATCCCCATACCCTTTAGCTACCAGCACCTTCTACCCTCTCTGTTCACCCCAGACTTGGGCAACCACTATTTTGTGTCTTCATAGATTTTGCCAATTCCAGAAATTTCATATTAAAGACATCATATAATATGTGGTCTTTTGTGACTGACTTCTTTAACTCAGCAGGTTTTTAAGGTTCATCCATGTTGTAACATGTATAAGTACTTCATTATTTTTGTGTGTGGCCTAACACTATTCTTTGTGTGGGCATACATTTTAATTTATCCATTCACCAGTTGATGGATATTTGGGTTGTTTCCACCTTTTGGCTATTATGAATAGCCCTGCTACAAACTTTTGTGTACAAGCTTTTGTGTGGACATATGTTTTCACTCTCTCGGGTGTATACCTAGGAGTAGAATTGCTGGGTCATAAGGTAACTCTATGATGAATTGTTTGAGGAACTATCAGACTGCTTTCCAAAGTGGCACCATTATACACTCTCACCAGCAGTATATGAGGGTTCCAATTTCACCATATTCTCACCAACACTTGTTATTATCTGACTTTTTTATTATAGCCGTTTTATTAGGGGTGAAGTGGAATTTCATTGTGGTTTTGATTTGCATTTCTCTGATGACTAATTCTGTCAAGTATCTTTTCATGTGGTTATTGGCCATTTGTATATCTTCCTTGGAGAAATGTCTGTTCAAGTCTTTTGCTCATTTTTAAATTGGGTTATTTGTCTTACTGTTATTAAGTTGAAAGACTTCTTTATATTTTCGAGATACAAGTTCCTAATCAGATATATGATTTGCAAATATTTTCTCCCATTCTGTGGATTGTCTTTTCACTTTCTTGATAGTGTCTTTTGCAACAAAAAGCTTTTAATTTTGCAGAACTCCAGGTTACCTATTTTTTCTTTTGTTGCTCATGATTTTGGTGTCGTATTTAAGAATCCACTTCCAAATCTGAGTTTGTAAAGATTTACCACTATGTTTTTTTCTAAGAATTTTGTAGATTTAGCTCTTAGATTTAAGCCTTTAATCCATTTTGAGTTAATTTTTGTATGTGATGTGAGGTAGGGGTCCAACTTCATTCTTCTGCATGGTGCTATTCAGTTGTCCCAGTGCTATTTGTTAAAAAAAAAGACTAGTCTTTCCTGAATTGAATGGTCTTGGTATCCTTGCCTAAAATCAGTTGACCACAGACACATGAATTATTTTTGGCTTTCAGTTTTATTCCACTGATCTATATGTCTATCCTTATGCTAGTACTATTCTGCCTTAATTATCATTGTTTTGTAGTAAGTTTTAAAATTGTGAAGTTTTAATTCCTCCTACTTTGTTCTTCTTTTTTAATATGGCTGTGAATATTCTGAGTCTATTGCAATTCGATAAGAATTTTAGAATCAGCATGCCAGTTTCTACAAAGAAGTCAAGTGGTATTCTGACAGGAATTGTGTTCCATCTGTAGCTAAATTTGGGGAGTATTGCCAGCTTAAAATATTAAGTCTTCTGGACTTCCCTGGTGGCGCAGTGGTTGAGAGTCCGCCTGCCGATGCAGGGGACACAGGTTTGTGCCCCAGTCCGGGGAGATCCCACATGCCGTGGAGCAACTGGGCCTGTGAGCCATGGCCGCTGAGCCTGCGCGTCCGGAGCCTGTGCTCTGCGACGGGAGAGGCCGCAACAGTGAGAGCCCCACAAATGCAAAAAAAAAAAAAAAAAAAAACAAACAAATAAAATATTAAGTCTTCTGATAGTGAACATGTGATGTTTGCCATTTATTTAAACCCTTTAACATTTCTTTCAATATTGTTTTATAATTTTCAGAGTATAAGTTTGCATGTCTTTTGTTAAACTTATTTTTAAGTATTTTATTCTTTTGATGCTAGTGTAAGTGGAATTGTTTTCTTAATTTCATTTTTAGATTGTTCACTGCAAATGTACAGAAATACCATTGACATTGTTCTTTTTTTTTCTTTCATTCTTTTTTCTCTGTGTTCTTTGGATTGTGTAATCT
The DNA here is from genome assembly GCF_003676395.1 of Aethalodelphis obliquidens. Lineage (NCBI taxonomy): Eukaryota > Metazoa > Chordata > Mammalia > Artiodactyla > Delphinidae > Aethalodelphis > Aethalodelphis obliquidens. Next base: position 9,723,224 of record NW_020837989.1, read on the forward strand.
CTATAGATCTCTTCATGTATGCCAGTTCTTTCTTCTGTCAGTTCAGATCTGCTGTTGAACATCTCTAGTGAATTTTTCATTTCCACTATTACACTTTCAACTCCAGAATTTCCATTTAATTCTTTTGTTAATAATGTCTCTTTACTAATATTCTCTAGTCAATGCAACGTTGTCATCATATTTTACTTCTTTAATCATGGTTTTCTTTAGCTCTTTGAACATATTTTTTTGATGGCTACTTTGAATGCCTTGTCTGTTAAATCTAACACTTGGTTGTCTCACAGGCAGTTTATTCTATCTGCTTTTTTCCTCAGTGTATAGTTCATACTTCTCTGTTTCTTTGCATGTCTTTGCAATTTTGTTGGAAACTGGATATTGTAGGTAGTGTATTGTAGCAACTCAGTACTGCCTTCTCCCTTGTTGCTTTTCATTGCTGTTTGCTTAGTGACTGGATGGATTATTTTAGTGAAGTCTGTTTCCCTCCTGCATAGTGTTAAGCATCTGATTTTGCTTCTTAGGGGGTGCAGCCTTGTATATGTCTACTGTCATTTTGGGCTGACAAAGGTTTTGGTAGTGCTCTCTTTGACCATCTTTTTCCCTGTCCACAACCAACTGTTAAACTCCATTAACTGCAGGTTGATTACTCCATTAAAAAAAAAAAAAGGGGGGGCTTCCCTGGTGGCTCAGTGGTTGAGAGTTCGCCTGCCGATGCAGGGCACACGGGTTCGTGCCCCGGTTCGGGAAGATCCCACATGCCGTGGAGCGGCGAGGCCCGTGAGCCATGGCTGCTGAGCCTGCGTGTCCGGAGCCTGTGCTCCGCAACGGGAGAGGCCACAACAGTGAGAGGCCCGCGTACCAGTAAAAAAAAGAAAAAAAAATGCCCTGGAGTATAAATTGCTCCACAGATGAAAATTTAGTCTCTTTTGAAGGAACAGTACCCAAGGTCAGTGTTTGTGATTTGTTCTGACCCTAAATGTCTCCTCCCAGCTGTGCCTTTCCCTGGTTCTCTTGGATAACTAGCTGGTTTACAGTTCAGGTTATAAATCCAGTGAATCTACCAATCTCCTCCCAATTGCCTTTAACCACAACTTTCACTGTTCTTGAGAGTGTCCTTAGGCTTGAACTTCTCTACATTCTATTCCAAGTGAAGTCAGTTCCTTTGGGAAGAGATTAGGATCTACCTACGTTATGGCCTGCTTCTTCCCTCAGGCAAAATATCTGAGAGGGTTCTGGAGCTGAGGGTGGGGATAATGAACCATTTCTCTCCAAGTGATACCACCACTTTAGGAGCTGAACTCCTGGTGGAGGTGGGAGCAGTAGCCCCAGTCTTCTCAGTTTGCCTGTCCTGCATGGCACCACCGCCTTAGGGCAAGGGCTGTTGGGACTCCAATATTCTCAGAGACAGCATACCCAAGGTAGAGCCTTCACACCACAAGTGGGGGGTGAGTGGAGGAAGAGAGCTCCCACCTCTCAGTGGCATTTGTCTGGAACTTAGCCTCACCAGCAGGTAGCTAGGGGCAAGATGAAAAGTGCTAACGTTCTGCTCCTCCTGGGAAGATAGCCCTTTGACTGGGAGCTGAGGGAGAGGGAGACCCGTTTTTCTATCTACACCAGTCTGGAGCAGAGTTTCCATCTCACTGATTTCAGAGGGAGAAGGACAGAGTATGTCTCAGTTGAAATACCAGACTTGCTATTATTACCAAACTTTAATAGATTTTCTTGAGTAAATTTCATTTGCTGTGTTTCCTTGGGACCATTTCCAGAGATTCTAAATGGTTGTTGTTTTTTTTTATATATATAATCTTCACCAGTTTCATTGGAGAGCAAGTCTGTGGAGCTTGTCATGTTGTCATGCTGCCCTTTACTATTTTTAAACCATCCAAAAATCAGGAATGGGTCTTAGGTTCTGTCAAATGACTTATTGCTTCTATCAGTGTGATTTTTTGTGTGTGTGATGAAGCTTTTGAAATGAAAATATTAAGTAGAATATATTTCCCTTTTGTTGTATTCTTCTAGCATGCCTGTATTGTGCTGACATCTTCTAGCATGTAATAATTTATCACTTCATTCAATTTGCTTTTTTTATTGAAAAGTTTATGTCTATAAGGGGAAAGCTCACCATTGGTGTGTGTGTATGTGTATACCCTAATCACTATTAGGAATAAAACCAATTTTTTCTTTTATAGTAGTTTAGGTAGTTTGCTCTTATTTTCTTTTTTGGGGAATGAAATAGGTAGTTAGGTTACTATTTGCTATTTGAAAGTTTGGAGAAGTTTTGATCAAAACAAGTATATCCAGTTATGTGTGTGTGGTGTGTGAACAATTTTTCAACATATTTAGTTACTAGATATTCAAGCTTCCTCTTCCTTACTGTGACTATTTTGACGTTTTACGTTATTAGGATGAAAATGTGGAAAAGTATAAATAGTATAAGGCCTTACAGATCTGAATTTGAATTCCAACTGCATCTCTTAGTAGCTGGGTGACCTTGAGTATACAGCTTCATCTCTCAAAGCTTCAGTTCTTTATCTCATGGGGTTATCACAGCAACAAAAGGAAGGAGTGCACATAAAACACTCAGTGCTGTGACTGGGTACTAAGTCAGTACTCAGTAAGTGATAATTCCCTTGCTTTTGAGAAAATAATTTATTTCAGATAGAATTTAAAATAATTAGCATTTAACTGTGCAAAATGTTTCCTGATAATTTTTTCCTATTATCCTGGATGCTCTATTTCCTGCCCATTTCTAATTATATTAGTTTTCAAATTAGACTTGCTGTTTTTTGGCCATTTGTTAGTCTTTTCCAACAAGTTATCTTTGGTTATATCAATCACTTCTTTATATTTTATTTATTATTAAACTAATTTGTTGTTCATTTTATCACATTCACAGTTTCTTATCCTCTTTTTTACTCATTTCCTCATCTTATATAATAAGGTGATAATTTAGTTGATTTTCCTTTATTTTTTAAAGAATGAAGACAAAGTTATGAGCTCTCCTCTAAATATTGTTTCAACCACTTTCCATAGATTTTTGATTCATAATTATTATTCTCTTTATATTCTGCTGCTGGATTCTGAGCACATGATTAGAACCAGACTTTCAGGGATGGACTAGAAGTAGGGACTAGTTAAAGAAGCTATCACACTTGTGAGCTGAAAAACTATACCCAACTATCTAGACTGAGAATACTGTTGGGTGCCAGAATATCTGGGGCTTAGTAATAAAATCAGCCAATACCAGCTGAATGCCTATTATGTGCTGAACACAGTTCTCCTGCTAGCAATTTTGCATATGTATCTCCTTAATTCCCACATCAGTATTGTGACCCTTATCTCATTCCTTCTTTTCTGCAATTGAAGATATTGAAGTAGTCAAATGACTTGCCCAAGAGCACAGAGCAAGTATAATCCATTCATCAGGAATCCTGATTAGATGTTCTCTTCACTGCTATGTCCTGTCACCCCATTATACATCTCTCATAGGCTTCTTCTTAAGCCAAGTTGTATTCTCCAGACTGTCAATGGTGAGCATTGTTATCTTTTAATTAACTTTTCGGGGACAGAAATGGTTTGTGTTTACTTTGCAGTGTTACTTAAGATGAGTTACCCTAAGAGAAAACAAGGGTGTCACTAGGAACAGTTTTCAAAGATAGGAGAAAACTTACATGTGGAAGAGCTTACTGATCTATTTCACAAGCCTCCATAAGACCAAGCTAAGTAAGAACAAGGTGTAAAACACTAATAGTAGCTACAGTTAATTAAATAACTACGATTTGCCAAGCATTGTGCCATAAGAATATTACACGCATTATTTCAGTTAATCCTTATCACAGTCACAAGAGGTGGGTATTATTTTTTTTTATTCTTCCTTATTTATAGATTGGGATATTGCCACTCCAAAGTATTAAGCAGTTCATCCCAAGTTGCAGAACCAGGAAGTGGCACAGCTGGCAATTAAATTTAGGTTATCTGACTTCAGAACTGGAGACTTTATCTTTTTTGCTTAATTGCCTCCCCTGGAAGCTATAAGAAGGCAGACTATTAATCAACACAAAGGAAAATATTAAGAATGTTCTACTTCAGGAGGTGGTGGACATTTTTGTTTCTGGAAGGATCCAAGCAGAGGCTTGTGATCCTCTGTCCACAAAAATAAGAGGAAATCTGTGACCTGCAGGCCACAGTGATACTGACCCTGAAAAATACTCTAGAATAATTGTAAGAAATAGGGTAGTATGTGGTAGAAAAATCAGACTGTCTTGTGAGGTAGTGAGACTCCTGCCAGTGAGTCAGGTGGGGTAAATGGTATATCTTTTTGCAGATAGAGTCTAAATTTGGATGTGTAATTTAACTCAATGGCCATTTAATTTTTTCTGATGACATTTTAAGGACGTTTTACAATCGAATATCTTAAATATTAATTTTGATTTTTTTCCAGAAATAGACATTAGAACAGCAGTGTTCAGGTTTTTGTGTATGTGTCTTACATTCAAACACTAAAAGTTTAGAGCTTCCCTCAAGGGATCAAGAGATTCAAAGAGCTCTAAACAAGTCAGCAATAACTGCAATGTAAACACTAATCCCAGGTACCGGTGCCTCAGATAGTCTGTAGAAGCATCCATAGTTTGTACTGTGTAAATTCATCACCCATCCGCATTGGGGAGCTCCTAGGGGAGAGCCTTTTATTGCTCTCTCCTGCTCCTCCTATACTCATGCAGCCATATGCCAGCAAACATGCATCCTTTCTTAGATGCCAGCTGGGTACTGAGCTGTACCAATTATTTAAAACATGTTCTACCAACTCTACGTTATTTCAGTAAACCATTCAATTCAGCGTTACACCTGACAAGCTGCTGTAACAGTGTGAATCAACAGTTAAAGCAAAATTAAGTTTACACATTGAGTAACTGTAGGAGCACACCTGTGATGAGACTATAGTACAATTCTTATTATGTGATGAGCACTTAAGAAACTGTTGTATTTTGACCACTAATGCTGCCTGGGACACAAGCTGGTGGCTGAATTAAGAAGCCTTTTATCATTACTGTCCATGAACTAGACATTGTCAGTAAATCTGGAACATATCTTAATTCAGAGAAAAGATCTGCCCCTTATTTTATCGTGGGCTAGAATAACCCCTATCTGAAGTCTTCAGACTACATGGGGAAATCTGACTGTGACTCAGTGACCACTGTTGCCCAAGGTGAACAAACTCCATGAGCCCCTGTTTCCAAGCCTCATACCCTTCTGTTGACTTATTGCTATGCAATCTAGGCAAGTCACTAAATTTTTGTGATCCTCGATTTCTTTACCCGTAAAATGGTTATATTAATATTTTCTCTGTAAGATTTTACTGTGGAGGCAAAATGAAGTAAAGACTATGAAAGATCTTTATAAACTATAAAGTGCCATGAAGGAAAAAGAGTAATTATTATTTTAAAAGTGATGTTCTGGCAGAGCCTGGACTGTAGCCGAAAGCAAGCTGACTCAGAAGCAGGTTTGTAGGGGAACTGGAAGCCTGCTGGGGCATTTCTAAGGAAACCAGCAGAGAAATGCACATCACTGAGCCCCATCCTTATCTGCCCACTGCAGAGTATCTACCAAGAGCACAAACAGTGCAAGGGACCGGTCATGGATAATTTGGGAAGGGAGAGAAAGTGGGAGCAGGCTCCAAAGAAGGAAAATATTTCTCTTGGTTACAAAGAGGAAAACACTTCCTGAGTATTTCTAATCGACATGTATAATGCCATCTGGAAGGCAGAGGGAGAAAGCTGGCTCTTAGGTTTCCTTTCAGAAGGAGAAGCCTTTGTCCCTGGCATCATTTTTTTTTTTTTTTTTTTTTTCGCGGTACGTGGACCCCTCACTGCTGTGGCCCCTCCCGCCGTGGAGCACAGGCTCCGGACGCGCAGGCCCAGCAGCCATGGCGCATGGGCCCAGCCGCTCCGTGGCATGCGGGATCCCCCCGGACCGGGGCACAAACCCACGTCCCCCGCATCGGCAGGCGGACTCCCAACCACTGCGCCACCAGGGAAGCCCCCCCTGGCATCATTTTGATATTTGTAAGTAGATGAAGTTTAGTAGCATAAGCCCTGGGAGTCCCTGGGCTCAGCTGATGGGTTCCACTGTCAGCTTCTTTGTTGAGTATAACAAGTTCAAATAAAAATGAATCTTGTGACCCTGGGAATGAAATTGTGGAAAGTTCTCAATGTGTCCCTTTGAATCTCTGCAGCATCTCTCATATGATCCCCTTCCTTGCCATGAATACTTCTCCTACCATTGTCGTGATTTCCATGATGGGTTATTTTCCTTGCTCACTTTATTCCTGAAATGGAGGATACCTAATAAGCGTTCTAAATTCAACTTTCCTTAATGGAACTCCTTATTGCCCATTCTCACCCTTAAGAGTGCTTCTCCCCCAGCATTAGAATTCTAGCCACTATTGGACCACTTAAGTTACGAACCTTGAGGTTATTTTGACCCTTTTTATGGTCTTACCTAGTATAATATCAAAACATCCTACTGAATTTATCTTCCTTGATCTGCCTAGTCCACTGGGACTTTCCAGATTTGGGCCTTCACCATGTCCTGCCTGGACCATGGATTTGGGCCTCACCTCTAGCTTTCAGTCACTTTAATACCTCTTCCTGAAGCAGCTAAATCCACCTTTTCAAAAGGCAGACCAGTGTGTGCCTTTCACTTACCTGAAAGCTTTCGCTGACTTCCTGTTACCTACAGAAGTGCACAGTTCGCTGACTTCCTGTTACCTACAGAAGTGACCAAACAAATAACTGTAGTGTCAAGTGGGGCTTAATGCAGTGTGGTCTTGAGCTAAGTTCTTGGCATGGTCAAGATTCCTCTACAGACAAATCATTGTAGTGAATACAGAGAAGACTGGATACATAATCAAAATTGTTTTTAAAATTGTATTTTCTGAAAATTCCATTGGTCATGAGCAGTATTTAGGTCCCTGAATTACTTTGGGCCTGGATAACTAGGACTAGCAGAGCTGTGATAAATGAGGGATGTGTTAAATAAACAGACTAGGAAGTCTTTTCCATTACAGGTTTGTAAGCATGAAAAATGGACTTGGGACCATCATTATTGAGAGTAAGTATGTGGGGCTTGTTGAAGAAAGCCATTTATGGCTTGTTTTTAACGCTAGATCACACTCAAAATTATGTATATTTTTTAGTTGCCTGTATATTCTTGTTTTAATCACTGTCTATGATATATGGTTTAAAAAAGATTTAGAAAACATAATATCTAGTCCTATTAGAAATAGAAATTTATTTTTTAATTTTTAAATTTAATTTTATTTATTTTTTTATACAGCAGGTTCTTATTAGTTATTCATTTTATACATATTAGTGTATACATGTCAATCCCAATCTCCCAATTCATCACACAACCACCACCCCTGCCGCTGCTTTCTTCCCTTGGTGTCCATACGTTTAGAAATAGAAATTTTTTGCTGAGGTCCCTTTTTCTAATCATTCTTCCATTTAGGGACTGACTTAAAAATTAGACTGTAGGATCTTCTGGGTGACAGACAGTTCAGATAGACACATGGAGAGAAGAAATTGGGACCATAATAACTGATCTTGGTTAAGACTAATTAAAAGCAAACATAAGATATACTCACATATGCTTAAAATATTCACATGGATTACACATGGAATGATGAGCAGCGGTTACTTCTGCAACTGGGTGGGAGATTTTTACTTTGAATTTTATACCTTCTACATAAGGAATTTGCTTAACCATGAACATGTAGTACTTCTACTAAAAAATAATTACACATATTTATATGTATTGCTATGGAAAGGATACAAAATATATTGTAAATTGAAAAAAGTAAGTGGTAAATGTATATTGCATAATTCCATTCTAATTAACAAATATATATTTTTTCCTGTAAGCAAATATTTATATATCCATATGTGTGTGTGTATATATATATATATATATATATATTTGATGAGAAATGTCAAATTATTTTCTTTGAATCAAATGAAATCTGACTCTTGAGTCCCCATTTTGACAGGAGGACAAGAAATTCAATCCTCATGATTTTGGGGGAGCAGCTAAATCCTAGCTGCTAGAATCCTAGAGTCACATACAAATTATCTGGTCCCCCAGATAATATAGCCAAAGCAATCTTGAGAACGGAAAATGGAGCTGGAGGAATCAGGCTCCCTGACTTCAGACTATACTACAAAGCTACAGTAATCAAGACAGTATGGTACTGGCACAAAAACAGAAAGATCAACAGAACAGGATAGAAAGCCCAGAGATAAACCCATGCACATATGGTCACCTTATTTTTGATAAAGGAGGCAGGAATATACAGTGGAGAAAGGACAGCCTCTTCAGTAGTGGTGCTGGGAAAACTGGACAGGTACATGTAAAAGTATGAGATTAGATCACTCCCTAACACCATACACAAAAATAAGCTCAAAATGGATTAAAGACCTAAATGTAAGGCCAGAAACTATCAAACTCTTAGAGGAAAACATAGGCAGAACACTCTATGACATAAATCACAGCAAGATCCTTTTTGACCCACCTCCTAGAGAAATGGAAATAAAAACAAAAATACACAAATGGGACCTAATGAAACTTCAAAGCTTTTGCACAGCAAAGGAAACCATAAACAAGACCAAAAGACAACTCTCAGAATGGGAGAAAATATTTGCAAATGAAGCAACTGACAAAGAATTAATCTCCAAAATTTACAAGCAGCTCATGCAGCTCAATATCAAAAAAACAAACAACCCAATCCAAAAATGGGCAGAAGACCTAAATAGACATTTCTCCAAAGCAGATATACAGACTGCTAACAAACACATGAAAGAATGCTCAACATCATTAATCAATAGAGAAATGCAAATCAAAACTACAATGAGATATCATCTCACACCATTCAGAATGGCCATCATCAAAAAATCTAGAAACAATAAATGCTGGAGAGGGTGTGGAGAAAAGGGAACACTCTTGCACCGCTGGTGGGAATGTGAATTGGTACAGCCACTATGGAGAACAGTACGGAGTTTCCTTAAAAACCTACAAATGGAACTACCATATGACCCAGCAATCCCACTACTGGGCATATACCCTGAGAAAACCATAATTCAAAAAGGGTCATGTAGCAAAATATTCATTGCAGCTCTATTTACAGTAGCCCGGAGATGGAAGCAACCTAAGTGCCCATCATCAGATGAGTGGATAAAGAAGATGTGGCACATATATACAATGGAATATTACTCAGCCATAAAAAGAAACAAAATTGAGCTATTTGTAATGAGGTGGATAGACCTAGAGTCTGTCATACAGAGTGAAGTCAGAAAGAGAAAGACAAATACCGTATGCTAACACATATATATGGAATTTAAGAAAAGAAAAATATCATGAAGAACCTAGGCATAAGACAGGAATAAAGACACAGACCTACTAGAGAAAGGACTTGAGGATATGGGGAGGGTGAAGGGTAAGCTGTGACAAAGTGAGAGAGGGGCATGGACATACATACACTACCAAACGTAAGGTAGATAGCTAGTGGGAAGCAGCCGCGTAGCACAGGGAGATCAGCTCGGTGCTTTGTGATCGCCTGGAGGAGTGGGATGGGGGGGTGGGAGGGAGGGAGACGCAAGAGGGAAGAGATATGGGAACATATGTATATGTATAGCTGATTCACTTTGTTATAAAGCAGAAACTAACACACCATTGTAAAGCAATTATACTCCAATAAAGATGTTAAAAAAAAAAAAAGAACAAATTATCTGGTCCCACTTTCCTATGGTGGCCACCAATACCTATTTTGTCCACATTTGCATGGGCAATAAGTTGTTTTACATGCTAAGCTTGGTGGAAAATCTTTGCTGAGACTAGACTTTCCCTCTGAGAGATCCCTCTGAGGTCCTGAATTCTCCTTGAGGGTGGCCCTGGGAATTGAAGCCCAGGTTCGTATTGCTTTTGGAATGCAAAATCTATGTCCTCTTGTCTGTCTTGAGGATTGTCTATCTCTAGTACCTTCTGTCTTAGCACAAATCACTCCACAAGTTCAAGGTCCGGAAGCAGGTTTTTTTTTTTGCAGTCATCTTTTTTGGGCTCTGAGTCAAAGAGACACAAAAGGCCTGGAATTCTTGGAATTCACATGTGTGTACTTGTGTGTGAGGATTTGTGCACATACATTTGTCTTAATGCTCATGCATTTACACACATGCACACATGTGCATGGGGGTTTGGTAAAAATAGAGTGAGAATAAAACACAATTTACTATCTTAATACATCATTTTGCCACACTCATTTTACAGATAAGGAAACTGAGGTTCAGAGAGATGAAGCAACTCGTACAAGATTAAGCACTAATAAGTGGGAGTGATAATTTTAAATCCTGATGTCTCTAGCCCCAAAGCTCATTCTAATTTCCTCAGACTTAACCATAATCACATTTTACAGTAAATACAAAGACTGGAAATTTCAGGCAGACTTAACCAGATTTTCAGCTTTTTAGCTATTTGAAAACTTGTAGGGAAAATGCCAAACTGCTTGATTTTTTTCTTCCTTTTCAGACTTCTTCTGAAGGGTGGATGCTCTGGTAGAGAAACAACTTCAAGTCCTAGGAAGACAGTAAGATAAAAACCATGAGGTGCTAGGACTGGAGGAGACTTTAGGGCCCATCTAGGCTGTGGTTTTGACTTTTTTCTTCTAAGAAACACTGTGCTGCTAGGTTATTTGGTTTTAAACAACAGAAACCTACTCTGCCTAATGTATGCCAATGAGGAATTTATGGAGAGGATCTGGGATAAGTCACAGATTCCAAGGAAAGTCGACATACCAGACCTTAGAAAGAGCAGGTCTGGGCCTCCGAAGAGCAAAATTCTGAAGCCGTCTTTTCAGTCTTTTCCTGGGAATTAATATGTTCCAATTTTGTTCTTTCCTAGAATTCCATGTTTTAAACTTATATTCTCAGAGAATCTGATCACCCTGATATGGGCCATGGAACCACCCCTAAGTCCAGAGAGGTTAGGGGCCCTTGACTGACACCCCATGAGACCATGCAAAGTAGGGGTGGGGGTAGTTGACTTTGCCCCAAGTTACCCAAATCTGGACAGAACAGAAACCACAACCTAGACTTTCCAACTCGAATCCTGGGCGGCCCCTACTTTTGATATTATGATTATTGTGCATTCCACATGCATTCCATTCTAAGTAAGTTCAAATTAGAAGCTACATTACATAGTTTACTGGGGGTAGTTTTAGGTGCTAAGCATCTTTTCAAGGATTTTTTTAAAAAAACCATATCCAAACAGTCAAGAAGAAAAATTGCAAACATTGTGGGAAGTGATTATCATTCATCAACTGAGATCAGACATCCTGCAAGACTGTTTTGTGTGGTTGATCTGCTACCTGATTAGAACTGAATGAAATCTGGAAACCCTTATTTGTTGGTTCTCAAACCTGGCTTTGTGTCAGAATCCACTGTGGATTCTGTGGTGGCTTTGGAGCTGTTTGACCTGGGTTGGATCCCAGCTTTGTCTCTATCCAGCTGTGTGATCACATGAAGGTTGCTTAAGCTCTCCAAGCCTCAGTTTCCTCAACTTAAAATACTGACAATTTTACTTTCAAATCATAAGGTTGTTGGGAGAATTAAGCAAAATCCTTTGTGGATTATATTTATCATTGTGGCCTGGCACCTAATACATGCTCAGAAATGTTAGTAGTACAGTCCACTGGATTCTTCTTCCTTTACCATGGCTTTTTAGGCTTTGCAAAACCCTTTCACACACACACAACTCATCACTCTTCAGCAGCTCAATAAGTTCTCTTATAAAAGCCAGAATCACGTATGACCACAAAACAGGTTATTTCATGAAAGTAGAATTTCAGAAGTAAATTGGAATTGATCTGCTCTTAGAAATGAAAAGTATTCAATCCAGAAGGTTCACTATTATATTTAAGTCAAACAGTGCTTGAAAAAGCAGCAGAAAATCCTATCAAAAGCAGAGTAAGTTTCTCTTCCCTTTGAAGGTGATGACTCCTTTCTGGTGGAAAAACAGCAGTCACTGGGGGACCTACTATCTACTTGCTCCTCTTTGTGAATGAAGAGGCTGCTAAGCCGGGGGCCAGGAACCAGAGCAGACAGATGGTTAATTACCTTCTTCTTCCTTTCTGTTAGCTAGAAGCCTCCTCCTTGTAGTATCAGGGCAAGAAGGATGGGCAGGTAGGTAGTGGGCAAGAAAGTGGCTGGCACAAGATACCCACAGAGCAGCAATTCCCTGCCAGCACTTGGGGAAACCTGAGAGTTGACGTCAAACTTCCTGCAATCCTAGGAGGGATCTGTTTCCAAGAAAACAGGCTATGATGATTAAGAAAGCAGTGTTCTGATCAAATCTGCGTGCAGATTGAATAGTGAATCATGCCAAGTTTTGTGAGAAAGGTTACAGTTTGTGAGCAGGTGTTCATTTCACCCAAGTTTTTTTGCAACTAGGTAAAACTAGATTTGCATATAATATTCATGCCTTTTCTAATCTTCGGTAGCTACTAACAGTGATTTTGGCTTACCAGGTTTCTTCCCCCCTTCAAGCACCCATACCTCTGAAGGGAAGAAAGATAAAATTGCAAATTCTGTTAAGATGTCTTTTTCAAATGCTCTCTCAGGTTATACTATGAGTTTTTAGGTTCTGAAAAAGAAGTGAACTTGTGAGCTGAAGCCATTGGAACAGAACTAATAGTGGCAGCCTTAGTTAAGGCCTGGAGAAAGTTCTATGTAGTCCTATGTAGTTAGGTTAAACACCAAAGGGGAATTATTACCAATAGATATTCTACAAACTAAAAAAGCAAGGGAATTTACAAGAGAGGTTTTTAAGAAACCTAGACTTTAAGATTTTTAGTCTCTTGTTTTGGTTATCTGTTGATGTGTAACCTAGTTCCTGCCCCCTTGCAAGCTAGTGGCACAAAACACCACCGTTTTATTATGCTTCAGATTCTGGAAGTCAGGAAGTCAAGGGAAGCTTGCCTCTGCTTCACAATGTCTAGGACTTGAGCTGGAAACACCAGAAGGCCTGAAGTGACTCAACAGCTGGGGGCTGGAATCATCTCAAGGCTTACTCACTTATATGTCTAGAGGTTAATGCTAGCTGTCTACTGGGGCCTCCGTGGGGCTGTTGGCAGGAACATCACACGTGGTCTTTCCATGCGGTCTCCCTGCTTCCTCATAGCATGACAGCTGGGTTCTAAGAGGACCAGGTGGAAGCTGCAACCCTTTTTATGACCTAGCCTAGGAAGTCATGTGAGGTCATTTCTAGTCACAGTCTCACCCAGATTCAAGGGGAGGAAAAATAGATCTCATCACTCTCTGGAGGAGTATCTACTTCATATTGAAAGAGGAGCATGTGGGATGGGATATTTGCTGTGGCCATTTTTGGAAAATATAATAAGGCATGCATTTCAATATCTTCAATCAATTTCCAGAGCTTAAAACCCTTCCACGATTTCTGATGACACTTACGATGAAGTTCAATATCCTAAGACGGCCTCATATAATCTGACTCCAGCCTCTCTTTGACCTCATCTCCTGTACTCTCTACCTTGCTCTGAGCTCCTGCCACACCAGCCTCTTTGCTGTTCTTCACCACATCAAGCTCCTTCTCACTTGGGAAACAACAAGCATGCTGTTCCCTCTGCCTGGTATACTCTTCCCCTCTTTATAATGTTCCTTCCCAAGGGGGGGACTAAAGCAGGATTATTTTCTGTTTTGAACTTCTTAGCCCTGTTTCTGCAAATTCTCAGATTCACACATGTATGCCTTTCTTTGCTCACACCCTTTACCTCAGAGCCACTGACCCTGACAGAGGGGTGTAGAGAATGTTAGCACTGCAAAAAATGCAACCTCCTTTTTACCCTTCCCGTGTCTGAGCAGCAGGATGAAGGAAGTGAGGATCCCAGGCCCTGGCAACCTTGATGTCACCAGATGCTGGCTGTCTGCTTCTGACATGGGAGATGACATGTCCCACATTGTTTTTGTTTTTGTTTTTTTCCCAGATGGGGCACTGCAAGTGGAACTCACATGTTCCTACCCCTACAAGTAACTGCCTCATCCTAGCAGGGGCAAAGTGGCTTATGATATGGGAGTGAAGGCTTCAACTGAGGCCTCAGTTATCTCTTAGGGACACCTGGGGCCAGAGAGCAGGCCAGTCACCTTTACACATGTTGAAGTCACTTTTCCTGGAACCAATATAGTTCCACTACTTTAAACATTTAAATGCTTCCCTCAAGCAGCAACTTCAACACTGACAATTTAATCTTCTCAAAAGAAACACTTTCTTATAATCCAGAAAAAAATTTATGGCAAACTTTTTCTGTAAAGGGCCAGATAGCAGATACTTTAGGCTTTGCAGGCCATATATTCTCTGTCACAAGTACTCAGTTCTGCTGCTGTAGCATGAAAGGAGCCATAGACAACATGTAAAAGAAGGGGTGTGGCCATGTTGCAATGAAACTTTATTTATGGAACTGAAATTTACATTTCATATCATTTTCATATGTCATGAACTATTCTTCTTCTTTGGATTTTTTCCCAACCATTTAAAAAGTAAAAATCAATCTTATCTCATGAGCTGTACAAAAATAGGCAGTGGGGCCAGATTTGGCTCACTGGCCCTAGCAATTTAACTCATTACTTTGGAATACTCAGTTCTCTCCAATTTACAGTTTAAATCATTATGTCAAATGATTTGCCAGGAACAACCTGGCTTGATGATACTGCCTTTTCAGTATTTATAACATGGCATCACTCCTCTCTGCTTTGTTAACTATTACATATTCTTTGAATCTCAAATTTGTAATTCTATTTTTAATTTTTTAAGGAACCTCCATACTGCTTTCCATGATGTCTGTACCAATTTACATTCCCACCAACAGTGCAGAAGGGTTCCCTTTTCTCTACATCCTTGCCAGCACTTGTTACCTCTCATCTTCTTGGTAATAGCCATTCTGGCAGGTGTGAGGTGATACGTCATCAAGTTTTGATTTGCATTTCCCTGGTGATTAGTGATGTTGGCACCTTTTTGTATACCTGTTGGCCATCTGTATGTCTTCTTTGGAGAAATGCCTATTCAAGTCCTTTGTCCATTTTTAAGTCATGCTATTTTTTAATTTGCTGTTGAATTGCTTGAGTTCTTTATACATTTTGGTTATTAACCTCCTATTAGATATACAGCCTATATGTTATACGGCAAATATTTTCTCCTCTTCCGTAGGTTGCCTTTTTATTTTGTTGATGGTTTCCTTTGCTGTGCAGACACTTTTTAGTTTGATGTAGCCCCACTTATATATTTTTGCTTTTGTTGTCTGTGCTTTTGGTGTCAAATCCAAAAGTTTTTGCCAAGATTTATGTCAAGTTGCTTACTACCTGTGTTTTCTTCTAGGAGTTTTATGGTTGCAGGTCTTATGTTTTGGTTGATTTTGTGTATGGTGTGAGATAGTGGTCCAGTTTCATTCTTTAGCATGTGGCTATTTTTTAGCCTTAAAAAAGAAGGAAACCCTGCCATTTGCAACAAGATGGATGGACCTGGAGGATATTATGCTAACTGAGATAAGCCGAGCACAGAAAGACAAATACTTTATAATCTCTCGTACATGCAGAATCTAAAATAATCAAACTCAAAGAAGCAGAGAGTAGAATGGTTATTGTCAGGGGTTCTAGGAAGTGAGAAATGGGGAGGAGATGGTCAAAGGATACAAAGTTTCAGTTATGCAAGATAAATAAGTTCTGGAGATCCACTATACAGTATGGTGCTTATAGCTAACATTACTGTATTGTACACTTTAAATTTGCTAAGAGGGTAGATATTTATGTTAAATGTTCTTACCACACACACACACAAAATAATACAGAGAACAGGAGAAAACTTTAAGAGATGATTGATATGTCTACGGTTATGGTGGTGGTGATGGTTTCAAGTGAGTTTTATAAACTCACTGAGTTGTATAGATTAAATAGGTACAGCTTTTTAGCATGCCAATCATACCTTAATAAAGTGGTTGAAAATCTCAATGTGAACTTCAGTTCTTAGAAAAGCCTTTCAAGAACCATAATTGGAATTAAAGTATGTTTTCTCATAGGTTCTTGTACTTTTGGGCACTTATAATTTGTATTTATGTCTTTATTTGTGAGATCAGGTAATTACACCTGATCTCCTACAAAACTGCAAGCATCAGGAGAAGAGAAACCATGGTCGTCCTTTTCACCACCTGTTGTATGCTAAGCTCTAGCAAAGTGCTCGACACATAGCGGGGACTCCATAAATGTTTGATGAATGAATGAAATATAGTTTCCTTTTATCTGTTCCTCCTCCTGCTTTGAAGCAAAGCAGGGCCCCTAAAAAATGGCACTTGAAAAGTCAGACTAACTGTGGAGGCAATAGGAGAATTTCTTGCTCAGGTCTTACAATGAGGGCAGTTAGAACTAAACTCAGAACTCAAACATGGAGAAGAGTTTGAGTTGCAACAGAGAATCACTTCCCACATTCTGAAAGCTTGACCTCTGTTAATTAGGTCATTGTTGCTCCTAGCTCCCCCTATTTCATACTACTTACTGCAGTTGTAGTTACACATTTATTTTTGTGATCATTTTATTATTGTCTTCCCTCCATGAATGGAGGGATTATGTACATTTTGTCTAAAAATTGTCAAAATAGGAAGACTTTTAAGACAAACACAGAACTGGGAAATTGTATTAGATCAGATAAATGAGCTGGAAAATGAGTCCATTAGGCACCTTTATTTGGAACACAGTTTTTGGTCAACTTTATTTTTCAGCTCTTAATTTTGTCTAGTTCTTACATTGTCAGGTAAATATAACTCTGACTGATGCTCTGACAGGTTTAGAATATGTTTAACATATTGTTTTAAGATAATGCCAGAGAAAGGCTGAGAATTTATTCATTCATTCAATGAATATTGAGAAATGCAAGATTACAAAAATATGGTCCTAGCCTTAAAGAAGCACAGTGTGGAATATGCATACCACTTCCCTTCCCCGTCCCTATCCCATCCTTGGCTTGCTCTTGATTCTGTAAATTGGCATTTGGTTTAGATCAAATCTGAATTAATCTAAGGAGCCCATGACCAACAAGAAAGTTTGCACTGGTTTCTGGCCCTCTCTCTTTTCCTGAGATGTTAGCATAAGTGAGGGGGGACTGTCGTGTCTTGGATCCTCTACAGACTGAGGATCCCCTTTCTCTGTCCCTGTGTGGAGTGAGACCCCAACAATAAGATTTGGCCGCAACTCTGTGTGAGGAATCTCCTGCCAGTGAAGGAAAGAAGTCTGAAGGGCACTGGATGGCAATTTGGAAACCTTAGTTTCATCCTGGCTCCTCCTCAAACTCACTACATAACCTTAGGCAAATAACTTTTCTCCTATAGGACTTTAATTTCCTATAAGAACAAGAAAATGAAAAATTAGACAAATGACTTCTAAGATGTTATTCAGGGCTCACGTTCTCACTTTCTACTTATCACTGTACTCCTGTAGTTGAGAAAGCACAATTATAAGATACATTGTTCTTAGTTTACTAACCATCCTGTTTGGTTAAAATTAATTTTTCACTGTCTCTAAGAAAACAAGTTCAACCCCTTTATTAGGTCTCTGGCTGAAAACAGATGAAGATTAACAGGCTTTATGGTATGAAGTGGCAATTGAAATTTTTTAAGGAAGGGGAAGGCTTCACCTTGATCTTGAAGATCCTTTTGGGGGACTTCTCTTTGGATGAGCCACAACCTGATAACAGGCAGAGGGAGAAGGCTTTTATAATTCAGAACAGTTAACATTTATTGAGCATCTGTTAGACACCAGGCACAGACCTAATTGCTTTGTATGTATTAGCTTCATTTAATCCTCTCCACAACAGTGTATCATTCAAACAGAAAATTGAAAGAGTTCTCTTCTAACAGGCCAGCAAGGAGCAGGATGCCTAACATCAAGATGAAAGTGTTAAGGGAGCAATTAAAAATGCATTTTTATGAGTTCATGGCTCTGCAATGAAATACCAGTGTTTATTTTATTCACCAAAGGCTTTCTAGCAGTCTTTTTGGTTCAAAGCCACTAGTTATCTCATGTCACTGCAGCTTAAATCCCATGCTTAATTGAAAAGGATAATGGAGAGGAATGAGGTGAGCCTACTAAAGAGAAAAAGACTTGAACAAGTAGGTGAAGGGGAGTATGTGTTTGCTCTAGATTTATTAGCCCAGGGGGTAGTTCATGTAGTTTTAAGTGAGAGAGTAGTTTGGAAGGGTAAATTGAGGAAAATTACTAGAAAGATTTATTCTATGATAAAGTTACTGTGTTTGTTTGCAGGGGACTCAGAAGCCAGATTATGAATGCTTGGAAGTGACAGATATAAGCAATTGTAGGAAGTGCTAGTAGGCAACAAGGGGAAGAGTTAAGATGTAGGGCTCATTCTGGAAAAAGGTGGAGGCTACTTCAGGATGAGGAAGGCCCAAGAATGTGTGTAGGAAGGGAGCAAGTAGTGGAGGGAAGGAGGGAGAAGGGAGAGAGCTCGAGAAAGGGAGAATCAAACTCTCCCTTTAGCTGTTCTACTTGGATCTCTCAAAGTTTTTACAAAATCAATATTTCCCACTTTGCGGAAGAAAACAAGTTCAAACCCATTTTATTCTAAACACTAACTTTATCATAGAATAAAATGGTGCTGAACTTGTTTTCATTCTATCATAAGATAAAAACAACCCCTTCCCGGGCTTCCCTGGTGGTGCAGTGGTTGAGAGTCCGCCTGCCGATGCAGGGGACGTGGGTTCGTGCCCCGGTCCAGGAAGATCCCACATGCCGTGGAGCGGCTGGGCCCATGAGCCATGGCCGCTGAGCCTGTGCATCCGGAGCCTGTGCTCCGCAACGGGAGAGGCCACAACAGTGAGAGGCCCGCGTACAGCAAAACAAAACAAAACAAAACAATCCCCTCCCTAGTTTTACCCATCTCATTAAAAAGCATAACCCAATTGTTTATACCTGAAACCTGGGAATCATTCTTGATTCCTTCCCTGACCCCCTACATTTATAAAACAAAATTTGTTGAGCCCCTATCATGTAGCACACTCTGTTCCACATTCTGGGTATCTCATGGAAGCTTCTCCCATTCCAGTGCAAAGAGTCGGACAGTGAAAAAAAAACAAAACGAAATAACACAACATGTTAGAAGGTGGAAAGTGCCAAGAAGAACATTAAGGCAGGAAGGGTTATAAGGATTGCCGGCATGGGGGCATGCAGTCTTAAAGAACATAGTCATGGAGGGCTTTAATGAGATTAATTTGTGCAAAGGGGAGAAGAGTTGAAGGGGTGAACCATGAGAGGAAACTGGTGAAACATCCTGGGGAAAATTATTTCAGGCAGAGGGAAGAGAATAGCTGACAGCATGGCTTTAATGTTCAAGAAACAGCAAGGAGGTGAGTGTGGTTGGAATGAGAGGGAGATGAGAGCAGAGTGGTGAGGGGAGGGGCAGATCCTGCAGAATCCTTACCTTACACTGAGTCATAAGAAGAGCCATCAATGGGTTTTGAACAGAGAAATGATACAAGAAGTCCTTTCAAAATATTCCTCAAGCGCTTTTACATCTCTCTGTCTCTACTGCCACTATCATTGTCTAAACCACCACTAGCTCTCGTTGAAATTCTTGAAAATCTCATTCCTGACTTTTAGATTTTGTTACCCTGTCAAAACTGTTGTCTGTGCAGCAACCACATGATCTTTGAAATGTATATTGGATTATTAGACACTCCTGGCTAATAGTGCTTCAGTGACTGAAATCCTCTCCACCACACATAGTCAGTTTCTTTCTTTTGTACTCTGCTAAGGGCCACATGAACCTTCTTTCCATTCCTCAGCCCCCTGACTCTCTCTGCCTGCAGCTCTTTGTACCTGCCTGGAACAGTCCTCCCCCAGCTCTTCATAGACCAGACCCTTCTCATCTTAAATGCCTCATCCTAAGAGATGCCCATCGCCACTCTTCCTCTGTTAGTCTCCATCAGAGCTCCTTTCTAGTTCCTGCACCTCCCCTGTGCAGTTGGTAAGGATGTGTTTATTTGTTTGCTTGCTTTTTAAGTTGTCTATTTCTCCTGTTAGACTGTGAACTCTGTGAGGGAAGAACTTCTCTTACTCATGGTTGTGTCCCCAGAGCTGGCCATGGTGTCTGGCAGGTTGTTGTTTGCGCTTGTAAAAAAAAAAAAAAAAAAAGACTGAATGAATAAATGAAAAGAAGAGAGAGAGGGTCATAGATACAGACCCTGCAAGGACCTATGTATTTTTTGTTCTGTCACAGTCAGTTTGGGCTACTATAACAGAATATCGTAGACTGGGGGACTTAAACAATAGACATTTATTTCTTACAGTTCTTGGAGGCTGGGAAGTCCAAGATCAAGGTGCCTGCAGTTCTGGTGTCTGATGAGAGTCCTCTTCCAAGTTTTCAGACTGCCAGCTTCTCATTCATCCTCATATGGCTGAGAGAAAGATCATTTCTCTCCTGTCTGTTCTTACAAGGGCACAAATCTCTTTCATGATGGCTCCATCCTTGTGACCTAATTACATCCCAAAGGCTCCACCATCATATTGGGAGTTAGGATTTCAACAAATGAATTTTGGGGGGACATAAACATTTGGTCCGTAACACTATACAAATAAGTTGTATTATTAGGATAAAGGAGGTAAGCTTTGTAAGTAATAAAAAGCTATCGTTTTATAAGCTGTCTTAAACATTTTCCTAAAAGAAAGGGCAGCAAATATAATGTGAATACTTAAAGAAGTGACATTCTTTTTACTTTGTAAAATGATATTTTTAGTATGTTCATTTCTCTTCTAATTGTTACTGCATTTATTTTGGTTCCCATGCGAACCTAGAGAGGGACTTTCCCTATTTTCCCCACCCCTTTGGGCTTCAGTAAAGGAAAATGGACATAAGGGATTCTTCAGGAACTGCTTCAAAATTCACTGTTCATCAGGTGGTTGACGATAACAAGTACTTGCTGGGACTTGCTCAGTGCCAGATACTGTGCCTGGCATTGTGGAAAAGGAGGTGAATGAGATAGTGCTTACCAGGGAGGTTGGTGGCCACTACCTGAGTCATTTCAAAACAGTGTAGTAAGTGATGTGATGGGCTTTGCACAAGGTGTCAAGTGCAAAGAGATAAGTCAAAAGAGCTTCTGGAGAGACAGTGCCTAAACTGTGTTTGAATATTGTCCTGTAGCTACCCAAAAAATGGAAGGGAGAGAGAGTGGGAGGAACTCTCTCATCAATTGTTAATTATTTTCCAATTTCAATTTAAAATCATTAAGAAGAATTGAAGCACACAAGGAAAAAAAAAGAGAAGAATTAAACCTCCGAAAAGTAAAAAATACATCCTGCCCATTGCTTATGTCCTGTGCAAACGATTGACATGAGTCTAGGTAAAGAAAATTATGAACTATGTAAGAAAAGGAAATAACTAGACTTTTGTCATCTTAGGTTTTCCCAGATCAAAAAGGTCGAATAGCCACCTTTGGGATGTATTCAATAATATCATGTAAGAGAGTACCTTAGAGCAGGAGTCCCCAACCCCCGGACCTTGACCTCTTAGGAACTGGGCTGCACAGCAGGAGGTGAGCAGCGGGCAAGCGAGCAAAGCTTCATCTGCCGCCCCCCATCGGTCCCCATCGTTCGCATAGCCTGAACCGTCACCACACCCCCGCCCCCGAGGTCTGTGGAAAAATTGTCTTCCACGAAACCAGTCCCTGGTGCCAAAAAGGTTGGGGACCGCCGCCTTAGAGTACATGTGGGGTGGGGAGGGGTGTATCAATCTGAAAGGGAGTAAACCTGACCAGGTGACTGTTGGACTCTCTGCAGCCAGTAGGAAGGCTGATAATGCCACAGGTGAGGGGGTGATAGAGGGGGGTGCCCTGGTTGGTCTAGGACTAGTGTTTTATCAAAACACATCCAGCTATGTACAGTCATTTAAAAATAAACCAAATCCTTTGTAAATATGTCTCAACAACTGAAGTGGAAACATAATCCCTAAGGACTTTCAAGTTCTCTCTTTTCCTGCTTTCTCCTAGCTACCTCTCAAACTGCAGATTCTCCCTTCCAGTTTCTCTGCCCTCTCTCTCCCCATATCCTCATGTTCCTTCTGTTACCCTCACACACATCATTTCCTTTTGATCCTGCATCCTATAATCCCAAGAATGATAGGGAGGATCTCCCTTCCCAGGCAAGGAAGGACCTTCAAAAGCTAATTATTTTCATTCTGTCAGATGCTCATTAATTGAATCTGCAGAACTCAATTCTGCTACAGACATAGAATCCTAAGATGTGAGAAGCAGAAGGAAATGCGGGATCTTAGTACAGTGCTCTTGCTTTACAGATGAGAAATCTGAGGTACATAGAGGGGAAGCCAGAGTAGTTTCTCAGGACTGGGAACTATCTGATAAGTGAGGCCATATGTTCATATTTTAATAGCTAAACTCCCTTGAATGAGGCTCAGAACTTAATTTCCTTATATTGAATTCCCATCCCCAGAAGATTCTATTGTGTCACAGTGGGAATCACAATGCTACGTTAAAGATTCTTCTCATGAAGCCAGAATACATTTTTCCCTTCTACTTCTATGTTTGAACATGGTAATAATGTTTTTAAAAATTGCCTTCCTTGTTGGCATTTTTATTGATTCTTTCCCGGCAACTACCCAACATAATTAAATGCATAATATGGAGCAAAATGTATAGAATCATCCAAATGCTTATTCTTGGTTATGATCTGCCAAGTTAAAAGCTTGTAGGGAGAGAGTTTAGAACAAATGATAATAACAACAAGGTGCCTGGCACTGAGCCTAGAGGCTTGCATGCCTCGCTCAAGCCTTACAACACTCCTGTGAATGATGGGCCGTCATGTTTCCATTTCAGTAAGTCAAGGTTTAGCGAGAGTAGGCTCCAGGTCAGATGGTAGAGCCAGACTCCAAGCCTACGTATGGTAGAACCAACGTCTGGGCGCTTAATCCGTCCATTTTACTCATCAAAAGACAAAATAAATCGATTCAAAGGTGTAATAACTTTACATTTCACAGTCTAGTTGTCATAGATGGATGCCATGAGAGTAAGCAGTTTCCACTGTGTGTAGAGCCCTGAAAATGATTTAATTTGGGGGGACTTTTTCCTATGGGCTGTGAGAAGTCTCATTAGATAGCCCCTTTGGGGTAGATCAACCAAAGTATCTGGTGACAGTTTCAATGTCTTATCAATTCCTGCCCTGCAATTCTATCTCCTTGTTCCTCCCTGTTCTCCAGTGTGTGTCTCCTGGAAATCTTTTTGGATTTCTGAGTCAACAGCAAAGTCAGTCCTTCCTGAGCAGGTCATGTGGCCTCACTGGTCACACACACACACACACACACACACACACACACGCACACACACACACACACACACACACACACACCATGATTGTCTCTTTTGCTTCACAATTCACTGTCAGTGTTTTTCTGGTTCAAATACCAACATAAAACTATCTTTACATTCCTTTGATGATTATTACAACTCTGCTTGTCTATTAACTTTTTTTTTTTTTTTTGCGGTACGTGGGCCTCTCACTGTTGTGGCCTCTCCCGTTGCAGAGCACAGGCTCCGGATGTGCAGGCTCAGCGGCCATGGCTCACGGGCCCAGCCACTCCGTGGCATGTGGGATCTTCCCGGACCAGGGCACGAACCCGTGTCTCCTGCTCGGCAGGCAGACCCTCAACCACTGTGCCACCAGGGAAGCCCTGTCTGTTAACTTTTAATTATTATTAAAAATAAATAGGGGGACTTCCCTGGTGGCACAGTGGTTAAGAATCTGCCTGCCAGTGCAGGGGACACGAGTTTGATACCTGGTCCGAGAAGATCCTGCATGCTGCGGAGCAACTAAGCCCGTGTGCCACAACTACTGAGCCTGCGCTCTAGAGCCCGCAAGGCACAACTACTGATCCTGCATGCCTAGAGCCGGTGCTCCGCAACAAGAGAAGCCACCTCAATGAGAAGCCCGTGCACCATAATGAAGAGTAGCCCCTGCTCACCGCAACTAGAGAAAGACCGTGCGCAGCAACAAAGACCCAACACAGCCAAAAATAAATAAATAAAATAAAATAAATTTACTAAAAAAAATTAGACAAGTTATCTGTAGCTAAGTAATTTTTAAAGAAAAAAACTTAAAAAAATAAATAAGTAAATAGGATACAGTCACTGTTAAGTAACTGGGCTTTAATCAGGAATGAAAGCATAATGTAATTTCTCTTCCTCTCTCATCAGCCCATGGAGAAATCCAAATAGTGGTAGCAACTGTTCTTCAAGGTTAACATATTTTCCTGTAACTTTTTGTGGACCTAAGAATGCCTTAACCTAACAGATGACCCCCTAGGAAGGATTTTAGGCTTGGTAGTGGTCATCCATGCTTGTGGCATTAACAATGTGAATAGGTGCTTCATTTCCGTTTCTAGCCTAATCTCTCATCCAAGGTACCAATGCTTAACCTCAGATAACTTGGAGGCATTGCTTTCTACATGTCCTTCAGCCAAAACAAATTGAATAAGTTTAAAACTGGACTCATTGTTATTCTAGAACTGTACTCTTCAGTATGCCATGTGTGGCTATTGGGCACATGAAATGGAACTAGTCTGAGTTGAGCTGTGCTCTAAGTGTCACCCACACTCAACTTCAAAGACTGAGTACAAGAAAAAGAATGCATAATATCTCATTAATGGTTTTTATATTGATTACATGCTGAAATGATCTTTCGTATGTATACAATTAAATAAAACATATTATTAAGATGCATTTCAGCTGTTTCTTTTTACTTTGTAAAATGTGGCTATTAGAACATTTAAAATTATGTAGCTTATGTATATTTCTGTTGGACAGTGATATGCTAAAATATCAAAGCTGGGAGGGATTGTCTAATCTCATCCCTCATTTTATGATTGAAGAGGGATAATAATAACTCATTATTGAGTAAATTTCACATACCTGATAATGTACCTTAGCACTTACATGTATTATCTAATTTAATCTTTACTGCAATCCTATGGTAGGTACCATGGTTATGCTCATTTTAGAAATGAAGTCTATGGAGGGGAAGTAGCTTGTCCAGTGTTGTAAAGCTTGTAACTTGGATGCTCTTTGTGTAGCTTCAAATTCCTATGAATGATGAAATACACAAGTACTTTTCAAGACATAGATACCATGGGTATGCTTCCGTGGTTCTCTCTCACTGAATTCACCTTTCTGTGGTAGCCACAGTACTATGGGCTAACTCCTCAACTATCTTTGCCTCCATTTCTGATCTCATTTCTCTTTGAAAAGAACATATACCCAGTTTAAAGGAAAAAGTCATTCCCTTGGAGCAGGGACCTCTACGATTACTGCAAAATTGATTTTATTAACTACCAAAGTCAAAGGAAAGTGACAAAATGTTAAGCTCTGTGATGGAAGGTGAGTTTCCATTCTTCCTAAAGCATCTTGCCTGTCACAGCAATGCATGCCCATGTGCCCGTGCACACACACGCACACTCATACATGTGTTCACACACGTCGCAAATCACTCTTCCCAGACTTAGTAGACATTTACAGTGTTTCATTTTCTCCCTAAAATCATGATGATTTTGCTTTGTGTTTAAAAGTCAATTGGCTAATTCATTTCAAAGGTGACTCTTCATATACATTTTATTATATATAAAATAGATAACCAACAAGGACCTACTGTATAGCACAGGGAGCTCTACTCAATATTCTGTAATAATCTAAATGGAAAAAGAATTCGAAAAAGAGTGGATATATGTATATGTTTAACTGAATCACTTTGCTGTACACCTGAACATTGTACAGCAAACATTAATACAGCACAAACGACACAACATTGTAAATCAACTATACTCCAATATAAAATAAAAATTTTTTAAAAAGAAAAAAAAGGTGCCTCTTTGACTTTGTGTTCTTAATCTGGAGTTTGTTGTAATTACTGGTGCCAACAAGAGATATCTATTTCAACTTTGTACCTTCTTTCCTTTTCTTTCCTCAAGGTACTTTATGACCCAGGCTGCCTTCTGGATCAGAAAGATACTGGAAGCTGTAAAACACACAAAGCCAGGTTTTATCACCTATGTGTGCAGAAGGACACCAGCCCTGAGTGTGTGCCACTTCATGCCCCTGTCACGTGATCCTCTGTTTACCTGACTCCACTTTTCCGGGTCCATCCCTGGATAGAGGATGAAAGAAGCCACAGTAAAACCTGGCTGCCTGGGGCTAGCTGCCCATTCATAGAGGTGAGTTGCTGTGTTCCTATGTTCATGTCTGTTTAGAGTATGTGGAATGCACTCTCAGGCTACACCTGCTGCTCTTAGCCCTGAGAGTGTGGCCCTCAGCACGAATGTGAGGACAGCCCAGTTAGCCTTTGGGGCGAGGCTGCTTCATTTCTCATCACTCTCAGCCCAGGTGTGGTCATATCCCCTGCTCTAGTTTCCCTCAACACAGCTGATGCCAGCTGGTGTTCCAGAATAGCTGTGTTATAAATGCTCAGGACTCTTTTCAATTAAAAAATATTTTAAACACATTCGGAAAAAAGTATATTGCCTTTTTCTGATCATCAGAAGATATGTAGAAAATTTGACAAATGCTGAAAAGTATAAGTAAAAAAAGCAAGCATGAACTAATATTCTGCCACCCAGAGACATCCACTGCTAATATTTGGGGAAATTCCTCGGGAAATTCCTCATAGATTTTTAGTCCTGTACCACAGGCATTTCTACAAGTAGGATGCTATTAAATGTGCTGTTAGGCATCCACTTTTTTCTCTTCATATTATTTTGTGAATATTTTTACATATCATTTAGTAGTCTATGAGACCTGTTTGAAAATGTTTGTATGTGTGTATATACATGTACACAGTGCTTTCTAGTGATTTCTTCCATAATTTAAAATTTCTCATAGATGGAGAATTATCCTGCATTCTGTATAACATTAATCTTCATGTGTGGTAGCCCTAGAGCTCCCCTAAATCATGTATTTTGGTGTTTTACTTCTTACTCTGTGGCCTCTCCATGACTTATTATATTGTCTTCATATTTTATTTTTTACATCAAAGTTTTAAAAAATCACATAATGCAGTGCTTATAGGAAAGAGATAGTCATCTGTCTATTTTTTCAACTATCCAAGAATCATTTGTCTCCAGAGAAGAGAATTTTTCGTTTGAGTTCATCTGTCAGGACTGTTCAATTTTGCAAATTACAGAAACATCAACTGTATTGGTTAGGAATAGGTTTACTGAATATAATAGAAAATACAAATTAATAGTAGGTTAAACACTTTATCATTTATTTTCTTGGGTAAAAAGATGCCTGAAGATATGCAGTCAGTCTTTGCTATGTAAGCTCCACATTGATCAGGGACCTGGGCTCTAATTTCCCCACCTCCTCATGGCTTCCATTTTCAAGGTTTCAAAATGCTTGCTTCTGGAGCTCCTCCGTCCACACAACAGGAAGGAGTAAGGAGCAAAAGAAAGATGGCATGCTCTAGCCATATTAAGAAACTTGAAGGAGTCTTCCTGGAAGTTCCATACAGAACATCTATTTAAATTTCATTGGCCAGAGCTCAGCCAAGTTCTGGGAGTTTGAGAATGTAGTCATTTATTTGGGATCAGTGCACCACTGAATAAAATTGGGGGTTTATTACCCATAGAAGTAGATGAAGAATACTGTGTAGGCAATCAGGAAATATATTGCTTTACATAACTAAATAATTCAAGGTTTATCTATGGCTTCAGGTACAGTTTGATCCAGCTGATGATAACATCATCGGACTTTCGTTCCATTTCTCAGAGATCCTCTGGCTCATCCTCCTCATGCATTGTTTTTACCCACAGATGGGCTCTGCCTAGAATGACAGAGTTGACTGGAGTATTTTATGATATTGTATCCTACACCTCACTGCCCAGAGAAGGACATTTTTTCTTTCTTCATTTGTGGTTGTTCATTGACCTCCCAATATCATATTCTCAATTCCTTCTCTGGTCACCTCTGCAACTTTAAATAGCACAATTAAACCTTCATTTCTTATTCCATTAATCACAGGGATGGACATCTCTTGACTCCCACGTTGTATGATAAGGACATTTACCACACGTTTAACCATTTACCACACCTTCTCACTTTTACCTGTCAAACTTTGCCAGTTTTACCTTTATTTATATAATGTTGAGATGGAGAAATATACGTTCTGAGCATCCTAGTTAAGTCTTCTTAAATGCCCTTAGGCTGATTCTAGAAGCTTAAAACAGAAAATAACATTTAAATCATTATCATATTATAAATATTGTCCTTGAGCATCCAAATGGTATGCTAGGTGGTCAAAGAAACAAGTCTGTGCCACTCTAGTTAAAATCCTTCTAGTTTTGTTGTTGCTGCTGCTGTTGTTGTTTGGCCATGCCGCACGGCACACGGGATCTCAGTTCCCTGACCCGG
The DNA here is from genome assembly GCF_003676395.1 of Aethalodelphis obliquidens. Lineage (NCBI taxonomy): Eukaryota > Metazoa > Chordata > Mammalia > Artiodactyla > Delphinidae > Aethalodelphis > Aethalodelphis obliquidens. The sequence continues at coordinate 9,751,740 of NW_020837989.1, forward strand.
GATCAAACCCGTGCCCCCTGCAGTGGAAGCGTGGAGTCTTAACCACTGGACTGCCAGGGAAGTCTCCCAATCCTGTTTTTAAACACCACCAAACACCTTTACCATTTCTATAAGTTTTCTAAGATCCTGTTTAAACTGATTCACCTTTTTGTGTTTTTCCATAGAGAGGTCTTTTCCATGGTCATCTAGGCCAAATTAGACCAAGTGCTCCCAAGACCAGCAGCTTGGATATCTTATATCCAAGATGTAGGTCTGGAGCTCTGAAAAGAATTCTGGGCTAGAATGTAAAATTTGGGACCTGTTAGCATACAAATGATAAAGCAAGCACAGTGGATGAAATAGTATAGCGGCCTATAGAGAGTAAAAGAAGAGGAAGGGCTTTGACATTTAAGTGTTAGCCAGAGAAGGAGCTGGCAAAAGAGACTGAGCTTTTCAGATTTCAGCATGAGAGAATCAGTGAGCTGGGGGAGTAGCAGAGGTGATGTTGAACCTCGCACCTGGAACAGGGGTTCTTGCTTCAGCATTCCTGGCAGATGGCACCCAGCCTGTGCTTTGATACCTACAGTGCTAGACGGCTCCAAATGTTGAGACAGTCTTACACCAAGCTGAATTGTTTCTCCATAATATCCTGGCCCCTGTTTCGCTTTCTCATGCATGAAAAATCCAGCCCGATTTTATTGTGTCTCTCTGCATAATAGCTTTTGAAATAGTATGAGATAGTTAAGCGCCCAATACATATAATATCATCAACCATTAATGTTGCTTATATATTGTTATTATTATGATTTTTATTTCATGGTTGCTCTCAGCAAAGTCTTTGAAGTCAGACAGCCTGAATTCTAACCTTGACTCTGACCCTTTCTAGCCATGTCATATCATCTCAATACCAAGTTCCTTAACCTTTTTTAGCGATGTGATTAGCAAATCATATGCACTCAATAAATGTTTGTTATGTAATAATAAAAAACAATAACACATACCATGAGCTCCATTTACCACTTGTGCTACCTTATTAACTTTTACAATGTGTTGAAATGATCTGTGTCCAACCCTATCTCCTGTAATTGGCTCTGTGTGCTTTGAAAAGAGGGATCCATCTTCTTATCTTATTCATCATATCCCCATGGTTGAGCACAGGGTCTGCCACAGAGGAAACTAGTAAAACTTTTGTGGGACAGATATTTGCCAACCCCCTAGCTACCCAGGTTGCCCTTCTTTAAACATAAAATGATAGCTCAAATCATCCACTAACCATCCTATTGTAAGTGCCCCCTTATTATCTGTGGGAGACCCCAAAGGGATTCTACACATGTACCTGGAATCCAAAGATGTCAGCCATACTCACCTTGTCCCTCTTTGCTCTGACCACCTCTGTTGCCTTCAATGCTTCTTGGTGACAGGTCACTGCTGCCTCTGCCCTTCATGGGACTGTTGGTGTCTGTGCCAAGGAGTCTGGCTCTGAATGACCTGCTTCTCCAGGTGCAAGGACGGGCTTCCTCCCTGGGTCTGAGCTCTGCTTCATTAGTTGGGCCCTGAACACAGAGTATTGACTTGTGCCCAGCCTCTCACAAATCCTTCCTGAAGGGTCCTATTGGTTTTTGCTTCTAATCCCTTCTTGCTACAACTTAAACCAGTCCAAAGAATCTGGTGGGGTGAGAGGCCACTCCATATCCCCAACTTTTCTCTTCTTCCCACTGTAGCTTCTACCCTCATTAGAGCCCCATCTTCTAGTTCCAGGGAAAAAGCTTCCAAATTTATGAATGGAACAAACTGATATAAGGCAGGGGAGGATGGGCAGCGTGGAGGGAGAAGCGACTTGTTCATATTAGGCAAAGCTAGTCAAAAGTATCCCACTAAATAGAATATCCCCAAATACCCTGGTCCATGTTAAAATTAGTTTTGCCATATCCTGAATGTGGTGGTGGTTACATAACTCTATACATCTGTTAAAACTCACGGAACTGCACACCAAAAAATACAGTTAATTTTTACTATGTACAAATTTTAAAATAAGTTGTACAGTTTCAGTTGTGCCAGAGTTTTACCTGGCAGATCACACTCATGATGTTTTTCTTATGACTTGGCTGTTCTTGGAAGATTTGATTTTTACTGATAATAAAACATGGATTAGTTAACGGCCTTTTCAAACATAAATAGATTAAACCCAACAATATCAGGATGACTAGAGGACAAAGAACAACAAGCACAAAAAAGGGCCAGGAGCCTCTTATCTGGACAGTGATAACTCTGCTTGGCTGCCCTTTATTTGCCTCTATTCTCTGCTAATTCAGGCATCCGGCTGTTCAGTGTTCAAAGCAGGTTCATACAGACTTTGCCACATAGCAAGTTACTAAAAAGAGCCTATCTTTGAATTCTTGTGGTCTCATACTCTCTTGCTTAATACTGTTAATCCCCTTTGGAATAGACTGACTTCTGGACAGCTCTTTTCTGGCCAGAGGCAACCTGAAGCTTCTCTCCTCCTTCTCTGGATCCTCATCCACTTTTCATTTGCAGACATAATGTCACAGCATCTGAACCACCTGTTCCATTTCACAGCCCCTCCTGCACACTAGCCTATATCTCCCAAAGCCACATCCTCTCACAGAAGTGCATGATCATCCTTTCATTCACAGGGTTGTGGGTTCCTTTGGCCTCCAAGAGCCCTTGGTTCTTGGGCAACTCTGACCGACTGGAAAGCACAAATGCAAATCCAACTGTCCGTTTGTATTTCTATCCATTCAACTCTTACCAAGGAGTATCCACTCTAAACCAGGCTCTTCCTGAAGTTCAGAGTCTCTTACCTCTAGTAGCTTATGTTTTACTGGAGAGGCAGAGAGTAAGCAAGTAAAAAAAATACATCAATGAATTAGTTACAGAGTGAGATGAGGACTGTAGGTGACATAAACGGAGTGCTAGAACAAAAAATAATGGGATGGGGGATAGCTGGTCAAGGGGAATCCTCTCTGTACAAGAGATACATTAGGGCCAACCAGAGGAGAAGCATTTCAGGTTTATGAAACAGTAAACGCAAAGGTCCTGAGGCCAGAGAGCCGTGCGTGACTAAAAACCTATAGACCAGGATGGCTAGAACTCAGTGGGAGAGCAGAGTGTGTGAGCTGGGGTAGAAGAGGTAGCAGAGTTCAGGACAAAAGCTCCCTGGAGGCTGAATTGAGGAGTCTGAGCAACAAGCCTCGCTCATCAGGTCTGATTTGGGTTTGGGGGAGTGGGAGATAATCATACACTCCAGGATGTGTAGCAAAGTAAGAATAAACACGACCCTCTGTGGGAAATTTGATTGTTACAAACAACAAATTGCAAATGTTTCTCCATTTTCAACTTTAGAGGAGGCTTTGTTAGAAGTTGTTTCCTGACATAGAATGATTGTCTACAACAGGGTTCCCCAACCCCCAGGCTGCAGACTGGTACCGGTCTGCGGCCTGTTAGGAACTGGGCCACACAGCAGGAGGTGAGCAGCGAGGGAGCGAAGCTTCATCTGCTGCTCCCCATCGCTCGCATTACCGCCTGAACCATTCCCCTTGGCCATCCCGACCATGGACAAATTGTCTTCCACTAAACCGGTCCCTGGTGCCAAAAAGGTTGGGGACCGCTGCTCTACAAGGTAAACTGAGGACTCCAGTGAATGAATCATGTGAATGACATGTGCCCAGGGATGCCACAGTGTCTTGTTCTAGGGTCTTATTTATTCTGTGGTGTTTATTGAAATGAAGCCAGCCACTCTGGCTTCATTATAGGAAAGGTATTCACAGTTTGGTTTCCGTTATTTTGCAGCTGCATTAAAACTCTTTGTCCAGCTGTTTAAATTTTTAGCAGCTCTTAGTGGATGGAAGGTATGCAGACTTCAGGTTTGTGAGTTCAAGAGAAGTTTTGATTTATTTCAGCAGTTTGGATTTGATTTCCATCTTCTTTGTTCCTTCCTCTTTGTCTCTGCCTACTTTCTTTCTCTCCCTCTCCCTCTCTTTCTCTCTCTCTCTCATACACACTCTATCTTGCAGCTAAGGCACCCAGAGTCAAATAAAGTTAAAACAAGCTTTGAAACTTTTAAGATAACCCCCATGGTGTGTTGCTTATAAGGTGCTTCAGTCCGTGGTAGGCTGCTATGCAGTAAATATGTAACAGGACATTTGTACCAGTTGAGCAAAGTGTGGACAACCAGAAGAGAAAAAATAGTAGTTTTTTTCTGTAGACTAGAAGAAATTAACAATAGAAAACCTTAATATTTTCAAGTTTATAAATGAAATAATAGAATCAAAGCTTTCTTAATCTCCTGTGAATGGTGTTTCTGGCCTGGTAGCTCCACTGAGCTGTTTGTACCAGAGGCTTCCTGGCAGGGAAGCTTGGCCTGGAAGGCAGAACAGCCTGATGCCTGGCACATCTCAGGGGCTCGTAGTGGCCATTTATTATTTTCAGGCTGTCAGCTTCCATTTTGCCTTCCTAACAGCACCCCAAATTTACTGGGGAAGTAAAATCTCCCCTACTGTGTGTAGTCTTGGTGAAAGGACTAGATCTTTCCTTCCTCACTCTCTGATTCAGAACAGGGGAAGGAGGGGATACAAAGTTAACTTCAGCCTGTCTGGTGTGTTCTCCAGTGACTTTGGACTTGGTTGAGTGACCCAAGGATGGAGAACTGGTAGAGGCCATTCGCCATATCAGGAGGGATGGCACACGGTCCTGATGGAGTTCCTCTGTGAACCAGGTGCTTCACTTTCTGCTTTTTGGTTCTCTGGAACTCTTCCTGGTACCTGATTCTCCAAGCTTGGCTTCCAGTAGCTCAGCAATTCTGTATGTCCCTAAATAACATTCCAATAATTTCCCTTTTGCTTAGGTTATCTAGAGTTCTTTTCTGTTGCTTGCTGTTGAAGGCCTTAATTGAGATGGTACAATAAATGTTCCCAGACTGGATGAATTAATGGAATGAATTATATTTCAAGGCTTTTGTGATTTTCCCCTTCTTTTGTCATAGTCAGAGAATTAAATCTCATCTGTAGATGAATTTTCTTGGAATTTGGAAAAATATCAAAGTTTTATACAATTTTCCTATTGGAGGCAAAGCTATTTTAAAAAAACAATTAAACCTAAGTTTTAAATATAGGCTTATTATATGGTAGTTAGGAAATAAAGATAAACATAAAAAAGAATATAAAAAATTCATAAACATCTTTCTATATAATAAATATCAGTTGACAAAACAATGTTTGATAACTGAATGGTATCTCATGGTAGAGATAATATATTTAGAGAATCCCCCATTACATTTGGGCTATTTCCAATGATTCACTCTTATAAAAGATCCTGCATTGAACATGCTCTTAGATAATCCTCTGTAAACATAGGCTTATTATCCTTATGATACATTTTAAGTAGTAGAATTGTTGGACCAAAGAGTTTGCATGATTATAATTATTTTACTTATAATAGTAGCCCCTTTTAAATGAAGTGGATAAAAAGGAACTTTTATTGTGGGAGTCTTCTTCAGCAAAAGCAAAACAAAAACAAATATAAAACAAAGAAAAGGAAAGAAAAGTCTATGATTTAAGCTATGAATCAAAGCAGTCCCATTTAAAACCTCATTGCATTAACTGAGGTGCTTCAATTGACCAGCCCAATTAAATAGAGCCAGACGGTACAAGAAAAATTATTAATAGCCCTGTCTGTTCAACACAACCAGACATTGCACTTGCTCTCTTCATCCATTCATTCAAGAAATGGTTATTGAATCCCTACTGTGTACCTGGCATGGATCTAGGGGCTGGGATGTAGAAAGGGAGGTAAGACCTGTTGTCCACCTTGGAGGCACTCACTACCCAGTGTCCAAGCAGAACTTTAAATAACTCACAGTCACACAGTGTGGTGGTAACTGCTGCAGTAGAGAGAGGAAAACAGCATTGTGGGAACAGAGAACCTGGAGCAGTTTCAACCTGTGCATGTAAAGTCCATTCTTCTCTCTCGTTCCCTTCTCTCTCATTAGAAAGCACCAATTGAAATGGAATATACCTTGAAAAATGCAAAGTTCTTTGTATTTGAGAAATCAAGGAAGGGAGAGATCACGGACAGCTCCATGGAATCCATGAGCGTTGAGGAGAGGTATGACAGGCAGCATCTGGAGGAGGGCACTCTGGAGAGGACATTGTGAGCACTGGTACAGACAAAAGAAAAGCAAGTGTTCAGGGAACAGATTGCTTGAAACACAAGGTTTGGGTATACCAAGAAGGCTGAAAAGAGGGGCTGCCTTGGATTGCTGTTAATAATAAGACAAGGCATTCATGTGTACCTCCATAAGTAAAAGAGAGGCATTGCATTAGTTACCTATTCCTGGTGCAACAAATTACTTAGTGGCTTAAAACAACCCAAATTCATTATTGTACAGCTGTCTAGAGCAGAGGTCTGACATGAGTCTTACGGCACTAAAATCAAGGTGTGTTCAAGGCTGCCTTCCTTTCTGGAGACTCTAGAGGAGAATCTGTTTCCTTGCCCCCACCTCAGCTTCTGTATTCCTTGGCTTGGGACCTTTCTTCTTCGTTGAAGGCCAGCAACAGCTGCTCAAGTCCTTCTCACACTGCATCACTCTTGACCTCCTCTCATGCCCATCACTTCTACTTTCAAGGACCCTTCTAAAGGCCCACCTGTGCATCCAGGATAATCTCTCATCTCAAGATCCTTAACTTAATCACATCTGATTCAGTCCAATGGGAATAGGGAGGAGAGAACAGCTGCCTGTGGAAGAGTGGGGAGAGACTCCCTAGGAAATGGGAAGAGGTTGAGTGGAGACTGGGGAGAAGGGGAAGAGAGGTAGAGTTGTCAGAGATGATTCAGGCTTTGCACTCCCAGGAGGGTGAGGATAATGGTGTCATTCATCAGGAATATTTGCTTTAGGGAACTGGCATAGTGGTAAATTTAAGTTTGGATCCTTAGAGAAATAACTGACTTTTCCACTTTCAAATTTTGAATGGGGATATAAGATCAATAAAGATTCAAGACATCTACAATCCAGGGAGAGAAATAATGGGTGGGAACGGCTGAGAGTGAGGAGTGTTGACACAGAGACAGGGCACAAAGAAAGTAAAGAAGAGATACCTAGGGTGGGGAGAGACTGAGATGGGAAGAGAGAGATAGAACAGAGAAAAAGTGTACAAGTAAGATGGGGAAGAAACACAGACCATGAGGAAGACAGACCAGGCTGGCAAAAGAAGGAGGAAGAGAAAGGCAGGAATATCAACAGAGAGAATCTCAGAAAGGGACCAGCTCAGAGGTTTCTGGCATGAATACATTAGTCAATTTAAATTTCCAGTTCACTTGGGTTGTGCTCACAATTGTAAGTTAATCATTTTTAAGATTGTCTGGAAAGATTTATTTACTTTTGCAGGTTAATTACTGTCACAGCTCCTCTGTTTGTCAGGCTTCCACGTAGACTCTGTGGTCCTGGAGGGGCTGAATTATCCTACCTATAGGACCTTTGGCCCCTCACCTGTCTCATCAAAGGAAGACTTCTTTCCTCTTCCCTTCCCCAAATGGCCTAACTCTTGAATTGTTTTGTCCCTGGAATCTGAGGCCTTGGAAAGATGTGTTGAGGAAAAATGTTTTTCATTCTTTCACAGTTCTTCACAGATATTACAACGCACTAGTGACACACAGGCAGGAGCTTTGGACAGTCTCAACACAACTGGGAGTTTATGGTCCCCGTTTTACAGATGGGAGCAGTGGGTCTGGGCTTTCGTCTAACCCCATACTCAAGGTCACAAGTGGAAAAAGCTGGGAGAATAGGCTTCTGCAGATGGGGGCAGCAAAACAAGTATTGGCAGGATCACTTAGGAAGACCAGTCGATTGAAACACTGACCCTGGAAAACCTGGAAGCCTTGTATCTAAGGGACTACGGATCTCACTCTGAACCCTGCTCCCAAACTAACTGTGCCCAGGCAGAGTCAGAGGCATGAGAAGGAAGTAGGCTGTAGATTTCCCTTAGCACGGACACCACAGGCACTTTCCGTGTTCACGTTTATTATCTTTCAGTAGAGGAATGAGTACTCAGAGAGGTTAACCAAGTTGCCCAGGGTTACCTAGGAGCCAGCAGTGAGCCCAGGGCTAGCTTCCTCTGTTGGGCAGCGCTCCCCGGGGAAGGCGCCCTGCTGGCCCGCCCCGAGGGGTGAGGTCTCTCCGTCACCCCTGCGCCCACTGCCTTGCGCGCCCGGACGCGCCACAGCCACCCTCAGCGTCCGCAGGGGGCGGCCGCGAGGACCACGCGGGCTGGGGGCTGCTGAGCCTGAGGAGCCAGTCTCGGCCGGCCGGGAGGAGGACGATGCTCGGCCAGCCCCGGTGAGCCTGCGCTGCGGTCCCTGCGCCCGCAGACCCGGGCGGGCCCGCGCCTCGCGCTCGCCAGCTTCCCAGTGCGGGGGATGAAGCCCGCACCCGAGGGGGCGGCGGGGAGGGCGCAGGCAGCGGCTGGGAGCGCGGCGGCAGAAGCTCGGCTCCGCGGCGAGAGGTGGCGGGTCCGGTCCGCCAGGCGCCTCGCTCCCTCGCCTCAGGCGAAGGGTAAGGTGCGGCGAGGGCGCAGGGGTCACGACCCTGCGAGTCCTCGTGTTGGCGGGGACGCGGCGGGGGCGGGGCGGCGCGACGGCGACGCGCTGGGGGCTCTGGACTTATGGGACCCGGCTTTACCTCAGGGATGGGCTGCATGGCGGCTCAGGCTGTAGGTGGGTTGGCTGGTCGTGTAGGACATGCCTCCAGCGTGGGACCACTAGGGTTGGGGCTAGTGCCCTACACTTGTGTACGTAAGTACTTGTGGAACTGTGTGTTCGCTGGCTCTGTGAGGTAGTGTGTGTAAAGGGTGTGTGTGAGAGAGACATAATATAGGCTGTGCGTATATAACCGTGTGTGTGTGTGTGTGTGTGTGTGTGTGTGTGTGTGTGTGTGTATGAGAGAGAGAGTGAGAGAGAGAGAGAGAGAGAGTGGGAGAGAGAGGGAGAGACAGGGTACATGTGTGGACAGTATGGATGATCCTGGATGTGTAACGGAGTGTACTACTCTGTCTAACTCTGTGTGTGTGTGTGTGTGTGTGTGTGTGTGTGAGTGAGACAAGATATGCATACCCGGAGTGTATACCTGGCTGTGTGTGTAAGTGACCGTGAGTGTGTGGCCATGCTGTGCTGCATGAAACGTTCGCTGTGGCTGCCAGGGCTAGCTTCCTGTGGTTGTCTTTCACAGAATCCCAATCCCAATTTAAGATGCATTTCTTCTCAACTTGCTACCCAGTGTGTGGCACTGTGCTGTTAGTTGCCTTTGGAAGAAGTGCCTGTTGATACAGGGAAGTGATGTCTGGCAGAGGTGGAGAAGTCATGGCATGAGCTTGTCTTCCTAGAAGACATTGGCTTGATTTCCCATTGGTTCATTAAAATACACAAAAAATGTTTCTTAGGGTACAGGTTTGGCATGAACCAAACGGTGGCTTTTGATGGAAGGACACTGAGGCTAGTTTGCTCTCCTGTCTTAATATTGCTAGGACGGAGTCCCCAGGTCAATAGCTGTGGGTGACCCTGGAGGTGGTGGGTGGTGTTTGCCTAGTCCCCTGTGTGAAACTTCAGCATCGGTGATGAGGGAGGAGAAGTTGCTGCGTGCTGCTGGTGAGCCCAGATGATGAAGGGAAAGGACACTGGTGATGGATGCAGTTCCCTAGAAACAAGGAAGAAGTCAGGACATGGGATGAGACTCGTGGAACTCTGAGGAGCAGCTCTCAAGAAACGATGAGTGCGGAAAAAATTAGTATAAAGTAAAGAGGATTTGCATCATCCTCAAGTCGTTTTTCTGTCTTACGTTTATTTTTTCCATGCCACCCTTACTGAGCCTACACTCACTCCTGTGTTTTGGGAAATGTCTTTGTTATAATTATTATTGTGCAGTTCAGTGGGTCATCATTTAAACTCCAGGAGAACTGTAGCACATCAGGCTAGCAGGAGCTTCAGGGAGTGTTCAATTCAGCACGTGTTGAGCAGACAGAGGTCCTAGGGCTCAGAGGACAGTGATGCTCTTGGTTCCTCTGAGTTATCTGGATTTCACTCCTGAAGCTGCTCCTTCTAGGGGCCACAGTGGCCTTGTAACCTCCAAACTGAATGTGTTTTCTTCCATTCGAGTTCTCCTGGACCTCCCTGACACTGTTCATCCCCTCATCTCTTTCCTTAACTTCACAGACTGAAGAACAGCACCTGAAAGCCAGCATAAGTACCTGCTACCCAGATCACCTCCTGACTATCCCATCTATTACTGAACCACCACCATCCTTCAAGTCACCCTGGCTGGGAACTGAAGTCACCTCTTTATTTCTCCTCTTTCTTTGTCAGTAGCAACCACAGCTTAATCAATAGTCGGGTCTTATCCATTTTTGCTCAATGTCTCTTGAACCTAATTTTTTTGTTTGTTTTTTATTCCCACTTCCAGCACCTAATCAGGTGAGACCCATATTCAGGGATTTCCAGAGATAGGAACAGATGTCGACTGTGATCATTGAAAAATGCAAAATAAAGGCACATAGAGAAGTCCCTTGATATTATCAGTGAGTAATAAATAAGTTCTTTGGAAGAATCTGGACCTTCTGATGGTTGTAGTATTATGTGACCTAGATCAAGTCTCTTGGCCTTTCTAAATCTCAGTTTCTTCATCTGTGAAATGAAATGGAAGATTTCAACTAGAATCTATTTGCTAAATCATATCCAAGGTTTTTTCCAGCTCTAAAATTATCTGATTATCATTGATGTTCTTTGTTTTAGTGAGAAAATTTTATCCTAATGTCTTATGATTACCTTCCAATATCTAACCATCTTTTTTAAAAAAGAAATTCAGTTTGTCTTCAGGGAAAGGAATTAGGCAAAGGGAAAAGGGTGAAAATGCACTATTGACTTAGTTTTGTGGTTGAGCATTAACTGCACACATCAAGCCTTAGAGTTGAAAAGGTCTTATAGGTCACCCATTCTCACCTCCATCAAGTGCCAAAATCTTCCATACTATTGCCTTTTTGAAAATTAAAAAAAAAAAATCTGTCAAGCCTTCTTAAGATAACTTCAAACAACATTGTAATTCAGGGTTTCTCAGACCTCTTGTACCATTAATGGTTTGGGCTAGATAATTTTTTGTTGTGAGGGCCTAGCTTGTCCATAGTAGTACGTTTAGCAGCATCTCTGGCACCCATTAGATGCCAGTAGCAACTCCCTGTTGTGATAACCAAAAATATCTCCAGATATTACCAGTATCTCCTTGGGGGACAAAGTACCCCCCAAACACCTGTTGAGAACGACTGTTGTAATTCAAACACAAGTCTTGGGGTCTTGAACAGACCTTACAACCAAGTATTTTAGTAGATAGATGAACTGCTGTGTTGCTTGCTGCTTTTCCACCCCCTTCCAAATTAGCCACCCTCACATGTTCACCTTTATCCCTCCTGGTTTCTCACTGCCTTGTTGCTATGTCTGGAAATGCTCAAGATGCTGCTGAAGGCTGAGGAGTGTTTTAGAGACAACATAGTAATGATCCTAATAACTTACATTAATCCAGCCCTTATTATGTGCTAGACACAGTTCTAAATGCTTTACATGGATAATCTCATTTAATCTGCATTAAGAATCCTGTAAGAGAGATACTTTATTCTCTCCGTCTTAGAGGTGGGGTAACTCATACTTAAGAGAGGTGGAATAACATGTCCAAGTTCATTTAGCTGTGAAGTGGTGGAGCTGGGGTTGGGTTGTGTGCTCCAGAGTCTTTGTTCTGAAACTTTATTCCCCACATTAAACTGCCTCTGAGAATGGGATCTTGATGTTACAGGGTAGAAATGATCTTAAACATTGTCTGTTTCAGTTGTAGAATCAAGTCTGCTTCTAGGAAGATTAGAGACTGTGAGGTTGATAGTTGTGTTCAGTTGACATATTGTGACTTCTTAGCTTTTTTGTCTTCTCTCTCTCTGTAATTCAGGTTATTCAGAAATAGCTCTAAGGCATATGCAGAGTGAGAGAGGTGGTGGCAGGGTTGGTTAAATTGGGGGAGAAGGGCTCAAGGGAAAGGAAGAATGGCAGAAAGAAGCAAACAATGGATGAGACATTTCTTTTTCCATTAAGTCCTCACTATTATCTAAACTTTTGATATCTCTTTTATCACCCAAACTAAAGTTGCCATATTTTTATCAATTCCCTCCTTCTGTATTCTTCTTGGCCTGCCCTTTCATTCTTCCATTCTGCTTGCTGTTTTTATACTTTGGGGCAGTAGAAAGTAGTACACATTTGGACAGAGGGAAATATAAGTGTGATATAAATAGCCACCAAACAGGCTTATCGATGGGGCTAACCTTAAGTACAGTCAGAGTAAGAATGACTACTTTACCAATTACCATTAATATTGAAGATCCAAGGCAAGCCCTAAGAAGGTTGACTTTAAGACCCTATATCAACACACAGATTGCTGATCCCCACTCCTAGAGTTTCTGATTCAGCGCTTCTGGGTTGGGGTCTGAGGATTTGCATTTCTAACTGATTCTCAGATGGTGCTGATGCTGCTGGTCCAGGGACCACAATTTGAAAACCACATGGTTAAGACCCTATAACCAAATAAAGCTCACAACTCACCCACTTGAAATTTTTTAAATAAAAAGATATCTTATTTTTAAGATAACTAAATATTTGGATTTAGGAGAATCAATAAATAAAGCAAGATTGAAAGACAATAACTGCTAGGGGCTAATTGACATCTCTCACGAAGCATCTAAGCTTTGCCTCTTGTTTTGAATTTCAGAAAAATGTGTTCATTTTCTCAGCTGTGATACTTCTGAGTTAATAGTTATGATCTTAGATCTTTTCTTGTTCCCTCCTTCCACCTACCACTCAATTTGGGTGATAAAAGTCCTCATTAGTCACAGAATAATCCCAGTAAAAAGTACTTTAATATCTTGTCTACTGTCAGATAAATTCTGACCAGTCTTTCTGAGATTAAGAAATATATGTTATCTGTGCATCCAGCTTTTGCTTCCTGTTGCTTTGTACATTTTTCCCTTTCGAATCATCAGCAGCACAATGAAGAAACCCAACAGAAACTCCAGTCAAAACATTAATATGTAACTGATTAATTTTTTTTTAAATTTCAATCAGAAAAGTTTCTTTTAAAACCAAATTTCAAACTCGGTCAACTCCTTCCTTCTTCTTGACTGCCAGCATCAGTCTCTTTTTGCATGACCACACGTCCTCCACCTAAACAAGGTGTCTCCGAGTACTTACTCAGAAAGATTTAGTTATTGTGAAACTCAGATGCAATTAAAATAATGTTTATTGGATATTTACTCTGTACTGTGGAGTTGTTACACCTAGTCTTTTTAAATTTTTCAATCAGTCACTGAGAGATGAGGGGTTTTTGTTTTTGTTGTTTAGAGATGAGGAAACCAAGGCCTGGAAATTTAAATAAACTCTTATATTATTAGAAAGCTAATTGTATTAGTAAATATATATTTTTCCTCATACATAATAAAAGCCAACTTTAGCTTGCTTAAACAGAAAGTGAAATTTATTGGAAGGATAATGGGGCTTCTCATAGATCAAGGAACTAGACCCCAGGAAGGACAGAAACCAGGTCATCTCTGGAGAACTCAGTTGCAGGCATTCACAATCTTCTCCCCATTGCTCTTCAGTTAATATGACACATTCCCACAAGTGTGTCTCTTGGTTCAAACTCTCAAGAGAAAGGATCTGATGGCCCAAGGTCATAGCAGAAGAGTAGTTGCCGTGGGCTCATGCTTGTATTGTGGTAGGTATTCCTAGTAAAAGTGGTCTAGAAGATGCTTGAATGAATATCTCCTGTTGTCACATACCTAGTTGGCAGAGACAGAATTTGAACTCAGGTTTGACTCTAAATCTGATGCATGTCTCCTGCCAAAGGGATAGTTGAGAGAGAAACACATTAATTTGGCATGTAATAATGGCCATTTGCCTTTGTTTTCAAGGTCCTCCCCATGTTAACCATTCCCTGTGTAGGGTCCTGCACCTTTCGTTTGTGCATACTTCCTGGTTTCTCATACTTCTGTGACTGCATCCTGGCTCCTCCCTGTCAATCTGGTCTCTATGCCACGTGGCCTGGCTTCTCACTCTGCTTATGCATGTCATGCCTCTGGCTCACCTAGCACAGCTCTGACTCACAGGTTGTACGAGCTGAAGGGATCTATCATCTTGTCCCATCTTCTACCTCTATAGTAAATAATCATTTCTAAAATATGAAAAGCACTTACCATGAGCATTGCTGAGAGCTCTATATCTGATCCAACTCTTCTACCAAACCTGTTGTTGCCTTTTTGGGGGTTTATTTCCCAATATTTTATTGTAAAAAAACTACTTAAAAGTTGAAAGACTTGTATAGTGAATACCCATATACTTACCACATAGGTTCTACAATTAACATTTTACTAACTTGCTCTATCATATTACTATCTATTCACTCCTCTATCCATTCAGCAATTCATTTTTTGGATGATTTCAAAGTAAGCTGTTGTTCCTTTTTTTAAAATTTTTTATTTTTATTTTTTTAAACATCTTTATTGGAGTATAATTGCTTTACAACGGTGTGTTAGTTTCTGCTTTATAACAAAGTGAATCAGTTACACATATACATATATCCCCGTATCTCCTCCCTCTTGCATCTCCCTCCCACCCTCCCTATCCCACCCCTCTAGGTGGTCACAAAGCACCGAGCTGATCTTCCTGTGCTATGCGGCTGCTTCCCACTAGCTATCTATTTTACATTTGGTAGTGTATATACGTCCATGCCACTCTCTCACTTCGTCCCAGCTTACCCTTCCCCCTCCCTGTGTCCTCAAGTCCATTCTCTATGTCTGCGTCTTTATTCCTGTCCCTCCCCTAGGTTCTTCAGAACCTTTTTTTTTACATTCCATATATATGTGTATATGTGTTAGCATACACTATTTGCTTTTCCCTTTCTGACTTACTTCACTCTGTATGACAGACTCTAGGTCCATCCACCTCACTACAAATAACTCAATTTCATTTCTTTTTATGGCTGAGTAATATTCCATTGTATATATGTGCCACATCTTCTTTATCCATTCATCTGTTGATGGATACTTAGGTTGCTTCCATGTCCTGGCTATTGTAAATAGATCTGGAATGAACATTGCGGTACATGACTCTTTTGTTTTTTTTAATTAATTAATTAATTAATTAATTTTTGGCTGTGTTGGGTCTTCGTTTCTGTGCGAGGGCTTTCTCTAGTTGCGGCAAGTGGGGGCCACTCTTCATTGTGGTGTGCGGGCCTCTCACTGTCGCGGCCTCTCTTGTTGCGGAGCACAGGCTCCAGATGCGCAGGCTCAGTAGTTGTGGCTCACGGGCCTAGTTGCTCTGTGGCATGTGGGATCTTCCCAGACCAGAGCTCAAACCCGTGTCCCCTGCATTGGCAGGCATATTCTCCACCACTGCGCCCCCAGGGAAGCCCCATGACTCTTTGAATTATGGTTTTCTCAGGGTATATGCCCAGTAGTAGGATTGCTGGGTCGTATGGTAGTTCTATTTTTAGTTTTTTAAGGAAGCTCCATACTGTTCTCCATCAGTTTACATACCCACCAAAGGTGCAAGAGGGTTCCCTTTTCTCCAAATCGTCTCCAGCATTTATTGTTTGTAGATTTTTTGATGATGGCCATTCTGACCGGTGTGAGGTGGTACCTCATAGTAGTTTTGATTTGCATTTCTCTAATGATTAGTGATGTTGAGCATCTTTTCATGTATTTGTTGGTAATATGTATGTCTTCTTTGGTCTTCTGCCCATTTTTGGATTGGGTTGTTTGTTTTTTTGATATTGAGCTGCATGAGCTGCTTGTAAATTTTAGAGATTAAACCTTTGTCAGTTACTTCATTTGCAAATACTTTCTCCCATTCTGAGGGTTGTCTTTTCAACTTGTTTATGGTTTCCTTTGCTGTGCAAAAGCTTTGAAGTTTCATTAAGTCCCATTTGTTTATTTTTGTTTTTATTTCCATTTCTTCAGGAGGTGGGTCAAAAAAGATCTTGCTGTGATTTATGTCATAGAGTATTCTGCCTATGTTTTCCTCTAAGAGTTTTATAGTGTCTGGCCTTACATTTAGGTCTTTATTCCATTTTGAGTTTACTTTTGTGTATGGTGTTAGGGAGTGTTCTAATTTCATTCTTTTACATGTAGCTGTCCAGTTTTCCCAGTACCACTTACTGAAGAGGCTTACAATGGAGCACCATATACTCCATTGTATATTCTTGCCTCCTTTATCAAAAATAAGGTGACCATAGGTGCATGGGTTTATCTCTAGGCTTTCTATTCTGGGCTTTCTATTCTGTTCCATTGATCTATATATTTCTCTTTTTGTGCCAGTACCATACTGTCATGATTACTGTAGCTTTGTAATATAGTCTGAAGTCAGGGAGCCTGATTCCTCCAGCTCTGTTTTTCTTTCTCAGGATTGCTTTGGCTATTCAGGGTCTTTTGTGTTTCTATACAAAGTGTGAAATTTTTTGTTCTAGTTCTGTGAAAAATGCCACTGGTAGTTTGATGGGGAATGCATTGAATCTGTAGATTGCTTTGGGTAGTATAGTCCTTTTCATAGTGTTGATTCTTCCAGTCCAAGAATATGGTATATCTCTCCATCTGTTTGTATCATCTTTAATTTCTTTCATCAGTGTCTTATAGTTTTCTGTATACAGGTCTTTTCTCTCAGGTAGGTTTATTCCTAGGTATTTTATTCTTCTTGTTGCAGTGGTAAATGGGAGTGTTTCCATAATTTCTCTTTCAGATTTTTCATCATTAGTGTATAGGAATGCAAGAGATTTCTGTGCATTAATTTTGTGTCCTACTACTTTACCAGATTCATTGATTAGCTCTAGTAGTTTTCTGGTAGCATCTTTAGGGTTCTCTGTGTATACTATCTTGTTATCTGCAAACAGTGACAGCTTTACTTCTTCTTTTCCAATTTGGATTCCTTTTATTTCCTTTTCTTCTCTGATTGCTGTGGTTAAAACTTCCAAAACTATGTTGAATAATAGTGGTGATAGTGGGCAACCTTGTCTTGTTCCTGATCCTAGAGGAAAAGGTTTCAGTTTTTCAATATTGAGAACGATGTTGGCTGTGGGTTTGTTATATATGGCCTTTATTATGTTGAGGTAAGTTCCCTCTGTGCCTACTTTCTGGAGGGTTTTTATCATAAATGGTTGTTGAATTTTGTTGAAAGCTTTTTCTGCATCTGTTGAGATGATCATATGGTTTTTCTCCTTCAGTTTGTTAATATGTTTTATCACATTGATTGATTTGCATATATTGAAGAAACCTTGCATTCCTGGGATAAATCCCACTTGATCATGGTGTATGATCTTTTTAGTGTGCTGTTGGATTCTGTTTGTATTTTGCTAGTATTCTGCTAATATTTTGTTGAGGATTTTTGCATCTGTGTTCATCAGTGATATTGGCCTGTAGTTTTCTTTCTTTGTGACATCTTTGTCTGGTTTTGGTATCAGGGTGATGGTAGCCTCGTAGAATGAGTTTTGGAGTGTTCCTCCCTCTGCTATATTTTGGAGGAGTTTGAGAAGGATATGTATCAGTTCTTCTCTAAATGTTGATAGATTTCACCTGTGAAGCCATCCAGTCCTGGGCTCTTGTTTGTTGGAATATGTTTAATCACAGTTTCAATTTCAGTGCTTGTGATTGGTCTGTTTTATTTCCTATTTCTTCCTGGTTCAGTCTCAGAAGGTTGTGCTTTTCTAAGAATTTGTCCATTTTTTCCAGGTTTGTTCATTTTAATGGCATATGGTTGCTTGTAGTAATCTCTCATGATCCTTTGTACGTCTGCAGTGTCAGTTGTTACTTCTCCTTTTTCATTTCTAATTGTTTATTTGAGTCTTCTCCCTTTTTTTCTTGATGAGTCTGGTTAATGGTTTAATAATTTTGTTTATCTTCTCAAAGAACCAGCTTTTAGTTTTATTGATCTCTGCTATTGTTTCCTTCATTTCTTTTTCATTTATTTCTGATCTGATCTTTATGATTTCTTTCCTTCTTCTAACTTTGTGGGTTTTTTTTTCTTCTTTCTCTGATTGCTTTAGGTTAAGGTTAGGTTGTTTATTTGAGATTTTTCTTGCTTCTTGTGGTAAGATTTTATTGCTATAAACTTCCCTCTTACAACTGCTTTTGCTGCATGCATAGGTTTTGGGTCATTGTGTTTTCATTGTGAGTTGTTTCTAGGTACTTTCTGATTTCCTCTTTGATTTCTTCAGTGATCTCTTCGTTATTTACTAGTGTACTGTTTAGCCTCCATGTGTTTGTATTTTTTACAGATTATTTCCTGTAATTGATATCTAGTCTCATAGCGTTGTGGTCAGAAAAAAAAACTTGATATGATTTCAATTTAAGAAAATTTACCGTGGCTTGATTTGTGACCCAAGGTATGATCTATCCTGGAGAATGTTGCATGAGCACTTGAGAAGAAAGTGTATTCTAGGGCTTCCCTGGTGGTGCAGTGGTTGAGAGTCCGCCTGCCAATGCAGGGGATGGGTTCGTGCCCTGGTCTGGGAAGATCCCACATGCCGCGGAGCGGCTACGCCCGTGAGCGATGGCCGCTGAGCCTGCGCGTCCGGAGCCTGTGCTTCACAACGGGAGAGGACACAACAGTGAGAGGCCCATGTACCGCAAAAAAAAAAAAAAAAAAA